>NC_067234.1:22110476-22440476 GCF_019924925.1 Ctenopharyngodon idella
TGGGTCTTTTATAAAGTGAATTTTAGATGAAAAGCTGTTTTTGTATAAAAACCTATTTAAAAAAATATTTTTTAATTTATTTATATACACTTAAAAGATATGATAAATCTTCCAAAAACTGCACAAATGTAAAGTAAAAACATTAATAAATAGAGTAAAATTACGTTTAAAAACAATTTTGTTGCCTGGGGTCTCTGGAGACCCCAAAGACCCTGAATGTACCCCAAACGAAGATCGCACAAGGGTTAAGAAAAAAAATATATATATATTTATTTCAAACATTATAGACTGCACAATGTGTCATAATTGTTTTATTAATTTCAGTTCTATTTGTGAACTCTGTTTTTAATTTTAGATGATAGCAGAGTTTTCCCAACTGAGAATACAAAAGTTTCAAAACCTCTTCCACCCAAATGTAAGTTGTTAAACATGTAACATGATTATCACATAACTTTTAACCAACCTATTAGATGCCTTTTCCTTTTTATTTTATATTCACAGATAAGCCATTCTCCAATTTTCACCCTCTGGACAATGGTTTGTAGAATATACAAATATGTTTTTAAGTATAAAGACATCATTAAAAAAAATATTTCTCTCTCTGCCTTCTCACTGGCAACAGATACATTTTGACTTGTCTCTCTGTTTCTTTTTATGTTTACTTATCCCTTCAACTTATGAATGCTAAGTCTGTTTGGATTTTATTTTTGCAGCAGAAGCATCACCGCCAGCATCCTGGCCATCATGTATGGCACAACCCCTTCAAGGTATTTTACAAAATTTCATTATATTATTATATTATTGTAATTATTAACCATTATAGATAGAGTGATTTACTTCTAAACTTTGAAAAGTACATTTTGATGTAATGCCACAGCTGCCTCACAGCTCCTCTTAGAAGAGCCCCAGTGTTCTTCAGAAGCAGCAACAAAGAGTAAGTCACGTTTTTGATTTTTCACACTAAAACAGTACTGTATTTTCAAGGACCAATCTGTAATATTGCTTTACAGACTATCGCACAAAAGTCTTGCAAAAACTGCAAGACATTGCAGAAACCCAGCAAGACATCTTAGCGATGCAAAGAAGCATACTGGCTGCTGTTGCTGGGACAGTGACAGTGACTGAGGAAGGGGGGGACATCCTGGAAAATGGATCATGCCAGACTGTGGATGAGCTGAATACACTAAAAGGACCAAGGTGGTAATACATAAGACACTTAAAAGTGACAACTTAATGCAGTAATTAATTAGATGTAAAATAGGCCTAATATAAAATAACATTTGTTCAAGTTCACATAAGCTACTTCATCTATTGTTGAGCTGTCGAGTTGTCATGAATGGGTGTCCCTTTATTTTTATTTTTTTTTTAATATACACATATGCAGACCTGTTTGTACCTACTTAATTTTCATATTTGGAGAGTTTTTGTGACTTTTGAGGGCGATCCTAGAGATTTTCCGAGGGGGGTTTGGCAACACTGGTCACAGGAACACGGGCAAACAGGGAAAACGAAGAAACTGGGCAGAAAGTCAAAACCATGAACATGAGAAACAAAAGACAGCGCGCTCAGAAATGCAGTGATGATGAGACCGGGCAATGAGTTATGGGGGATATAGTCTTTGATGGAATGGCAAAAGTCTGTGATGGAGTGCCCCCTGGTGGCTCTCAAGGGCACTCCAGCTGGTGATGGTGACAATTTATTACTAAATGGCAAGAAAAAAAATAATGTGATACTTTATTGTGTACCTTGAAACACCTTATCGCAATGAAGCAGTATTTATTTAATTTTTCAGAAACAGAAAGAGCTTTATTGTCAAATATGTTTGCACACAAGGAATTTTCAGCTTCCAGTACACAGAGACAACAACAGTACACAGATAGTAACATACAAAAAAATAAAATAAATATATATATGTGAATAAAATACACACTATAAACAAATTTGTATTTAGTAGAATTAACAAGGAAAGGAATGGAATAAGAAGAGGGAGGGTATTGTATCAGTAACTGATATTGCATATAGTTGTCGCTGCACAGTAGGGAGAACATTTAACTGTTCATGATTGCCTGGGGGAATAAACTTTTCTTGTGCCTGGCTGTTCTGGTGCTCGGTGTATAGCGCTGGCCAGACTGCAAAAGTTCAAAGAGAAGGTGGCTTGGATGTGACAGATCCAGAGTGATTTTTTTAGCCCTTTTTCTCACTCTGGATGTATACAGTTTGTGGAGGGTATACAGTTCTTTAGTGTTATAGAATAATACTTTGCTTCCTGAGAAGTTGACACAATGCTTGAGGCCAATAAGTTTATTTAAAAAGCACCATCAGATTTTCATGATCAGTCCATAACAGCATGGGCGTGACTTGAGCTAATAGTGCCTAATGTTTTGTTTTTGTTTGTTTTCACTAGGATCATATTTTGTCATTTTTGAAAGTGTGGTGGCAAGTGGATTGATTTAATATGCAATGGCTGTAATTTAACATATACAATCTAGACTGCAAATATTACCTGGTGAGCTTGTATTTTAAAGTAGAACTTAATTATGAACTTTTTGAGCACTCATGTCATTTCCCCACTTTCATCCTTGTCACAGCAATAATGACAAGGTAAAAATAATAATAATAATAATAATAATAATAATAATAATAGAGGCAAAAAGTTAATTTTATAATTCTGCCCTACAAAAGGCAGTAACTTCATTTTTGGTCAAAAATGAGTTATCGATATTTTGGGACATTCAAGACCTCCATTATCATGTGGATAAGTATATTGAGTCAATTCCATAGTTTTTTGTTTGTTTGTTTTTTTCGAGAAAAAATGGGTTGAACACCATAACACCAGTTACCGCTCTTTGACTGTTTTAGAACGCTCAAATTGAGTAGGCCTAAGGGTGCTCTGCTATTGTTTAGCCGTTGTTTAGAAGTTATTGTACCGCCTAGAGTTATGGTATTCTGCCTTTGTTTTACTGTCAATTAAAGTTTGCGGCATTTAAATTATGGTGTAGCCTGTGTCATACATCTGTCACTGAAGCACTTCTGACACACAATACCTGAATAAAAGTGTAGGTACAACAAATAATTGAGTGGTTGTTTTTACTAATAGCGTTTAAGGTTGGCCCATTGCTCTCGAAGGATAATGATAGGTGACCATGCGTCCTCTTTTTCCTGGACATGTCCTCTTTTTGGACCTAAAAAAATGCGTCCGGCCAGGATTTCTAAATCGCCCAAAATGTCCGGGATTCGGCTTTTGCTTTCTACAGTCGCTATCCCTCCTCACGCGCAAATTTGGAATATCGCATAAACATGTAAGCAATAACCCCGCTAGAAATTTTACGTCCCCACTGGTGTTAAGGATGTTGTCTAGTAATGTTCCCAGTATGTTCAGAGACGGTCACGATGTGGAGTTCTTTTAAGGGTTGGGGGATGTTATTTGGCAGACCTTCAGGGAACATTCAGAATGTTCTCTGAACGTTTAGGGAACCATAATTTGTGATGTTCTCAGAACATCCCTGCTGCTCTTGTCAAAAAATTGAACTGAAAAATAGAGCTAAATTGACTAACAAAAGTGGCTGTTCAAACAAAAACTAATTTTTCTTAAATGTCTTACCAAAAAAAAGCACTTTACAGGTAATTTTTCAATTGCTATTATGAAACTTTTTCTTTAAAATGCAAATCTCTTGCAGTAAGTCTTTAACTGACAACAGCACATGCATGAGCTAGTGTCATTACTGTATCACTGCATCAGCAACTACACAGTTACTGCCTTTAAATAAAGCAACATGCAGCATAACATCAATGTTTCTGGATCATCACTGACTGAAGCACAGGCTCTACTCTTCAGCACAATGGTAACCTCACAAAACTCAGATAACAGAAACAGAACATTAAACACTAACAGATCTCTCTAGATCTCAGCATCTTCACTTATTACAAACCACTCCGACTTTATTTCTTTCATTCAAAACTTCTTAATGAGATGTTGATATTTATTGAAAATAATAAAGTTTGAAGTCACCGTTATGGAGGTAAGCGCTTGTTTTAGTTGGGCTCCTGACCCATGACATTTTAATTTTTCTTTAATTGTTGTAATTGTGTAGCACATTTGTTACCAAAAAAAAAACTGATCGAAAGAATCTGGTTGCTTCTTGTTGATGATTTTGTCATCATATAGTGGCCTTCACTGGTTTGTGATTGTAGTATTCCTTTTGAATTATTTTAGCTCTATAAAACTGCATATTTTGAAAGTTTTAGCTGTAATTATTGAAATTATTCAGACAGGATCATGTACACTCACACAGACATCAAGATTCAGAACCTCAACAATGGTGACAAAATTTTCAGATAAACAGATTAACTCTGAGCATCACAAAACAAGCTACTAAAGTCACAAAGAAGATTTTTGTTTGTTGTCACCATTGTTGAGGTTCATACGTTGATTCATGATGTCTGTGTGAGTCTTAAAAGCACTTCTTGAAACTCTGTCTGTATAATTAATTTTAAAAAAATCTAAAGCCTGGGATACATTGCCTGGATTTTGGCTGTCTCAGATGAAAGGTTGCCGTTGTGAATCAATCGTGGTGATTTCTGTGATCGTGGCTCTTAATCAGTGGTCCTATATCATACAGTAAGAGAGATTCAAAAACAGCTGTTGTCCCGGTCTTGCAACCGAAGATAACCTACGATCATTTTCTGACAGCATCAGAAATTCAGCACGGTTATCGCATAGTGTATTTGCTGCTACAATCTACGTCTACTGACCAGCCAACAAAAATGCAACATGGCGCTAAAACTTAAAACTGCTTACCTCAAGCTCTTTTCCCTTCTTCTTACAACGCTTCCTTTTTATTTTCAGCACAACTTGGCCTACAGGCCTTGATCACTATCAACACCTTTGTGCCTTCCAAATGACCCTTGTAGCAAGAGAGAGGGGGTTGAAACAGTAAAGCAAATGTCTTTGTTCATTTAAAATATCTTTGGATATTTTCAACCTTACAAGTGTGTCAGTCAGTCTTTTACATTGAAAAGACTGAATTGTTGTGAACACGGAACAAGACGCAACTGACAAATGCTTTGACTAGCGCTGTCAGTCATGGGAAAACCCCTTAACTGTTAAAAGGACAAGATAATACATCAGACATTTAAACAAATTTTTTATTATGAACATAGGACTGACCTGAAGGAAATGCTAAATCTGAATGCAGGTAATAAACTCCCTCAATCGATCTCTTTCTCACAATACTCTTCTAGTTCTACATAATACAGTAAGCTTCAATGAACAGTGAACTAACCGTTTTATAATTGCAAATAAAGCAGCATTTCCATCCATTGAGCCAAAGAGAACAAAATCGTCAATTCCTGATAAACTGGCGATAAATAATCACTAAGAAATTTGGAAGTTGCTGCAGTAGAAGCCACTGTATATAATAATTTGTGTATATAATAAATTATTCGCGCCTCAGAGCGTGCAGATGAAACATTTCTGTGAGGGATTTATACCGAACCACTTTGACGAAAGACTTTGTTCAGGCATTACAGAATGACCAAAACAGGATGCTGTGCAAACACTATTTTTTAGTGTTTGCACTATTTTTTACTTGTAAAGAAAGTGAAGTGAAAGTGAAGTGAAGTGACGTCTACAATTCCTACTTTTTATTTTATTTATTTTATTTTATTGTTGAGGGCCAAAAGTTGAATGAAAAGGATGTATTACTTTATGTATTAAAATACAATAACATAGTTGCATGGTTGTGAACGCATTTGTCAAGGTAAGAAATTGTCAAAATCAATTGTCAATCAAAAAAGAGACAGAGCAACAGTTACAATCTTCTTTTATCCCTTCCTTGACCATGTGACTGAGACCCAAATGTGAGACATTCAAACTGACCAATCAGAAGATTAAAACTTCCCCAACTGTACTAAAGGTGTGACAATTTGTAGACCCCCGATGTACACGCATCTTGGCCTACAGGCCTTGATCACTATCAACACCTTTGTGCCTTCCAAATGACCATTGTAGCAAGAGAAAGGGGGTTGAAACAGTAAAGCAAATGTCTTTGTTCATTTAAAATATCTTTGGATATTTTCAACCTTACAAATCCCCTCTTGGCACCGTTGGCCACACTCATGGAGTCCAAAGGTGGCACAGTCCATGAAGACATGCTTTCTGTTGCGTATAAAAGTCATCTTCAGACTTCTTGTTCAGACTTTTGCAATAGCAGTTGGTCAGACTTCAGTCTTTGTTCTCCTTTCAGTCCTCTGAGAGATATTCATCAAATGGTGTTGCACCATTCATAGATATGCAAATCATCCATTGAACACTTCACACCTCCACAACAATCAGGCGCTGACGATGGTAGAACTTGCTTGTCCCTCTTTTGAGACAAGACACAGGATTTGAACTTTGGCAGCAGGAATCCTGTGATTTAAAAGAACATAAAGCACAACAAACAGCAAAAGCATTCATATGACATTTGTTATTGGTCAGGGGTTTGATGTGGTCAGATTAAATTTGTTTCTGGCAATAAGCCCTCAAATCGATGTTGATAAAGTGGTCAAGGCGAGAATAAAAGAAGATCTTACAAGCTCTTACACTGTTTCTGGAAACATTCAAAATAAATTGCACAATAACAAAACAATAAATGTAGGTTCAAAACCCCCATTTCATTAAGAGTATCAGCAAAATATTCAGTGTAACCAAATACAGAGATTCAATTGAATTAATGTCCAAAAACATTGTTACAAGTCAAATGGACAAAATACAAAGAAACAAATCAAATAGGCTTCAGAAATGTTTCAAAGGCATTAATGATAATACAGATTTTGTGCTTAGGTAAGAATGAGAAATAATAACATACATTTTGATATTTAATTTGGTGAGACAAATGGTAACTAAGTGATTTAGTAAATCCAAAGAAAAAACAAAACAAAACAATAACTATGAAATTCACAGTTATAGTGCAGTCTAGATGTAAAGACTTAAATAATATTATATGCATACATTGTGTGAGGCATATGTAGATGTAGATTTGACTTTGTGTGTGAAGATCAAATCTATCCCAGATAGCATCAATGATCGAAATAACGCTGAATCAATGTTAATGTGTCAACGTTAACTGCATTGAATCAATGTCACTTTTGCACCCGCAATTAATGTTGAATCAATGTTAAAATTTCAACAAAAAATCAATAGTAATGGCATTGAATCAGGGTTACAGTGTGATGTTGGTTCAACATCATGCTTACACTCTCAGAAAATGAAACACAACTACAACTGACTTAAAGCTACACAGCCTGAAATCAACTGAAGATAAAAGAAGACAATCAATCTCTCAAGATCTCAGCAGAAGTTTTTTTTGAGAATTAACAGAGGTTTAGGTGTTGATGTTTTATTGAAAATGTTTGGTCACCATTTTGGTGGTCAGTGGTCACTTTAGTTGGCAGTTTGACTCTTGCCTTTTGTTTGAGTTTGTAGTCTTTGATATGAATCTCAACAATGATGACATCCTTCATGCTGCAATACATGCTGGGAGCCACCATAGTATACAACTCATGACTCCCAGCATGCATTGCGGCATGAAGGATGTCACCATTGTTGAGATTCATATGCTGATTCTTGATGTCTGTGTGTCTAAAGTTTTTTTTTTTTTTTTTTTAAATTGCACTTTAAAAGTCAAGATTCAGAATGTCTGATCTGTAGCAAGAAAGTATTTTTGGTGAATGTTACCTATTAAAAACAAATATGCACTTTTGCTCAGGAGAACAATTAGTAAATGACTTTGCTTTATGATGATGAAAACGATATCACTCTATCAATTTGTTTCTGGTTTTCTTTGCAACAAATGATGTGTTTTGGTAAACACTGTTACAAAGACCACAAACTCACACAAAAGGCAAGAGTCAAACTGCCAACTAAAGGAACCACTGACCACCAAAATGGTGACCAAACATTTTCAATAAAACATCAACACCTAAACCTCTGTTAATTCTCAAAAAAAACTTCTGCTGAGATCTTGAGAGATTGATTGTCTTCTTTTATCTTCAGTTGATTTCAGGCTGTGTAGCTTTAAGTCAGTTGTAGTTGTGTTTCATTTTCTGAGAGTGTAAGCATGATGTTGAACCAACATCACATTGTAACCCTGATTCAATACCATTACCATTGATTTTTTTGTTGAAATTTTAACATTGATTCAACATTAATTGCGGGTGCAAAAGTGACATTGATTCAATGCAGTTAACGTTGACACATTAACATTGATTCAACGTTATTTCGATCATTGATGCTATCTGGGATGTGGCTGCATTTAGCTGTGGCTATGTGTAAATGCAATCATGCTCCAAACAAAGGTGAGGAAGTTCTACAATTGTGATGCAAATTTGGTCCTGTTGTAACAGGGAGCCAGCTTGAAAATGTTGGCATGAGGTGTGATTTGGCTCAAAATCTTTCCAAAGCAATGTTTTTGTTAAGGAGCATGATAAAGTGCAAAAGTTCAGAGTTACTGAATCCTGCTGTAAGGAAAGCATTTTCATGGTTAATGCAATTGTGAATCACATTGTAGCCACATGGCAATTCTATGCTCCTGGTTTTACTGCAGCTATATGGAAAACAGCAGAATGTTCCACTTAGGAGACAAACAAATTCAACATAGTCACACATGCAACTAGAAATTGCAGTACAATTCCAGTACTACACTTATTATTCCAATTTACACAAGATACATGGCCTAGAATGCATAACATCTACAACCTTATACCTAAGTGTTTCAAACAACACTTACAGTAAAGCAATCGTGTGTTTTAAAGAATAAACTCAGCTAGTCTATGTGTACATATAGTATCACAAACAACTTTAATGTATGTTCTATGCACACAAAGTGTTTAGCACAATTACAAATTTGAAAATACAAACAGGATCATTGCTATTGGGCTGCTAATCCACTAGCAAGTGAAGTCAATAGCTGGAGGCCTTGCATGAACAATGCCGTTAACTCACCTAGAGTTTTACCTGCAAATGAGCGTTGATCTTTGCTCTTAGAACGTGGTTTCCTATTTTTCTGAAAATAAGGTGGAGGTCTACCCCTACCCAGTGACCAGCATTTTTCCTCTGTATGGCCTATTTTCTGACAGGAACTGCAAAACCTGTTCTCTTTGCCACAGGGATGTTTCCTATGCTCTCCTGGAGTTTGAGGATTTTCATGACTCTCTAATGCTTGTACACCATGCGTTCTGGTACATGACTCTGCGCTTTTATGGTGTTGCATCACCTTAAGAACTGAAATAGGCACACTTTCTTGAGCAGTGGCCTCTGAACAAAACATTCCAGATTCATTCGAGCAATTCACCTCATCTAAGAAGTGAACATGCTTTTTAGTCCCACCACTGGTAAGCGTTTTGGGAGACTTTTGAGCATTTAGCTTAGCCTTGAGATCTGCAATGGTCTCCTTGTGTTTTTTACACTTTTCAGTCAGGTCTAACTGCTCAGCTAGTAAATTATCTAGCTGTAATTGAAGATCTTGAATCTTTGCCTCAGACTTTTGTGCCTCTGCATTTTTAGAATGCACTTCTTTACATTTAACATCTATACTTGAAAATAAATGTGTGGTCACATCACACAGCCGTGCACAATTTATGAAGTTTAAAGCCTTACTAATTGTTTCACCACGTTTTGATTTCTTTTGATGTTTGCCAATTATGTCCCACCATTTGAGCATTTCATCATCTGAACATTTAATCCCAATATATTGTTTCTTGAGTTTGCACAAGGTAGGCTCAACTTTTTTGCTCCATAAAGCAAACACATCACACTTTTTAGTAACAAATAGGGATGTCAAAAATCTAGTAGTCAGTACCGATACCACCAAAAGTGCACAATGCTCGATACCTCAGTAAAAATATATAAAAATACAAATAAAACAATGCTATATATTTTTTCCATGTAGGTCTAATAGTAGTAAGTAAAAATACCACAGAAATGTAATAATCAAATACAAACCCAATTCCAAAAAAGTTGGGACACTGTACAAGTTGTGAATAAAAAAGGAATGCAATAATTTACAAATCTCATAAACTTATATTTTATTCACAATAGAATATAGATAACATATCAAATGTTGAAAGTGAGACATTTTGAAATGTCATGCCAAATATTGGCTCATTTTGGATTTCATGAGAGCTACACATTCCAAAAAAGTTGGGACAGGTAGCAATAAGAGGCCGGAAAAGTTAAATGTACATATAAGGAACAGCTGGAGGATCAATTTGCAACTTATTAGGTCAATTGGCAACATGATTGGGTATAAAAAGAGCCTCTCAGAGTGGCAGTGTCTCTCAGAAGTCAAGATGGGCAGAGGATCACCAATTCACCCAATGCTGCGGCGAAAAATAGTGGAGCAATATCAGAAAGGAGTTTGAAGTTATCATCATCTACAGTGCATACTATCATCCAAAGATTCAGAGAATCTGGAACAATATCTGTGTGTAAGGGTCAAGGCCGGAAAACCATACTGGATGCCCATGATCTTCGGGCCCTTAGACGGCACTGCATCACATACAGGAATGATACTGTAATGGAAATCACAACATGGGCTCAGGAATACTTCCAGAAAACATTGTCGGTGAACACAATCCACCGTTTCAACCTTACAAGTATGTCAGTCAGTGAAGACTTTTACATTGAAAAGATTGAATTGTTGTGAACACGGAACAAGACGCAAATGACAAATGCTTTGACTAGCGCTGTCAGTCACGGGAAAACCCCTTAACTGTTAAAAGGACAAGATAATACATCGGACATTTAAACAGATTTTTTATTAGGTAATAAACTCCCTCAATCGATCTCTTTCTCACAATACTCTTCTAGTTCTACATAATACAGTAAGCTTCAATGAACAGTGAACTAACCGTTTTATAATTGCAAATAAAGCAGCATTTCTATGTTGCTGCAGTAGAAGCCACTGTATATAATAATTTGTGTATATAATAAATTATTTGAACCTCAGAGCGTGCAGATGAAACACTTCTGGGAGGGATTTATACCGAACCACTTTGACGAAAGACTTTGTTCAGGCATTACAGAATGACCAAAACAGGATGCAGTGCAAACACGTGTCTTGCAAAGACGTTCATGCCTATTTGTACAATTTTTTACTTGTTCAATTTCTACTTTTTATTTGTTTGTTATTATTCTATTGTTGAGGGCCAAAAGTTGAATGGAAAGGATGTATTACTTTATATATTAAAATACATTAACATAGTTGTATGGTTGTGAACGCATTTGTCAAGGTAAGAAATTGTGTGACACAAAAGATGCATTACAAACCAATTTGATAGATCGCAATCTACTTCATTTAGCTAGCAGCCTATAGCATAAATAGGCTAGTCTCCAAGGCTACCAAACTGCTTCATATAACAAAGCAATTATAAATCATCCAAAATAAATGCCATGATTACTAGATTTTATACAGGTGTTACTATAATAATTTTGTAAATAGTGATCATCAACCAAATATTGATAATGCGGAAGTTACTGCCATTTGCCTTGGTGTGACATCTCACTTTTTACAGACAATACAAACGCAGAGTACATTAACTTCAGGTATAAGATTTTTTATGTAGATAATTTTCATTACTAAAACATCTAATTGCCAGATTTCCAGTGTCCTACCTATAATTAATTTGGCTGGACAACTAAAAGTCTTTAAAGTAATTTTTCTCAGTTCCACACTCTAGCGAGTTAATGTCTTTTGCCTTTTAGGATAGAATTGTTTTCAAGTGTCTTGTTGAGTTTTTACATAATACACAAACATTTAACCTGTGATGGTGAACACACTGAAGAGTGCATTTCCTTTTTTCTATGTGCTCTTACGAGCCCATATCAATGCACTGACACAGTATAGTCGCACCAAGTAAACTTATTAAGAGTTAGCCAACATTTTTCAATGTACAAGCCTTGTGGGCAAATTAAGTATATGAAGTATATCTAACGTTTTAAACGGACCATGATGTTAGCAGAATGTAGTCACGCCCCTGCATGACATTGAAGCACACACCCTCTTATCTTTGATCAGACCCCTCAAGATCATTTGTGACATTGTTCAAAACGGGGTTTTGGGAGTTGCTGTTCATCTAAACTCTACAGCTATGGACTCAAGAACGGTGTTGGTCTTATTATGGATGTTGCTGTTGTGCACCTCCACTGGAATCAAACTAGATGGAAATGGTTATGTTGATGTTACCATTGCAATCAGTTCAAGAGTACCACAGGATAACACGCTCATTGATAAAATCAAGGTAAATATATACTTTTTTGTCTATTTAACAAAATATGAATTAATGGTTTTAGTGGCTTTTGTGAAAGATAATATTTTGTTGCAGCTTTTAAAGAAAATCATAGAAAAAAACCTATAGGGTGAACTTGATTGGGACACTTTTTCTAAGTCTCAATTGCAAAAATTGTCCCAATCACCCTCAATTCACCCTAATCAAGTTTCATTAACAGTATTTGTGAATGAACAAATTAAAGTATAATTATTTTTTTATAAATACTGTATTTTGAGTTTCTCATTTTTCATTCTGACAGGACATGGTCACTGAAGGGTCGATTCATCTTCATCAAGCAATGGATAAAAAGGTCTATTTCAAAGAAGCAACGATATTAGTTCCACCCACCTGGAATAGTAAGGAATTTACCAAAGCAAGAGCAGAGTCCTATGAAAAGGTACAGATAATTATGCCATGTTATCTTACATGTCAAATATTAATGTTTACTCATTTCATTAACATGCTGCTGACAATTTCAATGTGAAATGCAGGCAAAAATAATAATTGATAATGCTAATCGAGCATATGGTGATGAACCTTACACTCATCAGTATGGTGAATGTGGAGCTGAGGCTCAGTACATTCATTTCACCCCAAACTTCCTCCGAGACGACAAACTCATTAAGACTTATGGGTCAAGAGGTGAATGTCATTTGTTATCCTTCAACATCTATCCAGGTTAATGCACTAATCTGTTTGTATTATTAACAAGAATATTTGTTTGTTTGTTTGCAGGAAAGGTCTTGGTTCATGAATGGGCTCATCTGAGATGGGGCGTGTATGATGAATACAGTGAAACAAAACCATTCTATCACTCTAATGGCCGTATTGAAGCTACAAGGTCATAAAACTGTTAATAAAAAAGAATATTTTTGTGTCCTTGTAAATTATCTCAACCATTGATTTCCTGCTTATCTTTAGGTGTAGCAAAAACATTGAAGGTCAGTTTTATGATGAATCAAATCGACCGTGCCACACTGATCCACAAACTTTACTACCAACTAACGGGTGCAAGTTTTTTCCTAACAAATATCAAAACACAGACAGCTCTATCATGTTCTTACCAAGCCTGGATTCTGTAAGTACAGATTTTACATGTTTCCACACATGCAAAATGTATCTTTGACCATTTGCAGTGCATTTCATGCAACATACAGAATGAAGTAATTATTCAAAATATTTTGGTTTCAGGTGAGCACATTTTGTCGTGAAAGCGAGCACAATTATGAAGCCCCAAACTTGCAAAACAAAAAATGTGGCAAAGCAACATGGACTGTGATATTTGAGGATTCTGTTGATAAAGACGCACTTCGTTCTCTGAAACCACTGCTGTCCTCTCCACCAGCGCCATCTTTCAAAGTTGTGCAGCGAATGCATCGGGTTGTTTGTCTCGTCCTTGATGTCTCAGGAAGCATGCAAGTATGCCATAACATCAACTTTACTTGAAAACAAAGATGCTTCCAATTATTATAACCTTCAATGCTCAATACGAGGTTAATCACTTTGAATGAGTATAAACCTGATTCACATCACATGCATTTTTTTTATTGCACCCATTTTCTAGGGCTCCAGAATCCTTCGACTACAGCAGGCTTCCACACATTTCCTGCAGAACATCATTGAGGATCAAGCCAGTGTTGGAATTGTAACCTTTAGTTCCGATGCTTCTACTCTGAGCCCCTTGACTACTATTGATGATTCCACACGAGAGAAACTCGTCAAATTGTTGCCAAAAGTAGCAGATGGAGGGACATACATATGTAAAGGCCTCAATTTAGGCTTAGAGGTGCCATATTAATCATGTTTATGATGTGTTAAGTATATAGCCTACAGTTTGTTTTATACCAATTTTCTGTATTTGTCTTCAAAACTTAAAGGTACTCAAAAAGGACAATGGGGATGTGATAGGGGATGAAATCATTTTTCTGACAGATGGTGAAGCATCGGATGATATTAATAGTTGTGTCCCAGCTGCAATTGAAAGTGGCGCCATTATACACACAATAGCTTTGGGTAATAAAGCAGATGAAGCACTGAGGAAAATGGCTGCCAAAACTGGTAAGTACCATCGTCACATAATGATGTACAGTGTTCCAGAAAAAAGTCAAAATAAAAAAATGAGAACACCAAGTTCAATGATTTTTTTTTTGGGGGGGGGGTTGATCTCTTAATTTATTTTAGTAGGCCTACACCTATAAGTATATATTTTGTGAAAGATAATATTATGTTGCAGCTTTTGAAGAAAATCATAGAAAGAAACATAGGGTGAATTCAGGTTGATTGGAGTCTCAATTGCAAAAATGATTTTTTTTTTTTTTTTTTTGGGTTGATCTCTAAATTTATTATAGTAGGCCTACATCTATAAGTGGATCTTAACATGAAAAAGTTTGGAATCTAACAAAACAAAGCAATTGGCAAATCTACAAACATATGATGCTAGAAGAATAACAAATGATCTGAGCCACATTAGTAATTTTTAACCAATTGATCCCAAGGTGATTTTTGTTATATATTGTTTGATGTTTTGGTATGTATGTGTGAAAAATGCAAAAATGTAGTAAATCATAATATTCATATTATGAATGCCTGTTTATTATTAGGGGGGAAATTTATCACAGCCAGTGACGACATTCTCTCTAATCAGCTACTGAATGGATTTTCTTCACTTACAATACCAACAGGAAATCAAACAAAAGACCCAGTTCAGGTTTGACAAGTGATCGCTCATTGCTCATGGTAAAATACTTTAAGATTATTATGAATCTTCTAATAATTCATTTTTATCACCACTTTAGATAGACAGTGTGGGAATAAAAACATCAGACTGGTTCAATGGGACAATATTAGTGGATCAGACCATTGGTACCAAAACCAGCTTTACAATAACCTATGAAAAAAGTTTACCTGACATTTCCATACAGTCACCAAGTGGCTCAACCTACAAACAAGTACAGATGCGTCATGATGAAGCAGCAAAAACAGTCACTTTAAAAGTTCCAGGAACTGCAGAAGTATGACAACCTGCACAAGATTTCATTAACTTTCCTAAAACATTTTCATTAATTATTCATCTAATAATACTATTGTGTGTTTGCTAGCCTGGGGACTGGAAGTACAGTATCCAAACTACAATAAGTCAGTCTCTGACTATAACAGCAACGAGTCAAGCGGCGCGTGCTGATGTTCCCCCTATCGTTCTCAAAGCCCACATGAACCAGCAGTTCAGTGACGGCACTAAACCCATGATAGTGTTTGCTGAGGTCAGTCAGAACTACAAGCCTGTAATAAAGGCTGAAGTGTGGGCTTACCTGGAGTCTGAATCTGGGTCCGCACAAGAATTACAACTTCTGGACAATGGAGCAGGTAAATTACCCAAAATGTTTGTTTAAAGTGTGCACTCAACTCAGATTTACACTATAAGGGCAAAAGTGCTCAAATAAATCCAAGTATTGTTTTACAGGAGCTGATACTTTCAAAGATGATGGCATTTATTCCAGATATTTCACTCAGATAAAAAAAGGGAGAAGCAGCTTGAAAGTAAGAGTGAAGAATCAAGATGGACTAGCCAGATTTACTTTCCAAAAAAGCGGTGGTGCCCCATACGTACCTGGATATGTGGTAAACGGTAAACCGTGAGATTGAGACTCTTAAAGCAAACTGTTCAAACATTTGTCCAAGTGGATGCTGCACACTGGTGGTGGTTGAGGAGAGACCCCCTGCTATGATTGTAAACTGCTTTGGGTGTACAGTAGTACATAGGAAATGCACTATATAAATACTTCATTAATTAATTCATTCATTCAGTTCCTCAACTTTAAATTTATTCATGCGGTTCCTCTAATTTCAGGTGTGGTGGAGATGAATCCTCCAAAGCCTCCAGTTTCTGAGGAATCACTTGAGGTTGGAAGATTTACCAGGACAGCCACTGGAGAGAGTTTTGAGGTGGCTTTTACAGGCTCAACCCCACCAAATTTCCCTCCTAACAGAATCACAGATCTGAGTGCTGAGATCCAGGAGGACTCTGTGCTTCTCAACTGGACGGCTCCTGGTGAGGACCTCGACTATGGGACAGGTAAAGCATACAGTTAACACAAAATAAATGTGGGGATCACAAAATAATGTATATCTTTTATAGGCCTCACAAGGTGTTTTCTTCCTTTTAAGCTAAATCCTATGAGATCAGGTGGAGCTTTGACCTTAAAGTGCTTCGATTCAACTTCAGCAATGCTCACATATTCAACACAGCTGCTATCTCACCGCAGGAGGCTGGATCAGTTGAACAGCATTCATTCAATCCTAATATCACTATCCAAAATGGCACCACAATCTTTTTTGCTGTTCAGTCTGAGGACAAAGAAAATGTAAAATCTGAAATCTCCAACATTGCTCAAGCTTCAAAGATGCTCCCTGGTCCAAAACCCACAGAAATGCCAGAAATAGACCTGAAGTTGATGTTTATTGCAATTTCTGTTTGTCTGGCAACTGTGGTGATTATTGGTATTATTGCGATAACAACATGGGCGTTGAGTCGAAGAAAACTTTCTGGTTCTTAGACTACAACTAACATTAATATCTGATGCAAAGAAAATCTTTCTGTTGTACAATTTTCTTTAGTTGTACACCATATGCTTGGCAAAAATATAAAATGCAAAATACAGTTTGGTAAATTGTGTTTTGATTTGTTTATATTGGAAATGTTTGGCATATAATTAAACTCTCTCAGATGATGACTGCTGTTCAGTTCTTTTTTTTTTTTCTTTTTTTTTTTTTTTTTTTGCTTTGTTGTGTACCCTGAATTTAATAAATGTGTCTAAAAGCATTCTGATTCCCATCATTTCAAATTATGTCCATATCTACAAAAGATGTGCGTACTCCCATGATAGATTAATAAATAATTCTGTTACTCAGTAGAAAACTTGTATAAATATAAAAGATTATTTATTTTAATTCCCTAAAGTCAGATAAAAAGCAAACAAAAAATAGAATCAAATTTGATTCTGCCCTCTGTTATAAAAGCTTACTTTTGTTGATTCGTTCCACACAGACACTTTGCATGATATCCACAGACATATTAGCATATTAGCATATCTGTTATGAGTTACTGTATGTGTCTGATATATTAGTTATTAGGTGTTATATCATTTTTAACTTTTTTTTAATCATGAAGAAGTGTTTCACCATCTTCCACTTGACAAGTCATGTTTAATGTCGTTGAGAGTTGCTTAATATTTCATCAGATCCTGTGAGAGGGTTAAGCCAATAAGATGACATGTAATGTAGATATAAACATATCAATATGCCTAATAGTCATGTTTGAGGGGTTGTAGGAAAAGGTCTGTATGGCTTTATGGAGGGGCTGATTGTGTCATTCGAAAAATCATAAGGGGAGCGATCTGGGTTCAGTCATGGCATTGTTTATGAGGACTTTATAGTGTCATTAGATCTCATTATGATCATTCATGTTATTGTGCTTTCTGCCAGCGATGATAATTACATTATATGGCAGCTATTCAGTCATATAGTTAGACGAGGGGGCAATGATCCTGTAAAAGGAAAATCATAGTCTACTCAAGTACTTTCTACTCAGTATTTTAGAAATGATATCCCATATGTCCATAATACTTCAAAGCTTAGATAGCTATGCTTTTATGCCACGTTTCAAATGTTATGAAAACATTTAACTTTTTATTAATATATAGCTTATATTTTATTTTCATGTAAATGTTTTTGAAAGAAGTCTCTTATGCTCAGCAAGGCTCCATTTATACAAAAATACTGTAATATTGTTAAATATTATTATAATTTAAAATAACCATTTTCTATTTTATTATATATTTTAATTTATTCCTGTGATGGCAATTTCAGTGTCACATGTTCCTTCAGAAATCATTCTAATTTGCTGATTTGCTGCTCAAGAAAAATATCTTAATGTTGTAAACAGCTGTGCTGCTTAATATTTTTTCTCACATTTTTAAACCATACAGTTCAAAGTTTGTAGAAAACTTGCTAAAAATTTAATGAGTTTTTTTTTTTCTAACTTAATTCTTAGAGTGAAGATGTTTGTGTCTTTTTTTTTTTTTTTTTTTGAATTGCAGCATTGCGCCACATTCAACTTGATGCTAACTCATATCTGATGCTGTTGAGCCATGATTACTCAACAAAGATGAAGAAACTGAGAGATAAGGGCCTTTCTATTGCCACACCTCCTGTAGGAATTTAGTTTTTCTCTTATTATTTACACATTTAAAAACATTTTAATAAGAGACAAATTTATAAAATTTTCAAAACTAAGCAATATTTAATATGTAATATTTTTGTAAAACATTAAAATCATGCCATCTAATTTTTAGTGTTTGTTTATATAAAGTCAGGTTTCTCAATTCTCAATAATAGTCGATTGAGAAACCTGACTCCAGACAATCACACAATAAGATAAATAAGATAAGACCGTTGCATGCATGTATAACTTAGCTGCTTTTAGGTATATTTACGGTCTAATCATATAAAAACAATTTGTGTTTGTTCTGATGGTTCTACACAGCCTCTTTACATAAAAAATAACACCTAAATATTTAAAATCATTAACTGTCTCTATAGCCTTTTGATTGATCTTAATTATAAAACTATTCATTTACTTCTTCTTATTGAAAAACACAATGAACAATTTTTTGAGTAATTCAAAGTCAAACAGTTCTTTAGCAGCCACTGTGACACACCAGTCATTTTATTTGTTAATATATCTGCTGCTAAGCTTGGAGTCTGTGCTGATACATAAATGACTGTATCATCTGCATGTAACTGACATTTAGTTTCCTAACAACAACTTGGTAAATCAATGAGATAAGGAAAACAACAGTGGACCTAAAATTGACCCTTGATCTTGAATAGTTAATTTTAACACACTGATCTATAGATTCTAAATATCTAGAGATTCTAAATATGATCTAAACCAACTGATTTCCTGCTGAGAGAAACTAAACAGATTTCATTTATGCAGGAGTATTTGATGATTCAATGTATCAAATGCATTTTTGAGGTCTAAAAATACTGTGCCTATACCACTAGGATATCTAAAGCTCCCTTAATAAATTCTGTGAGATAGCAGCTTGCCATTCCTGTTGAATACTTAAGCCTGCAACTGAACTGTTTAGAGTGAAGTAGATCTTTTTTTTCTAGATAGTTTATGAGTTGTTCAGATACTAACTTTTCCAGAATTGTAGAAATTTCAGGGAGAGGAAGTATAGAAATTGGTCTGTAATTCTGAACATTTTTAAAATTGATCAAATTTACCAAGGGCTTTAGGAAACAAACACATATTTCTAAAGTCTAGTTCATTTTGCTGACAACTCAAAATGGTACCTAGTAGTTTGTATGGCCCCCACGTGCTTGTATGTATGCCTGACAACGTCGGGGCATTCTCCTAATGATATGACGGATGGTGTCCTGGGGTATTTCCTCCCAGATCTGGACCAGGGCATCACTGAGCTCCTGGACAGTCTGAGGTGCAACCTGGCGACATCGGATAGACTGAAACATAATGTCCCGGAGGTGTTCTATTGTATTTAGGTCAGGTGAGCGTGGGGGCCATTCAGTGGAATCAATTCCTTCATCCTCCAGGAACTGCCTGCATACTCTCGCCACATGAAGCCGGTTATTGTCATGCACCAGGAGGAACCCAGGACCCACTGCACCAGCATAGGGTCTGACAATGGGTCCAAGGATTTCATCCCCATACCTAATGGCAGTCAGGATGCCATTGTCTAGCCTGTAGAGGTCTGTGCATCCCTCCATGGATATGCCTCCCCAGACCATCATGACCTGCCACCAAACTGGTCATGCTGAACGATGTTACAGGCAGCATAAATCCCCGGGGATACTTCACTTTCCGCGCCCGGACGCGTCACGCGCGTAGTTGTGTCCGCGCATCTTTCAAAGTATACTCAACCGCGGATGCGCGCGGATGACTGAGTTCGACACATGCGCAGTACAACTTTTTTTTATACTCTACCAGACATCAGAGGGCAGAACTGAGTCGTGTCATCAACGGAACATTCACTGGGCATGATCGGAGAAGAAACACCATTGCAACATAGTTTGGAAGATACACTGAACAAGAATCTAAAATGATGGAGAAGGATATGCTTCTAAGTTTACTCGTCTTGGAAGAAGTTTCTCTTTGTTTCAAGCGTGTTGTTTTTAAATCGCTCTTTCCACACTCTTCTTCGTCGACTGCACACTGTGCTCAGTACTGTGCGTATTGCCACCTATTGGACTCTTCTTTCTTGCTTGCGCATGCGCTGTTGCACGTGCACCGTCCGCGCGGTCTTGAAATTTGGGTTGCACGCAAACGGGGTGTGCGGCCGGGCGCGAGCACTCCGCATGATGAAAATTACGTCATGTGGACGGTGCACGAACGCGGACGGCCGAAGTATACCCGGGCTTAATGCTTTCCTCGGCTTCTCCAGACCCTTTCACGTCTGTCACATGCTCAGGGTGAACCTGCTCTCATCTGTGAAAAGCACAGGGTGCGAGTGGCAAACCTGCCCATTCTGGTGCTCAATGGAAAATGCCAATTAGGCTCCACAGTGCCGGGCAGTGAGCACAGGGCCCACTAGGGGACGTCGGGCCCTCAGGCCACCCACATGAAGTCTGTTTCTGATTGTTTGGTCAGAGAAATTCACACAGTGGCCTACTGGAGGTCATTTTGTAGGGCTCTGGCAGTGCTCATCCTGTTCCTCCTTGCACAAAGGAGCAGATACCGGTCCTGCTGATGGGTTAAGGACCTTCTACGTCCCTGTCCAGCTCTCCTAGAATAACTGGTTGTTAATTTCATTAACACCAAAGCAGCTGAAACTGATTAACAACCCCCTCTGCTACATAACTGACCAGATCAATATCCCAGTTTAACTGACTTGATGCTATTCTCTGATTAAAAAGTGTTCCTTTAATTTTTTTGAGCAGAATATATTTACAAATGCAGTATCCATTCCCATTCCAAATATATCCTTAGCCCTTGAAATATTCAATTGATTAATAATTTTGAGTATCTTATCTTCATCAACCTCAGAGATATAAAATGATGAGGGTGTGTCTTTTATTGTATATTGAGGTAATTGTACAGGTTCAAAACATATAGCAAATTTTTCCACAGACTGGATAAAATATCTTTTAAATTCATTAGCAATTTCAGTGCTATCAGTACTAAGTCTTCCATTTATAACAACAAGTCTTCCAGCTCCAACAATGATTTTCTACACATACCTTCTCGTTTAGAAACTTTATTAAAGGTGCAATATGTAAAAATGTTGTCTGCTAGAGGTCGCTAGACGCCTATTCAAAACAAAGGCGTAGCTTGATGACGCCAAGTTTGAGCGCGGAATCTTGGGACATGTGGTCTTCACCTCAATGGCCGGTGCAAAAGAATATGGATAGGACTCGGGAAGAAATCATGTTAATGGATGAGATTGTTAACGTTACTGTAGTATGAAGCAGAGCAGGACCGAGTGTTGTGGGAGCTGAACGAGGCCGCTGGAGCGATTGCGCAACACACGCCTCACGAGCAGCGGAACTTTTATTATGCCACAGTCGCCGGCGCTGCTTCCGCTTTTCCGATCATGAGTATGAGGTAACGCAGCTCTGTTTATCATATTAGATACATTTGAGTGTGTTGAAAATTATGTTATAACGTTAACTCTGTGCATTCGCTCGGTGGCTGCTGTGAGACACTTGTTTGAGACACACTGCAGTAAGCTAGATCGATTTTGAATATCATATTAAATCCTGGATGGGTTGTGTTGATAAATGGCATGCAATTCATTTCAAAACATATTGTATGATGGAGAAAATTCTGTATTACTGTTACTAAAAATAAAGCTGCATCTGATTACGCTATGTTAGCTACTTGACAAAATAGTGTTTTTCTCTGAGGCATGGTAAAGCATGGTACTCGCAAAAAATCAAGAAAATTAGATTTAAACAATAAGACTAAACGTGTTGAGCTATATAACAACAATTAGTTTTCTGTCTATAAATATATCAAAACAGTTGTTGCCTTGTCTATTAAAAAGTTTCCATGGTTTCTACAAAATAAAACCGGAAACCGAGGCAGACGAGGCCGAGACTTAACGCGGGTATGACGCAATTGACAGACGACTCCTCACACGTCCCGGAGCCTTGGTTAAAATTGCAATTTTCTCACTATTTACAAATAGTTGGAAACATTTGGGATATTGTAAGTACTCAAGTGAACAAAATATATAACACTGGCCTAGTGGTTTTTGGATATTTTACTGCAAAAAATATTACATATTGCACCTTTAATTTAACTTCCAAAGAGATGAGCAATTTACTACTGATTCTGTCACTGACACAAACCGGCGTCCCGTGGCCTGTTGCACAAAGCCGGTTTCAGTTGCTACCCAGGTAAGTTCAAGATTAGTTTGAACTCTGGTTTTTCGGGCTTATGAAGGTGGATTGGTTTTTAGCGGGTTTCATTGCTATGGTAACTTACGCTACACGGCTAACCTGCTCCGGAGCAGGTTTTATTCTGGGTTAGAGATCGCAAACCCAAACTGGACCAATCAGCTGTGAGTAAAGTGACATGTATCTGATGCAATAAAGCCACTCCCCCTGTATCTCTCGCTCCAAATTAAATCAGTTTATAGTGAAAACTTTTTAGAGACAAAATTGCTCATCTTTTGCTGCTAATTATTTATTATATTTATATTATATGAATTAATTATGTATAATTCATATAATAGTATATTCATATAACTATTATATTATTTGACAATTAATATTTAACTTTGCTTTTAAATTGATATAAATATAATACATGCATCGATATATAAAGCTTTTAAACAAATTAGGGTTATGTGTATTCATTTGAGCTCTTTGTGAATCTAATATAAATTATTACATTATAAATTATTAGGCATATTTCTTTGATTCACATGCATTGACATAGTCAGATATTTTCTTTCAGCTGCCTTCTCAAACTTTCACTGCAGCATTTCTTATTCCTGCCTTGTAAATGCATTTAATTTCATGATATTTTTCATAACGATCTCTTAATCTTCAGAAGAGAAGTGAATTGCACGGCTCTCTCGTGAGAAGTGAATCAAACGGACGCTCTGTATGTTCCGTTGTGATTGGCTGTTTGCCGCACGTGTCACACTTTCAGGTGCACGCGCTTCAGAGTTAATCGCAAGCTCTGGATTAAACCTGAGTTGACAGAGAAAGTTTATACCGAGCGTTGTGCAACATCTGATCCTGATCTTAACTAGTTTGGATTTATCTGGATTTGTCAACTCTAAACCTACCCTGAAACTCAGAGTTTGTTCAACTAGCTTCATGCAACAGGCCACCGGTATGCGAATACACAGTTCACAATGCATCCATTCAAGTTAGCCCTCCTTCACATAGCGTTCATCCTGCGAAAATCAGGCCTGTTCTCTCATTTCCATCTGCTCCTTAAATCAAGTCTGTCCATTTTTTTTGCTCTAGGTGATTCACATCATCAATCAGCATACCGCCCATCCTCGCTAGACACTTCGTCACAGTACGTACTGCATGAAGTAAATAAATAAATAAAAATAAATACAGTAAAGACATATACTCTGTGGTTATGCTTTGTTCCAGACTCGCAGTGAAATTGAAACAGCAGGGGACTCCAGCGTTTTGACTGACATCTACATATCTGTGGAGAAAATCATTGATGTTGCTATTTCAGTTGAAAAGATAAAGATAGGCTAAATAAGCATCTGCTTTGGAAATAGAGGTAAGCACCTTTTTCTATACTCGGGGGTCAGGGTTAGTGTTGTCCACCGCTATGCTCTGGCCCTCCTTTAGAGCATGTTCACAGGCTTTATATCATAAAAAATGGTCGCCTGGAAGGAGTACAAATCCAGGGAATCCCACTGCTCCAATGACTTTTTGTTTGGTAGTTTGGTAGAGAGAGAAAAAAAACTGTAAAGCTGTATTTTGACAAAAGCCCATAACATTTTAAAGTTTCCCTTTTTTGTTATACTAAAATGGAGCAAGAAAAACACTACTATGCCCTCTTGTGGCCAAACCAGAGTAAAGCTAGCACACATGATTGTCTAAAATACAGTAACTCTTAGTAACAGTAACAAATTCAATCTGCTTGTGTGTAATAAAGACTGAAGTTAACATCACCAGCCTGTCACTGCAGGAGAAGTCTTTCTTCTTTTTCCCTGCTTCAGGGGAAACCATAACTGAACATATAAATCTGCTATGTTATTGGGTCATTTTTGCATTTTATGTTATTGGGTTAAAACATGAAGGTGAGCAAAATGTGTTTTTCTGAGAATGGATGACAAACGGGGAAACCGAGGAGCTCAGTGACATCAGGCCGGTTCCATTTGCAAACCACCCCTCAGCTGTTGTCGAAGGACAGTGTCCCAAGCTAATATGTCGTGGCTTAGCTGGTCAAAGTGCCTGCCTTGTAAACAAGAGATCCTAGGTTTAAATCCTAGCTGTGCTTCTCCTCTGATGGCTTTGCTCTCTGGGCTCGCTCTTGGACAAGAGGGCCTCAGCATCTTGAATCGGGCGTCAATTATGCAGAGGCTGGAGAACCTGTCTTTGCTGCCCGCAGAGTGTGCAACCTTACAGTGTTGGATGTGCAAATGCCCAGAAGAAAAACCATCAAGTGGCCCAGTCAGGTGACCAGGTGGGATCTGTTGTGCAAAAGAAAGCACATTGGGCTTCTAGATTGCAAAATGAAGCCAATCAAAGTTTGTGGGCTTGAGTCCCACCAGAGTTGTGACTTTTGGTATTTTATTAACCCTATACTGCAAAGTGTTGCCCTCATGTAACAGAAAGATTTTGAGGCCTCTTGTTCTCAACATAATCATTTAAATAATGTCATTCAAGTCAAAAGTTTTCAAATTATGCCCAAGAACTATCCATTGAGATATGGGAGTCACTGTCTTGCATCGCAGGACTTCAGAAATGTTCATGCATCATATTGAATTGATATTTCTATGTAAAATGCAGTGCAAAAAAACGACTATCACATTGAAGGGTCTGACCTGCCCGCTTCCATTATAACCCTCTGTGTAAGTAGAGGTGGATCAAAAGGGTGATATATTCGGTTAATTTTCGATTTTCTGCATGTGCTGGGGGAGAGATGGTGATGCTAACCGTCTATATACTGTCCTATCATAATAAAAGGAAAAAAATGCTAAAACATACATTTTTAAATTGACACTGGTTAAGATCCTTCCACACACAGAATAGAATCAGCCTAATTTAAGACACTACATTACCATCTCTCATTATGGGGACGGGGGAAGAGATTCTGGCAGCTGGATTGTTTGCCATGGTTCTTACACAATGAGGTTCTAACATTTACCAAACTGACTTGTCAAACTAATGTCAAACTTCTTACACCTCGAGGTTCTAATATTTATCAAGCTGTTCTCTCAATACTATAGCCTAGTGGGCAGCACCATTGTGCTTTGGGCGACCCAAGTTGAAGTCCCGGCTTGTTGACTTTTCCTGATCCTGTCCCCCTCTCTTTCTCTCCAACTTTGCTTCCTGTCTACATACTGTCCTATCATAATAAAATGGCAAAAATACATTTTTAAACTGATGCTGGTTAAGATCCTTCCATAAACTGAACAAAATTAGCATATTTTAAGCCACTACATCAACATCTCTCATCATATGGGTGGGGGAATGAATTCTGACAGCTGGATTGTTTGCCATCAGATTCTGTTCCTCTCATGTTTCTTACACAGTGAGGTTCTAATAATGATCAAACTGATGCTGGTTAAGCTCCATCCACACACAGAATAGAATCAGCATCTTTTAATCCACTACATCCAAAATCTCTCATCATGGGCATGGGGGAACGGATTCTGACAGCTGGATTTTTGCCATCAAATTCTGTTCCCCCCATGGATCATACAAAATGAGGTTCTAATTTTTATCAAACTCAGGCTGGTTTGTTCATGCCAATAGCCCAGTGGGCAGCACGCTGACATATAGTGCCCTATTTCTTTGAGAGACCTGAGTTCAAGTCACAGCTCATGTGCTTTTCCTGATCCCATCCTCCTCTGTCTCTTCCACTGTGCTTCCTGTCTACATATTGTCTTAATCAAAATAAAAGGCAAAAACGCTAAAAAATAAATGTTTACACTGATGCTGGTTAAGCTCCATCCACACACAGAAAAGAATCAGCATCTTTAAAACACTACAGGAACATTTCTCATCATGGGGATGGGGGAACGGTTTCTGAAAGCTAGATTTTTGCCGTCGAATTCTGTTCCCCCCATGGATCGTACAAAATGAGGTTCTAATTTTCAGGCTGGTTTGTTTATGCCCCCACCCACCCACCCCCATGAGGTTCTAATATTTATCAAACTGGTTCAGGCTTACACTTCCCCGATAGGCTTGTGGTCAGTGAGCTGACCTCTGGTGTTGTTGTGCACCATGATCCTGAGTTCGAATCCAGGCTTGTGGACTTTTCCAGATCCCGTCTGCCTTCTCTCTCCAGTTTTGCTCCCTGTCAACATATTTCATATCATAATAAGTGGCAAAAAGGCAAAAAATGAACATTTAAACTGATGCTGGTTAAACTCCATCCACACAGGATTAAATCAGCATCTTTTAAGTCACTGCATATGATCATCATAAGCTACTTGCATGTATCATTATATTATTAACATTTTACCAAAATCCATATAAAATTTTTTATAGACTTTTTTTGGAATTAGGTCAAATTCCTAAAAAAAAATGAGTCGTGGCTTAATGACCATGGGAAAATGTGAGTCCCATGGCCAAACCAGTTGAGAACCACTGTATTATTGCATGCTTCGGACATGAGGTGCCTCAAAATCTTAATGTAAAGGAAGGGTTGCATGTCATTAGTTTCAAAACCTCTTTGTTAATGAATGCATATTGAGACTAAGCTTCTTGATTGGTGAAAAAAAATAGAATTGTTAAATGGAAACCATCTATATAATAACTTATAAAATGTAATTTTGAATTGTCCTTTATCAAAGCATCAGAAAAGTTAGTTGTTGTTGTTTAATAATTAATCCTGCTGTCCTGCATTGCCCCATACCATGTCCAGTCAAACAAAAACTGTGTTTGGAAAAGGTTTAGACATTGCTTGATGCTTCCTGTAAACAGTCTTCTCATCCCTTTACAATGACTTTTTTTCTTGTGTCAAACAAAAGAGGAATATTAATAACTTGCATTTTATTGCTTTGTGTCTATCAAGGAACTTCTGAGCCGTAAGTGTTAGAACCTTTTTTTATGTAGTTTGTATTTGAAAGTCCTTTCATGTGTGTTTGTATGTGTTCTCTTATCTCAGAGTAACGTAAAATCATTAGTTTGCCCGTTGATGCATAAAAAGGGGGTTATTAAGCTCATACTATTTCTTCTTGCAGGTTGTTCATGGTGATATTTCCAGGCATTATAAGATCAGGCTCAGAGGCTAAACTATGCGTGAGCCTTCAAAATCCAGAAGAAAATCTGCAGCTGACCATTTCTCTAGTTGACAATAGCCAGAAGAGAACCCTTCTACAGGAGAGAACTGAGAAGGAATTCCACCGCTGCCTTGACTTTCAGGCCTGTCATGAACATTACATTATTCACTCATTGATCTACTGGAGTTGTTTACAACAGCATATCCATCATCTTAAAAGAATATTTTGATTTAAAAAAAAAAAAATGTATTTGTTAATATAAAACAAATCATGAATGTCAACAGTAATTTTTTTTCATTTGTAATATAGAATAGAATATGAGCTATCAAGACTTCCAAAAACAACAATTAAAGAATATTTTCAGGTTTAAGTTCAGAATACTTGCTCTCTAGAAAAGATTTGTAATGCAATGTGTTCAACAGGCTCCTGAATCTAATTCGGTGCAAGTGATCCAAGTGGAAGCTCAAGGGAAAAAAACTCATCTGATTGAAAAAAGAAAAGTCAAATTTGTGTCTTATAATCCAGTGACAATAATTCTAACAGATAAACAAATATACAATCCTGGACAAACAGGTATTTTTGCTCTACATTTATTTGCAGTGTTCGCAAGCTGCTTTTATGCAGATCTTAATATGTTTTATGTCTTCCTTAATTTTACAGTCCAATTCAGGATTTTCACAGTGGACCAAAACTTAAAACCAGTTGATGAAACAGTAGGTTGCAATTTAATTTTTGCAATCAAAATTTAATATTAGAATTTTGATTGTGAGTAAAGAAGGCATGACCTTGGTTCAGATTTCAGCCGACCTTATTGGTCATGTATGCACATAAATATTTACGCAAATATATTTAAAGTGTGGACTTGTACCTCAGAGTAAACAGAAGTACAGGTTAAAATCCAATTATTTCTAACCAGTGTTTTCATGGTGTTATACAAACCTGAACTACTGTTATCTGTTTACACCCACAGTACAAACTCATAACAGTGCAGGTAAACATTTCTTTTTTTCCCCCTTGCATTAACACAATTTTTGTGCATACATTTTCCTGTTATTGCTATGTCAGTGCCTTCTCATAAAAACAGGACAATCGAAGAAACAGAATCAATCAATGGATTAATGCCACATCCACCCATGGCAAGATTCTGCAACTTTCTCATGTGCTGAATCCAGAGGCTTCTGTTGGTTTATATGAGCTGTCTGTTGAGACCAGCAAAACAACAATTAAAGAAAATTTTCAGGTTGAAAAGTATGGTGAGTACTGCCATACTTTTTAGAGTGCGCCCTTAAAAAGAAAGGGGGTTTTCACAGCAGTGCCATAGAAGAACCATTTTGGGTTCCCAAAAGAACCTTTCAGTTAGCTGTTTTTAAGAGTTAGTGTGAAGAACAATTCAAGTGTGGGTATCTGCAGGTTGGAGTAAGGAGCTGTGATAAAAGGTTGGGGCATGCCAAAAGGTCTTTATCATTGGTCACGAAAGCTGTCTGTCAGGGTGTGGGTTAGGGGCTAGTTTCTGTTGTAGCAATTCAGTATACAGTTGTGGTCAGAATTATTGGCACCCTTGGTAAATATGATCAAAGATGACTATAAAAATAAATCTGCATTGTTTATACTTTTGATCTTTAATTCATAAAATAAGCAAAAATCTAACCTTTCATTGAGGAAAAAAATTTAAAGTGGTTAGAAAATCACATTATGAAATAAATGTTTTTCTCCAAAACACGTTGGCCACAATTATTGGCACCCCTAGAATTTTTTATGAGTAAAATATCTCTGAAGTATATTCCCATTCATTTTTACATTTTTTAGCACACCAGGGTGATCATGAACATGAAATTGTCCAGCCATGACTTCCTGTTCCACAGGAGTATAAACATGAGGAAACACAAAGGCCAAATTCCGTTAATCATTCATCACAATGAGTAAAACCAAAGAATATAGTTCTGCTGTGCAGCAAAAGATTGTTGAGCTTCACAAAATAGAAAGTGGCTGTAAGAAAATAGCTAAAGCATTGAAAATCCCCATTTCCACCATCAGGGCAATAATTAAGAAGTTCTAATCAACTAAAGATGTTACAAATCTGCCTGGAAGAGGACAGGAGTCTATATCATCCTAATGCGTGGTGAGGAGGAGAGTTTGAGTGGCCAAAGACTCTCCAAGGATCACAGCTGGAGAATTGCAGAGATTAGTTGAATCTTGAGTCTCAGAAAGCCTAAAAAAAATTATCAAACAGCACCTACATCCCCACAAGTTGTTCAGGAGGGTTTCAAGAAAAATCCTCTGCTCTCATCCAGAAACAATCTCCAGCATATTCAGTTGTTAGACAAGACTGGAACTTCAAACGGGACCGGCTTCTATGGTCGGATGAAACTAAAAAAAGAGCTTTTTGGCAGCAAACCCACCAGATGGGTTTGGTGCACACATGGATAAAAAGTACCCCATGCCCACGGTTAAATATACTGCTGGATCTTTAATGTTGTGGGCCTATTTTTCTGCTGGAGGTCCTGGACATCTTGTTCAGATACATGGTATCATGGATTCTATCAAATACCAACAGATAAAAATCAAAACCTGACTGCTTCTGCTAGAAATCCAATCATGGGCCATGGTTGGATCTTCCATCAGGACAATGATCCAAAACAAACATCAAAACCAACACAAAAATGTGTCACTGAGCACAAAATGAAGCTTCTGTTATGGTCATCCCAGTCCCCTGACCTGAACCCTAAAGAAAATGAGTGAACTGAAGAGAAGAAGCACCAACTGGGAATCTGAAGGACCTGGAGAGATTCTGTATGGAGAAATGGTCTCTGATCTCTTGTCAGGTGTTCTCCAAAGTCATCAGGCATTATAGAAGAAGACTCAGAGCTGTTATCTTGGCAAAAGGTGGTTGCAAAAAGTATTGAATTAAAGGGTGCCGATAATTGTGGCCAACGTGTTTTGGAGAAAAAAATTATTTCATAATGTGATTTTCACCCACTTTCAATTCTTTTCCTTCAGTGAAAGGTTAGATTTTTGCTAATTTTATGAATTAAAGATCAAAAGGATAAACAATGCAGGTTTATTTTTACAGTCATCTTTGATCATATTTATCAAGGGTGCCAATAATTCTGACCACAACTATAGCTATCCCTTTCTCAAACTATTTAATAATCTGAAGAACCCTTTTCCACTCTAAAGAACCTTTTATGCAATGGAAAGGTTCAATGGATAGGTTAAAGGTTCTTCATGGAACCATAGATGCCAATAAAGAACCTTTATTTTTATTACCATGAGTCATTTTTCTTGATTTTCTTGTTTGTTTTGTTTTTCATTTGCAAAAAAGAAACTGCTAACATCACTATTTCCTTTGTGGTTCAGTTCTACCGAAATTCGAAGTTATATTAGAAAAGGCAAAGACAGTGAAAGCGAATAAACAGGAAGTAAACCTGAGGGTATGTGGGAGGTGAGACAATTTGAACACCTGACATTAACATTAAACATGAATACGTTAAGCAGAATGATTGATTAACTGATTGGTTATGTCTTCACCAGATATACCCATGGACGGCCTGTTGCGGGTAGTGTGAAGATGGAACTCTGCAGTCCCTGGCTAGACTTCTTTTACTACAACTATAACTCTCAGTATAAGACTCCAAGCTGTGTTAATAGTTCAGCAATAGTAAGTATGGCTAAATATTCCATTAAAATAAAATAAAAATAAAAATAACTTCTATTAATTGTTTCTGGATAAAATCATTATTTTTTCTAGCTGAATGAGACCGGGTGTGTCTCTCAGACGTTCCCCATGTCAGTCTTTGTCAGAAAATCAGAAAATTATATGTATAACTTGCCACAGTTTCTTACGTTCACTGCATCAGTAACTGAGGAGGGGACAGGTGTGTACTGTAACAGACATGAAAACAAAATTGGCCAATACGCTGACAAATCAAGATCTAATTGTGCTTACTTGATGGTTTGTGCCAAAGATTTCACCTTTTTGTTTTTCAGACATCTCAATGGAAAGGACTGAAGATGTGTTGTTGTCCTATAATGTTGGTAGCTTAAAATTTATTGAGCTACCAGAGTTCTTTGAGGATGGATCAGTAATACAGGCAAAGGTACACTATTTAATTCAGTTTAATCATAATTTAACATGACTGTTTGTATTTTATTAGTTAAATAAAATATTACTGCATTTTAATAAAATGGGTGGTTGTTATGGGTGTATATGCACATGCATATCCATGCTATCATTAATATTAATTTATAAAATTTAAGTTGGTTTAACAGCATAAATTTGTGAAGATGCCATGGAATTAGTTATTAGGGCCCGAGCACCGATTTTTCTCTGCAACTTTTTTGCAGTTTTTGCCATTTCCAGACGTTGTACTTTAACAAACTCCTCCAAGAGATTTTATCAGATAAACATCATATTTGGTCAGTCTAATCCAGTGTTTCTCAAACTTTTTCTGCCATTCCCCACTTTGGAGGTGGGGAAGGGTTCCTAGCCCCACCTGTCCCCAGTCGCCCCAACAAAATGATAATAAACTAGGCTTTAAGTTTAACTGTTAAAATGTATTAACATTTATTTTATTAACATCACAATTTAAAAACACAACATCAAATAACAGCAATAAAAACGTTCAAATAGAGAAAATAAAAGTGCAATTATATTATCACTTTGCATTATAATTTATTATACATAAATTATAAATTAAATATTATTCTAGCTGAGTTTTTTTACACGACCATTATTTTAGAACGTTTCCCCTTATTGTTTCCATGGCGACGCGTCATGCTTAACAGATGTAACGCTTTTATTTCGTTTCTCCTTTTTTATTCAAAATATTCACAAACTTGCTTACCATGTCATCAACTATCTGATATTCCGATTCTCAAATATGTGTAAGTGAGTGTGTTTTGTCGTTTAAAAACGTTAATAAATTATCTTGATCTATAACGCGAGATGGGCGCCGCCATGCTTGTTTGCGCAGCAGGTCAGAGAGTCCTGTCAGTTACAGCACGTGAATTCATCAATTTCTCCCGAAATTCATGTAAGTAAGTGGCCGGTGATCTGGGAGAAAATAGTAAACTTTATAGTTACTTACACTATGTGTATCTGATATGAATAAAACACGTCGGCAAATTATAGAATTGATTGATATTGCTGCTTCCATAGACATCAGCGTGTACTTTACAAACTCTAAATGTATTGTTTTACTAGTACTTATTAATATTTAAATGTCTGAAACTTAAAATAAACATTATGTTGTTGAAAACACTGCATAGTTGTGATAAATGACAAGCGCTGCTGAGCGAGTCCGTCTCTGGCTCAGCACCAGCCAAAGCGCGAAAGCACAGTTTGAATCTGGCAGTTAATGGGTTAGTTCACCCAAAAATGAAAATTCTGTCAATAATTACTCACCCTCGTGCCGTTTTACACCTGTAAGACCTTCGTTGATCTTCGGAACACAAATTAAGATATTTTTGTTGAAATCCAATGGCTCCGTGAGACCTACATAGGGAGCAATGACATTTCCTCTCTCAAGATCCATAAAGGTACTAAAAACATATTTAAATCAGTTCATGTGAGTACAGTGGTTCAATAATAATATTATAAAGCGACGAAAAAAAAAACGACTTATTTAGTGATGGCCGATTTCAAAACACTGCTTCAGGAAGCTTCGGAGCATAATGAATCAGCGTGTCGAATCCGCAGTTCGGAGCGCCAAAGTCGCGTGATTTCAGCAGTTTGGCGGTTTGACACGCGATCCGAATCATGATTCGACACGCTGATTCATTGAACCACTGTACTCACATGAACTGATTTAAATATGTTTTTCCTGATTTTTTATGTTTTTCTGCCCCCTGTTCTGCAGTGAGGGGCTACTGGAAAAATGACCAAATTTCCTCTCGTTTGTCGCGCCCCACTTGTCATGTCTCTATTCCCCACCAGTGGGGCGCGCCCCACACTTTGAGAAACACTGGTCTAATCTAAAGGCCTTTGCCAAAGCCACTGGAAGGCAAGCCTGCAACCTTTAGCCAAAAAAGCGTAACGGCTAATGCTAACGCTCCACCCCCGGCAGTACGCAGGGACGGAGACCAGAGGCTGTTTTTTGAATGGATCTCAATGGATGAGAGACTTTACTATGCTGATTCAACAGCTTTTGTGGGGAACTAGCTAATCATTTAATTAATCGACAGCCTGTTTGCTAATCTTCAGCATGTTTTACACTAAACAATACTTTCTTTCAGAACTATATGTATATTTTAGCTTGATAAAAATGTATTTTTTTAAGAGAAGGCAGACTAGGGAATGTTGCGACTGATGTCACTGCCATTACACGATAGGCTGAGAGGTGCCGCACGTGATTAAGTTAGCCGTTACGCTTTCTCCAATGGTAAGAGATACAGACCCTCTTATCTCCCTATTTTATCCACCTTATTCCCACGCTCCATGACGCTTTGCGCGAATTATGGGTGTAACTTCCGTTAAGCTGTAAACAGTCAGTGAAAGACTCGCTCTATGAACGCAATTATACGTTTTTTTTTTAAAAACTGGGTACAATGAGATGACATTATTCTACTCACCCTTCAACCAATAAACATTAAAAGGACATTTAATAGTGTAAAAACATCAACAAGGTACTTTCAACAGGCCATAACGGACGGGTTAAATACAACTATAGTGATATATATCCGTATTATATAATATATGTTGCCTTAATAAAAAAATGTTCATGAACTTCAGCATTGCGTGATACTATTTCAAAGTGATTTCCATCATTTTTACAAATAATAAATTGTATTTACCTGTGAAAACAAACCTGGAAAGAGACGTGAGGCTTTGAGGAGAAAAATGAGAGATTCTTCGTGCATTCCAGTGAACTATTAATGGGATATATCATAAATTATATTGGGAGAACAGACCACAAATGTGCAGTATATGTTGTCCTTTTTCATACTGTTACAGTGGTATGCAAAGGGACAAAAGAAAATAATCACGAGGATAGAAAGCAGCAACTGAAAAGAGCTCTTGCCATAGATATTCTTGTTATAACATGTTACATTAAAATACCAAGCCTTACGTTATTCTCATGATGTCTGAAAATAAAACATGAAAGAAAAATTGACAGCTCATTCAGCCAAACTGACGGATAAGCTTTATTCGTAGGGCAACCTTATGATTTGAAACGATTCGTTTCAGTCTTTTTAAATGGAAGTTCCCCAAACCGGAAGTGCAACCCATAATTCGAAACGCAGTAGGCTAGTCAGGAATAAGGTGGATACAATCTCTGCCTATGCAACATTAAATTGCAAACATCTATATGCAAGTATTCAGTTAGTCATAGCACCACCTGTTGGCAACAGGAAATAGCATGCTTTACACTGTAATTCACTCCCTGAAACACATTTAAATATGCCATGAAGTACCAAACATGCTAGAAACACATTAAATCATGCAACACTTGGCTAAGTGCTAATGGATGCAATTAACGCCACGAAACAGGAAGTTGTTGTTTGGAAGTCAGGCATACAATGTCCAATCTGCCCCAAACTTAACGTTTGAGAAGAGTCCTGCCCTGAACACATCTACATGACAATATTCAGTTATAGTAATAGTGCCACCCACTGGCAACAGGAAGTGACGTGTTTAACACTTTGATGCACTAATAGCAACATACTAAAATATGCAATCGAGTGCTAAACATGCTACAAACATTCTAAAACATGCTAGCAACACTTAGCTGAGTGCTAAAGCATGCTATTATCGTCATGAAACAGGAAGCTGTTGTAACTAGAGCATACAATGTCCAATCTGCCTTAAACTTCACGTTTAATAAGTGCCCTGGCCTGAAGACATCTACATGCCAAAATTTAGTTATAGTCATAGCGCCACCAGCTGGTAGCAGGAAGTATGGCAAATACATATGACTGAAGTAGTCCTCTTATATTTATATATTTAAATGCATATTGCCCGCCATGCTCTGTTTTCCTAAAGCCACCGGGTGGTGGTGGCACAGGTGCGAGGGCTTGCAGCTTTAATTATTATTGTTTCTAAATATTTGGACTATTATCGTTTGCTTTTTTATTGAGTACTGTACTGTATGTCCTTGATGAATTTCTTTTTCCACCAGGTTAAAGTTGAGTTCTCCGATGGGACCCCAGTTTCTAACTTTAAGATTGCTGTTCATCACACCGTTCAACACAGCACCATCACACCTCAGCAGCAAGAACTCATTACAGACATCAGTGGCATGGCCAATTTCACCATTGATACGTCCACTGCAAGTGCACCTCTTTCTGTATCGGTGAGCTTTTTATTTATATGTGTGTGTATGTTAGTTCTGTGCTGCTTTGCAGATGCTTTCCATTCAAAACAACTTATACATGAATCTAAGCATTGTACCCCTGAAATAAATGCTTCGTTTAAAGGGTTAGTTCACCCAAAAAGTGACCACCCGTAAGACCACTTTGGCAGTTTGATACGCGCTCCAAACCACTGATTCGAAACAAAAGATTTGTAAAGCTTCAAAGCTTCATGAAGCAGTGTTTTAAAATAGCACATCACTAGATATTGTTGAATAAAGTCGTTATTTTGGGGGGGTTTTTTGGCGCATAAAAAGTATTCTCGTTGCTTCATAACATAGTGTTGAACCACTGTAGTCACATGAACTGTTTTAAATATGTCTTTAGTAGCTTTTTGGGCATCTGAAAGTGTAAATAAACTTGTTGGCAATGAAAGCCTCACTGAGCCTTCTGATTTTATCAAAAATATCTTTTGTGAAAAAAAAAAATATTATTTGTGTTCCAAAGATGAACAAAGGTCTTACAGGTGTGGAACGACATGAGGGTGAGTAATTAATAACAGAATTTTCATTTTTGGGTGAACTAACCCATTAAGAATTTGTGGTAATTGGGTATCACATTCGATCATGTCTGCATTTTAGTCAGTTGCAGCTGGTTTCTCTAACCATGTGTTCTTTGATTTCTTTTTTTGACAGGCATTTCCTTCACCAGACAATCAGTTTGTTCGTCCATTTCATTTTGAATCTGTGTACAAAACTCTGCAAATAAAACCCAAAGGAAACCCAACAAAAATTAGTCAACTGACTATAAAGGATCTAGAGGAACCTCTAAAGTGTGATATGGAGATTCCAGTAACCGTTCAGTACACTATTGCTGGAGAGACTGTTGAAAGTGGTTATGTTACCATAGTCTATTTGGTGGGTGCAGAGATGAAGCAAAACACATCACAGACATTTTTTTTCTCCATACAGTTTTGTTCACTCTTTTTTCTTTTCTTTTTTTTCAGGTTTTATCCAGAAAAGAGATAGTCCACCATGGGTATGAGAACGTTGAAGTAAAAGGTGCTGATGGAGTGGTGGAGGGAGAAGTGATGTTCAAAGTCCTTGTTCACCCCAAGATGTCTCCTAAGATGGAGTTTCTTGCGTACTGTGTGCCACCCAGTGAGACTGTACTAGCTGTTTCCAGAACATTTCAAATTGAAAAATGTCTTGAAAACAAGGTGTGCTCGCTGAGTTCATAACAATATGGTGATTGCATATATGTAAGAGATGATGTACAGTCTCTGCTCTGCTCAGGATTATTTGATTATAATGACCAGGCAACTGTACATTATACCAGTTATTGCACAGCTACTCACCAATGAAATATATATGTATGGGCATGAAATGTTGAAATACTTCTATAATTTTATTATATTCTGCTTGTCCATTACAGTGTATGAAACAATCAGCAACCATACAAATGAGCTTACAGTAATATTAATAGTGATTTTCAATTAGTTGTATTATCATGATGATGGTTATCATAAACAGTTTATCAAGTGAAAGAAAGTACATTAAGTCCTATTTGTTTTATTAAGCACTATATGATAAGCAGTTATATACATATTCTTAAATATTAGGAAATATGAGACCACTGAATGCCATATCAGATGCATCACTGATAGCAGTGTAATAAAAGATAGTGATTAGTAATAATTGGTTGAAATACTTTTATTTTGAAATTAAAGATTGGACCACTGTATGTCACAGGTGTCTCTGCAGTTTTCTCCTACTACGGCTGTTCCAGGTGAAGAAAACATTCTCCAGCTCTCAGCTCTGCCTGGTTCACTGTGCGGCCTCAGTGCTGTAGATCAAAGCGTCCTGATCCTGGAGAAAAATAAACGCCTTGACATTGACAAAGTAATATATGTTTCAGACCCGTCTTCAATTTCTTCAGTGTCATTTTTCCAAATTACTGTATTTATTTCATCCTTCTGCAGGTTTTCAGCATGTTGCCTGCAGACAGTTTTTTTTCATTTGACATTGAAGATCAAGAGGAATGCTTTAATATCAGATCCACAAGAAGTCCTCAGTCTGCTAGACCAAGTATACAGTCCTACTCTCCATTTATCCCTTACTCTTTACAGAGTAAAGAAAATGCTGTCTATGAGGTTTTCCGGGTAAGTATTTAAAATTGTTTGGGTTTAAGGTTTGTGTGTGATTTGAAAGGTTTATTTTGATTAATGTTTTGGGACAAAAAAATGCAGTTAGTTGCAGCTGAAATACTTTTTAAGTAACAGATTTTGTTTCTTCCCTTTTTGCATTGTCATCTGGACAAGGACATGGGATTGAAAGTGGCAACAAATTTGATTATTAAAATGCCATCTTGTATTTTATTCAGAGATGCATTATATCTTAGAGTGCATGGTGGTGGTAAGACATCTGTTTATTATCTCTCTCTATATATTAAATATACACTTTGGACATGTTGTAAAAATAAACTGTGATAGTAAATGTTCTGCTGAATTCCAGAATATGGTCACTTTGGTTTACACCCAGGGATGGGTGTTGGCCTAATAATTGACGATAGAGCTAAAGTTCCGGGTCCAGTGGAAGAAGGCTTACGAATTGAGGGATGTGAGTATGACCCATATGAATCTCGAAATTACCTTAAAGGCCCGCTGAAGTGTCTTGGAACGCGCAGCATTATTCAATGTGTTGACGTAATTTCAACTGAAACAGAAAAACGGCGATATATTGAAAAGCCCCGCCCCCTTTTTTTAAAATAGCCAATAGCGTTTCGTTTATATCACACCTCGGCCAGAGCCGTTAAACTCAGTAAAACATCTGTTTCCTTTTAATATCTAACCGTTTATCCTCCTAATCTCCTCTATATCACTTTAACATACAGCATTCTGTGCAGAATTTAAATGGGTCCGGTACCTTTCGTGGTCTGGGCCGACTCGTGGATATGATCCGCTCTGTGCTCTCGTGTCCCTGGGCCAGAACAGACTGCGGCGGTTCACCTTATACTAACGCGAAACTGACTTCATTCGCGTCAATGGAAAGCATATTTACACCGTCTGAATCATTCCCTATTCTCTATATAGTGCACTATGTGCCATTCGCCATGTAGAAACTAGTAAATGTGTGAACAAATGACCGATTTCAGCCGCAGCTTCAGTTTCTGTTGATAGTGTAGGAGGGGGCGGGACTTCAGATTCTAGACAGCATTTGATTGGACAGAAGATTTGATGAGAAACTGAAGTGCCATGTGATGTCATGAAAATCCGTGTTCCATTTTAGCGGAAGTGAGAGACTGTAGGTTTTGAATGATTATATCTCCTAAATGCGAATTTTGTCATTGTTTTGGAACATACCAGCTTATTCATAACATTAAGGCTAACATATTCATACTAAAAGCTAAAAAACTTACATTTTGATTTCAGGGGGACTTTAAACAATTATTGAAATTGCAAAATGCTTGCCTTAATAATTTGCCAGTGGTTCCCTCAAGATTTTCCTAAACATGTGGTAAACATAAGTTGATGTTTTGTTTTACAACGCAAAGTACACACCCATATCGAAAAACATATATAAATAAAGCATATTTTGAAGCATTTATATTTATTTTAAAAAATGTGTTTCTAAAAAGTAACTAAATAAGAATGTTTGGGGTGTGAGTATGTGTAATTTACATCGTAGAGCAAAACGTAAGTATCGTCAATGTATGTTTACCACAGAAAAATCCCATATAAAAGCCCATCGGAAAATCTCAAGGGAACCACTGGCGAATTAGTCTTCCGGGTTTTGATGACATCCCTGCACCAATGTATTACTTAAATACATAGTCTTGCTCGCTGAGTGACACTGTTTTCATTTTACATGCGTGCAGCCCATTATTCAATGTTTTCAATGTCTCAGAGTAGCTTGGTTTGCAGTAAATGCTGCTCCACACAAACTCTATCTCTGCAAGAGTTGTGAGTTTGTGCTGCTCATGACATGCATTTGAAGACAAATGTGTCAACATGCATCTACCATCTTGTAATAGTTTATAAATATTTTGTCAACAAATGAGACGCTTTAAGTTTGAAAAAGACTGAAAAGCAAAAATGAAGGCAGCCCTATATACTGGTATTGTTATTTTATAGCACAATATAGGGTGGTTCAGGTTTTCCTTCTTTTTTTTGTCAGTTGTTCGTCATGGAGTAGAAACAATTCGCACATTCTTCCCAGAAACTTGGATTTGGGAACTTGTTGAAGTTGGGTGAGTGAATGATGGGTTAAAAAGTCTGAAGGTGCTGCCTGCCCCCTTGCAAATATTTTTGGCACTCTTGTGGTGTCATGATAATAAACACAAATTTCTCTTCAGGGCCTCTGGATCAGCTCAGGTTCCTGTCACGGTTCCTGACACCATCACATCTTGGGAGACGGAGGCCTTTTGTCTGTCCTCCGAAGGTCTGGGTCTGGCTCCTCCTGCTCAGCTGACAGTTTTTCAGCCATTCTTCCTGGAGCTCTCTCTGCCTTACTCCATCATCCGTGGGGAGATCTTTGAGCTGAAGGCCACTGTCTTCAACTATTTGTCCAAGTGCATCATGGTGAGATTTCACACTGTCTTATCAAATCATATCAAATATGTGACCCTGGACCGCAAAACCAGTCATAAGTCGCACGGGTATATTTGTAGCAATAGCCAATAATACATTGTATGGGGTGAAATTATCGATTTTTCTTTCATGCCAAAAAACATTAGGATATTAAGTAAAGATCATGTTCTATTAAGATAATTTGTAAATTTCCTGCCGTAAATATATATATATAAAATATTTTTGTGAGTGGATATGCGTTGCTAAGGACTTAATTTGGACAACTTTAAAGGTGATTTTCTCAATATTTTTTTTTTTTTTTGCACCCTCAGATTCCAGATTTTCAAATAGTTGTATCTCGGCCAATATGATGTATAAATCTCAGTTTCATAAAATTGACCCTTATGACTGGGTTTGTGGTCCAGGAACAAATATGCCACTAATCATGTGTGGTTGATTGACAGGTTAAAGTGACTCCAGCTCCTTCCTCAGACTACACTCTCAAAGCCTCCTCTGATGATCAGTATTCATCCTGTCTATGTGCTAATGGAAGAAAAACCTTTAAATGGATCCTCACTCCTTCTGTTCTTGGTGAGTTTTCCAGTCTGAATCATTGTTTCTCAGTGTTTGTGCCTGTTGTATCTTCACGTACATGTCTTGTGTTGTAGGAGTCTTGAATATTACAGTCAGTGCAGAGGCAGAGGCGTCCCAGACTGTGTGTGACAATGAGATTGTGAGCGTCCCAGAGAGAGGACGTATTGACACGGTCACACGAAGCTTGCGTGTAAATGTGGGTAGAAACATATTATGTACCATATTATGCAAATACATTGCATTATTGCAAGTTACAATATTGTATCTAGAACTATACCTTTATATTTTACGCTGCAGCCAAAGATCATAAAAAGCTATTGTGCTAACATTAACTTGTATCTCCCAGGCTGAAGGAATTGAAAAAACTAACAGCCACAACTGGCTGCTCTGCCCCAAAGGTAATGGCTGTGCACTTTTATGTCACGTACATTGTTTTTAAAGTAAAAAGATTTAGATTAACTTGAAATCTGCTTCTGGCTTTATGGATTATTCATTTTATTTTATTTTATTTTATGGATTATTTATTTCCAGCTGTATGGATTTGTTTTGTGCCTCAATCTACAGGGCAAAACCTCTCGGAGGAAGTAGAGCTGGCGTTTCCCAAAAATATGATAGAGGGATCAGCAAGATCTACTGTTTCAGTGCTTGGTAAATTTGAAATCATACTTCACTGCAATACTGTTTTGTGAACATTTCTGAGGTAGAAATGTACAATGAATCACATGTTCTCTGGCAGGAGACATATTGGGTCGTGCACTGGAGAACCTTCATGGCTTATTACGGATGCCGTATGGCTGTGGAGAACAAAACATGGCTGTTCTTTCTCCCAATATTTACATTATGCAGTATCTGGAGAACACGGCGCAGCTCACCTCAGCCATCCGAGAGAGAGCCACAGACTTCCTGAAGACCGGTGAGAGACTATTCAGAGGCATTTCATACTACTACTATTTGTTTTTTTGGAGGGTTTTTTTTTCAGCACATTTAAGAAAAATAATCTCACTAAAAATTTTGAACAGGATATCAGAGGCAACTCAACTATGAGAACTCAGATGGATCATATACTACATTTGGTCACGGAGAAGGAAATACATGGTATGAACTGTTTTTATCACATAAATTAACCATTACACAAAACTATACCAGCTGTTTAGGTAATAATATCTTGATAACCAAATGTATTCAACTGAATACCACTAACAGGCTGACCACGTTTGTGCTGAGGACATTTGGGAAAGCACAGCAGTACATCTTTATTGACCCCCAAAAACTTCAGAAATCAAAGCAATGGCTGGAACAACACCAAAGACCAGATGGTTGTTATGAGAGCAAGGGAAAACTCTTCAATAACAGAATGAAGGTAAAAAATTACAAATTATTTTAGAAATACTAAAATCAGTCATGAATTACAATCCGAATTCCAGAAATGTTGGGCCGTTTTTTCAATTTAAATAAAATGAAAACTAAAAGACTTTCAAATCACATGAGCCAATATTTTATTCACAATAGAACATAGATAACATAACAAATGTTTAAACTGAGAATTTTTACACTTTTATCCACTAAATGAGCTCATTTCAAATTTGATGCCTGCTACAGGTCTCAAAATAGTTGGCACGGGGGCATGTTTACCATGCATCTCCTCTTCTTTTCAAAACAGTTTGAAGATGTCTGGGCATCGAGGTTATGCGTTTCTGGAGTTTTGGTGTTGGAATTTGGTCCCATTCTTGCCTGATATAGGTTTCCAGCTGCTGAAGAGTTCGTGGTCATCTTTGATGTATTTTTCATTTGATGATGAGCCAAATGTTCTCTATAGGTGAAAGATCTGGACTGCAGGCAGGCCAATTCAGCACCTGAACTCTTCTACAACGAAGCCATGCTGTTGTAATAGCTGCAGTATGTTTTTTTGCATTGTCCTGCTGAAATACACAAGGCCTTCCCTGAAATAGATGTCGTCTGGAGGGGAGCTTATGTTGCTCTAAAACCTTTAAATACCTTTCAGCATTCAAAGTGCATTCCAAAACATGCAAGCTAACAATACCGTATGCACTTATGCACACCCATACCATAAGAGATGCTGGCATGCCCTCCTCTTTAACCCGGAGGACACGGCGTCCGTGATTTCCAACAAGAATGTCAAATTTGGACTCGTCTGACCATAGACCACATTTCCACTTTGAAACAGTCCATTTTAAATGAGCCTTGGCCCACAGGACACGACGGCACTTCTGGACCTTGTTCACATAAGACTTCCGTTTTGCATGATAGAGCTTTAGTTGGCATCTGCAGATGGCACAGCGGATTGTGTTTACCGACAGTGGTTTCTGGAATTATTCCTGAGCCCATTTATTAAGTCATTGACACAATCATGCCGATGAGTGATGCAGTGTAATCTGAGGGCCCGAAGACCACAGGCATCCAATAATGGTCTTCTACTTTGTCCGTTACACACAGAGATTTCTCCAGTTTTTCTGAATCTTTTGATGATGTTATGCACTGTAGATGATGAGATTTGCAAAGCCTTTGCAATTTGACGTTGAGGAACACTGTTTTTAAAGTATTCCGCAATCTTTTTACACACTCTTTCACAGATTGGAGAGACTCTGCCTCTTATAGCTAATCATGTTACAGACCTGATACCAATTAGCTTAATTAGTTGCTAGATGTTCTCCAAGCTGAATCTTTTCAAAATTTCTTTGCTTTTTCAGCCATTTGTTGCCCCCGTCCCAACTTTTTTTGAGACCTGTAGCAGGCATCAAATTTGAAATTAGCTCATTTAGTGGATAAAAATGTAAAATGTCTCCGTTTAAACATTTGTTATGTTATCTATGTTCTATTGTGAATAAAATATTGGCTCATGTGATTTGAAAGTTTTCATTTTATTCAAATTTAAAAAAACGTCCCAACATTTCTGGAATTCGGGTTGTAGATATTAGAACATGTATTGTTTTCTGCAAAAAAAAAAAAAAAAAAATCTAAATCAGTGTTTTTCTTGTTTCCCACTACAAATATCTAAACATGTATTTTTTCATTCGTATTCCATCTGTAAATTGTTAGCATTAAGCAAAGCAAAATTGTGCTTAAAATAATGATGAAATAAAAAAATATATCTAAAAAAAAAAGTAATACAAGACAATTCTTCTTAACATCTTATGCAATTTTGCTTCTCAAGTTCATTTTTCTTGTTGTAATAAGCCAAAAATACTTGTTTAAAATTGAACATTTACAGACTAGATCCCTTATATGTGTGTTGTAGGGGGGTGTAAGTGACAGTGTGACCATCACTGCCTATATAACTGCATCACTACTTGAGCTGAACATATCGGTTACGGTCAGTATGGACATTTTAAAGCACAAACTAGTATTTTTAAGGCTTTTTTGTCTTATATATTTGTCATCTGCACTATTTCTGCCATAGGATCCTGCTGTGAGCAAAGGCTTGTCATGCTTAAAGCGCTTTTTTGGTCATGACCAAAACACTTACACCACTGCTCTGCTCGCCTACACTTTCAGTCTGGCTAGAGACAAGTACGCTCGACAGTATCTTCTCAAGAAACTTGCGGAGGTTGCTATTTTAGACGGTAAGAGGTTTGATTCTGATGACTTTCTGTTGTTTTTTAAGACTGTACTATTGTTTTTTGTCATGCTCTTTGAGTTACGCATTTGTCTTTTGTCCTTAAGGGTCTCTTCTCCACTGGTCTCAGTCTGCATCTGCTGATGACTCTCATTCTTTGGCAGTGGAGATCAGCTCATATATGCTGCTAGCTGTTCTCACTGCAGATTCAGTCACTACAGTTGATCTGGGCTATGCTAACAGGATTGTCAGCTGGCTTGTAAAGCAGCAGAATGCCTATGGAGGATTCTCCTCCACACAGGTTATTCAAAATACTTAAATCAAACACACTATTGCTGAATGTGTTGGTGTGAATGAGTAAAAGTGACAGTACTGAACACATTTATTTCCCAGGACACAGTGGTGGCTCTTCAGGCTCTGTCTTTGTACGCCACCAAAGTGTTCAGCTCTGACGGCTTCAGCACAGTCACTGTACAGTCAGCAGGAGACACTCACCACTTTGATGTCAATCAGGACAACAAGTTACTGTACCAGGAGAAGCAGCTGCAGAACGTTCCAGCCAAATACAGCATTGAAGTGAAGGGCTCAACCTGTGTGTCTGTGCAGGTTAGTGAAATACAGCAAACCAAACCGATGTGAAAACAGATTAAAGACACTTTATGAACAGATTGAGATGTTCTAACGTTATGTGACTTTCTTGTAGATGTCTCTTTTCTACAATATTCCCACTCCCATGGAATATAATACATTACTCGTCGTTGCTAGGACAATGGGAGAATGTAATCAAACGACTGGACAAATTTTGGATGTTGTAATAAGCGTTGTGTAAGGACAGATTGTGATTCACACATTCAGTGTTAGGGTTTAATTCTTTACTCATTTATTGCATTACTATATTATATCATTTTTTTCTCCAATTAGATATACCGGGACAGAAGCAAGTTCAAACATGGTCATTGTAGATATAAAACTCTTGTCAGGTTTCCAAGTAGAACCCTCTTCCCTGGACAAGGTAAGGCACTGTAAGCCAGCGTCTATGGGAGTGAGTCCCCAAATTCATACAGAATATTTTAGTCTGTGCTAAAAAAATTATTTTTCCACAGTTAAAGAAAGCAGTACATCGTGTTGAATCCAAAGACGATCATGTCATTATGTATCTACAAGAGGTGGGAATGATATGTAATGAAAACCATTGTGATTAAATGACAATAAACTATTAAATCCATTTTGAAAAATATTATTCTCACAGACAAAAAAAAAAAACTTGTAAACTTTTAAACTTGTGCCATATCATAGCATTGTTTTATATTTTTTACAGGTTCAAAAGAACATTGGCTTCCGCCAGACACTAAGTATTAAACAGATCTTCTCAGTTAAAAACCTCAAGCCAGCAGTTATACAGGTTTATGACTACTACCAGACAAGTAAGACTAAATTACTAGTGCTTACTTATTTATACACTTATGTCTTGGCACTTTTGCATCATTTTTAAATCTTGTTTCCAGGTGAACGGTCTGAAACAGAGTACTTAAATCACTGTGACTGAGGAGAGATGCTGCAGAAGAAGCAACAGATGTCATCATCACACAAATTTAATATATAACTGTGCTATTATATTGGATTGGCATTAATAATTATGAAGCTGTAAGCTTTAATTTTCTTATTGGCTTATAGGTTCCCATTTATTTTATACACCTTTAGGTCTTTTCATTTGTGTTTTATTAGTAAAAAACACATTAAGACTGGGGTGTGGGTAGGCTAAGCTTTTGCTTGCAAAGGCTTTATCATTTTAGAGAAATATTATCCTTGTTAGTTGTTAACATGCAATAGTACTGTATCTTTATAGCTTATATAAATGCTTTGTGAAAAGAGCAAATAAAATAATTATTGTGAAAAGTCCAGTAAAAGTGGCATGTGCCCATCAGTTGTATTTTGTATTATAAAATGGTTACTTCCTGTCCTTGATTCACGATAAAACACGGCTATGACCGCTTCACCCAATGGTTCTGTGTATTACTACACAACACCCTTAGCAACGTAAACTGAATGTTGTCAATTGTTATTGTTCATTGAAGCTTACTGTATTATGTAGAAGAGTATTGTGAGAAAGAGAATGAGTTAGCGAGTTTATTACCTGCATTCAGATTTAGCATTTTCCTTCAGGTCAGTCCTATGTTCATAATAAAAAATATGTTTAAATGTCCAATGTATTATCTTGTCCTTTTAACAGTTAAGGGGTTTTCCCTTGACTGACAATGCTAGTCAAAGCATTTGTCAGTTGCGTCTTGTTCCGTGTACACAACAATTCAGTCTTTTCAATATAAAAGTCTTTGCTACTGACAGACACACTCATAAAGACAGTCTTTGCCGCCATCTAATGGCGTTATAATGTAACTTATGTTGCTGTTCACGGTCAGGGACTATTTTTTTCAGCGGAAGCAAGGCTTTAGTGAAAGTTTACTTCATGAAAATTGCATTAATAAATATTTTTGGCTTTAATATTTGTATTGTGTGGTAACCGTTTTATAAAAGCAATAAGGTACTCAAGGCTAGTGCTGTATCGTGAATAAGTCACGGCTGAAGGGGTTGCAGCTTTGCGTCGTGCCTAACAACGCCCTTCAGCCATGACATTCACCATACAGCACTGCCTCTCGAACCATATTGCTTACATAAATGCTTTGTGAAAAGAGCAAATAAAATTATTGTGAAAAGTCCAGTAAAAAAAAAGTGGCATGTGCCCATCAGTTGTATTTTGTATTACAATTAACATCCTTGTCTTTGTATTATTTAATAGCCTCATGTGCACGACCTCATATAATCATGCGGTTGCACTTCATTTTATAGTACGTGTACTTACAGTGTACTTGCCTAAGAAAGTACTGGATGATATAAGGTAACTACATAGGTTAAGGTTAGGTTTAGATGTAGGTTCAGTGTTAGCACCTTGTTATTACCCATAACTGTAATTACTATAATAAATAAATAGTATGTACATGGGGAACAGGACTGTAAAATAAAGTGCTACCATTAATGCTAATAATAAAGTCATGCTGGAGTGAAGTAAACTTTAGTTTTCAGATAAATATGTTCATAAAAAAGAAAAAGGTCCATATGTCCACATCAGTGTTGTTTATAGTATGTAATTAATTTGCTTTATATATATATATATATATGTTCCGTTTTTTCATTTTTGTTATTTTTTTATTTAGCTTGAATTTGTTTTGAGTTGTAATTTTAGTGCATAAAGTTCTCAGTTAATTGCAAAGTCAACATTTCTAGTTTTCTATCTAATTTTTATATTTTACTTTAGCTTTATTTCAATTACTGAGAACTATTTGTAATAGCTTTCCTCAAAGTTGACATGCAATGCAAACCAACCATGTGAGAAGTTTTCCAACCGCTAGGTGGAAGCATTAATCAGTCTGAAAGACTCCTTGAATCACTGCAAAATTTTGTTATCAAAAAAGCTTCTGTGTTTAGAGGTTGTCATGCCATGGTCAGTGATGGTAAGCAGACCCTCAAACACCCCATGATTCATGAGTCGCCTTTTCTGATCTTCTTATTTGCATCATTAATTCACTCTGTTCTACATATTATAAAATAACATACTCAATCTATAAATTTACAAATCGAACGTAGTAATTTGCGTTAAATATTGTCCGTTGTTCTCCTTTCCGCCAGCGAGGGCGCTCAAGTATTCGTACACAACTTAACGGTCAAGTCACGAGCGCCCAGCTGGAGTGACGCCACTTCCGTGACAATAGGGTCAGCGTGACAGGTTTATCAACAATAACAAGAGCGACTTGTAACATCTCGTCGATCAAAGTGCGCGATTTCACGTGAAATGACTTGGATGAACTGACCGTTAGGAGTTGTTGTGAATCACAGCGTCTTTTCCCGAGTCTCACTGAGGAGCTGCTCATTCAATGTAAGACACTTTGTGATGATGGAAGGATGTTTTCGGTTCAAGCTAGCTAAATATTAGCAGAAGTATGATCATTCACTGGTGTTGACTTACAACGATACATTCTCATTCCGAGTCATTTAACATTTAGTGGTCTGTTTTGATGAGTGGTGCTGTCAGCTTTGATATATGTATCCTTATGCAGAAGCTCAAGTTACTGTAGATTTACCTTTGATTTAGCACCAGTCTCTATTATAAATGACCTGTGCTCTTATAAAATCACAGATGAAGGTGACCCACCTTTATGACTTTATCATTGCGTTATTGTCATGTGATGGTTTGTAAATTCTACCGTGTTTGAAAATGTATGAATGCAGGACTATAGACTGTGGTTTTGGACATAAAATATACACATGATGCTGATTTGGTAAAACATTCCTTATTATTATCAATGTTTAATACATTTTTGCTGCTTAATATTTTTGTGGAAATTGTGCCACGTTTTTTAGGATTCTTTAATGGATTAAAATTACAGTTAAAATAGTTAAAAATTACATGTTTTACAAATTGAGTCAAAAAATCTAGTAAATTTAACTAGTATACTATAATCTTTTGTTTTCATGGATATAAGATGTTGTTTTTGTAAGGCAAGGATTGCATTGCACAGTGATATTTCCCATGTGTCTCTTTAAGAGTTATTTATATTAAAATTTAGGCAGACATTCTGTAGATTACAAATTAAAATCATTTATTGCAGATGTCTAATTAATTTAATACATATTTACTTATTTAATCCATAAAAGTTATCATTTTATCATCAATTTTATTCTTTAATATCAGCCACATTTGTAGAATTTCTGCTCTACAGCTACTATTCATACTTAAATTCATTTTGACTTTATAGGTGTTTCTTCATACGTTTTAAATGTGCAGCATGCTGTAAAATAAAGTCGCATATAAAAAAATATAAAAAAAGCTCTTGTTCTTGTAATTTGACACTCGGACGCTAGACTTTAATGAAACTGCTTCCGGCAGTGCATTGTCTTGGCAACTTTTTGTTTCACAAGTCCGCTATTGTTCTTTTAGCACTCTTATATGCACAGCTGTCTAAAGAATGTTTACATGGTTTGAGTCTCTTTGTCATGTATTTTCTTTAAGAGTCTGTGAGTTGTAACTATAGTAAGGTTTTTCAGATGCATATTGTGTGTGTTTACTTCAACAGAAACTCTGGCTTTGTTGAGTCAGATTAGTGTAGTTAAAACTGAAGGTGAATGGTTTGTCTGTCCTTTATGCTGACCTGGTGTCTTCTTTCTACAGAGTGCTGTTATCTCTGAAAAGTGTGGTGAGGACACTGAGCAGTCTCTCTGCTGGTGTGCAGCCACGTTTATCCACTGAACTTTGACACTCAATGGACGAATAGCATTTTGTAGTAAAAGTAAACGTTATTTTATGGCACAACTGTGACTGTGGACTTTGGACCTGTGAGGACAAATCGCTCAAAGCAGGTGAGAGCCCTGAAAACTCATGCTTCTCATATTTACATTGATTAATATAGGGAAAAACATAATCACCAGACATGTTTAGTCATCAGTGGATTAACATATTTAATGTTATAAGCCAGTATTGCTATGCTCAGTAAAGCTGTTGGTTTCATTTTAGCAAAGAACATGATTTATTTAGCCAGCAGATGGTTAAATCTAGGCCAGCTCTGTTTAAAAATGAAATTTGTAGCCCAGAGGACTGCAGTTTCTGACTATATGTTTAACTGAACCTCTCAAGGTTGTCTGACACATGGGTCATGGCATTTTTGTTCGGTTTATGAATTTTTCAAAACGAATGAAATGCAATAAATACTAAAACTGAAATAAAAAAATAATTAAAGCTATAAAAAAAAAACCCTATATAAATATAAAAGATATATATCTTTTATATTTAAAAAAAGGTTGTTGAGCTTCACAAAATAGAAAGTGACTGTAAGAAAATAGCTAAAGATATAAATAGCTAAATAGCATTGGAAATCCCTATTTCCACCATCAGGGCAATAATTAAGAAGTTCCAATCAACTAAAGATGTTACAAATATGCCCGGAAGAGGACGTGTGTCTAAATCGTCCTAATGCGCGGTGAGGAGGAAAGTTTGAGTGGACAAAGACTTTCCAAGGATCACAGCTGGAGAATTGCAGAGATTAGTTGAGTCTTGAGTCTCAGAAAGCCTAAAAAAAAATTATCAAACATCACCAAAAGTTGTTCGGGAGGGTTTCAAGAAAAATCCTCTGCTCTCATCCAGAAACAATCTCCAGCATATTCAGTTGTCAGACACGACTGGAACTTCAAACGGGACCGGCTTCTATGGTCAGATGAAACTAAAAAAGGACTTTTTGGCAGCAAACCCACCAGATGGGTTTGGTGCACACATGGATAAAAAGTACCCCATGCCCACGGTTAAATATACTGCTGGATCTTTAATGTTGTGGGCCTATTTTTCTGCTGGAGGTCCTGGGCGTCTTGTTCAGATACATGGTATCATGGATTCTATCAAATACCAACAGATAAAAAATCAAAACCTGACTGCTTCTGCTAGAAATCTTATAATGAGCCATGGTTGTTCTTCCATCAGGACAATGATCCAAAGCAAACATCAAAACCAACACAAAAATGTGTCACTGAGCACAAAATGAAGCTTCTGCCATGGTCGTCCCAGTCCCCTGACCTGAACCCTAAAGAAAATAAGTGGAGTGAACTGAAGAGAAGAAGCACCAACATGGAGCTGGGAATCTGAAGGATCTAGAGAGATTCTGCATGAAGGAATGGTCTCTGATATCTTGTCAGGTGTTCTCAAAACTCATCAGGCATTATAGAAGACTCAGAGCTGTTATCTTGGGAAAAGGAAGTTGAAAAAGTATTGAATAAAAGGGTGCCAATAATTGTGGCCAACGTGTTTTCGAGAAAAACATTTATTTCATAATGTGATTTTTCCCCCCACTTTCAATACTTTTCCTTCAATGGAAGGTTAGATTTTTGCTAATTTTATAAATTAAAGATCAAAAGGATAAACATTGCAGATTTATTTTTACAGTCATCTTTGATCATATTTATCAAGGGTGCCAATAATTCTGACCACAACTGTAGCGTTAATATATGTTTGTTGAATCATATGACTTTGATTTGGCAGATATTTTTTTCTTATATTTGCTGCTATGTTTTATATATTGACAACTGATTTAATGTTTATTAATATTTGAAAAACTTTTATCTGCCAAATGAAAGTCATGTGGTGCAACAAACATGCAATGATTAAAAACAAAACAGGAAATGATATCATATAGAGGGCCCCTGCAGATCCTCATGGCTATACATCAAGGTCTATACGTCTCTTCAAATATCAGATAATTTGACAATTTCATTGCAAAGCAAGGCTTGTTCAGGGTCATTTGGACAAACTGCCATTGGTTGGGCTAGAATTTGACATGTAGGAATCTTCGAACACCCTTTTGAAACCACCATTTTAGGAAATCAACATATAAATGGATTTCCTATTTATGCACAATGAACTAGGAACTATTTAGAATTAAAAACAAATACACACTTTATCTTTAGATTAGTCCTTTTGATAATTGTGTATTCACAGCTGCATAAGGTGCTTGGAACAGTGCAATGGAAGCTTCTGAGATAGAAGGCCGCACCTTTATGCAGGCGATCAGTGAGAAGTACAGCCCGGAGAACTTTCCTTGCCGTCGGGGTCCAGGCTTGGGAGTCGTGGTTGTGCCCTCTGGACCACAGGCATCACCTATGAAAGGTGAGGCTTGGGTTCATTAAAAACAAGTCATGTAAGGTTCCTTCCTAGGTGATTTTAGTGTTTGCTTTGGCAGCTGTATCTTGTTGCTGTGTTTCATAGTTCATTAATTGTGTGGTCATTCTGCCTTCAGACCGTCTGAACCTGCCCAGTGTTTTGGTTTTGAATGGCAGTGGAATCAGTCATGCAGGAGACGAGGGAGAGATTGCTGCCTTTTGTGCTCATGTGGTTGAACTTGATCTGTCCCACAACAAGCTCCAAGACTGGTATGAGGTGAGTTAGTCAGTTCATCTGGGGATCTCATTGTTTCAGATTTTTTCCTCATTGTATAATAATACAGATTCAAATGGCCAATTTTGTTTTAAAAGTTTTAAAGGGATAGTTCACCCAACAATGAACATTCTGTCATTATTTACTCACCCTCATATTGTTCTTTATACCATGGTTTTTCTGAATACTCGATTCTGATTGGTTGGACGGTGTACAATAAAACCGTCTAAAGCACAGGTAACATTCCAAGTCCGTTCAATAACCATTCTATATTAATGCGTTGTTTTCACTGAAGCACACAGACGCATACATCACACAGAAACATTTAGGAGCACAAAAACTTATCAACACTGATATTTTATTAAAAAAATAGGTTTGTTACTGAATCGCTACATTATATTTCTCAGCAACGAGCTGTTTTTGAAGTAATTAAACTCACAGCTTCATACTTAATAGAGAGACGCTGAATGTGCTATATAGATTTATTTGAGAAACTGACTGAAATGGATGGTTTTTATGTAAATAATTTATTTATACTATTTATCTATAAATAATAAACTTACTGTTCCGATTTTTTTTAAAAAGTCTTATGCTTATCAAGACTGCATATATTTTTTAAAAATATAACAAAACAGTAATATTGTGAAATATTATTAAAATAACTGTCTTCTAGTTTAATATTTCCTGTGATAGCAAACTAGTAATCCAGCATAATTACTCCAGTCTTCACTGTCACATGATCCTTTAGAAGTCATTCTAATATGCTGATTTGATAAAACATTTCTTATTATTATCAATGTTTAATACATTTTGCTGCTTAACATTTTTGTGGAAATTGTGCTACATTTTTTCGGGATTCTTTAATGAATTTATTTGATCAAAATTACAGTTAAAACAGTTAAAAAGTAATATTGTGAAATATTATTACAACAGCATTTATTTGAAAGAGAAATCTGTTGTAACATTATAAATGTCTTTACTGTCACTTTTAATCAATTTGATGCGTGCTTGCTTTCTTAAAAAAAAAAAAAAATGACCCCAAACATTTGAATTGTAGTGTGTATATTTTTACCTGCCATTGTATAGCAAGAGCTGAGTAACTTTTCTTTAAATATTTTAATTTTTATATCCTATGAAAAAAAATAAAAAACAGCATGACAGCTTTAAAAATTACATGAGAATGGTTAAATGATTTTAACTTTTGTTTCAACCCTTTAATCTGTTCCAGATCAGCAAGATTGTTTCTAACATCCCGCACCTGGAGTTCTTGAACCTCAGCTCTAATCAGCTGAGTGATGCAGTCTTAGACCCAGACTGCGCTAAGGCCTTTTCTAGCATCCGCCGTTTCGTTCTTAACAATACTCAAGTGTCCTGGGACACGGTGCACACTTTCACACGAGAAATGCCTGAGTGAGTCACATTTTGAACCCCTGATATTTCTGCATTATTGAAAAAATATGGACTGGCATTTTGTATAACAGATACTGAAGGTGTACTTGGTGTATAGTATTGATTGCTCTTGCTAGTTGGAGATTTTTGAGACACTGTAGTATTGATTTTATATCTTTTTTCACATACAGAGTATTTTAATGGCTGTATACATGCAATTCTGTGAACAAAACTTCCATATTTTGATTATTGGGTGTAATAGATTAGGTTAACAAGCTTTAATGCTCAAAAAAACACATTATTTTTCCACAAACTGTACATTATTGCAGCTTCTCTATTCCCAGTCTGACTGAAACTTGCTGATTTCTACAAAGCCTCTTCTTCCAAAAAGCTCAGAGTGCTTTGATTGGCCAGCTGACCCAGTGCGTTGTGATTGGCCAAACACCTCAAGCATGTGTCGGAAATGTAACGCCCATTACCATAATTGTGATCTTCAAATTCCAAAGCTTCTAAAGCATTTGTAAACACAATTAATAATAATTTTGGTTTTACCGTATCAGTTCGAGCCAGAGTCAGATTTTGATCATTCGGATGATCAAGCTGATTGATCAGAACCAACTTTGCAAGCACGACTTGAGTAGAACATTTCTCAGTGGTAAGTAGTCTTTGTTTATAGCCTGCATTGTACTTTCCTAGGTTCAAGAAGCTGTCCTCTGAAAAACGCGCCATGCACAAGCAAACATTTGGGTTGTACTGTTCAGAAACAAATAAATCTAACCTCTGATTAACCCCTTGAAAACAAAACCGCAACATGCCAACAATTCGCTGAAACCTTCTTTCTTTGCGTATGCCTTTGGCGGGCATTGATGTGGACGTAATATCTGGACTTCGATCGAGGTGTTTTATGCAGGTCTAGATCAGTGTTCTGTGTTAGAATAAATCTCTTCGTGAGAGTCTATGAGCTTTGTAACTTTGCAGATCATATACATGCACAAACAGATACATTACACACTAAAGGAAAAGGAAAACAGTAAAAAGCATCATATGATCCCTTTAAAGTTCATGGACATGGTCCATTTCACCGGTTCTTTGTTTCATATGTTTGACACCAGACCTAATGAAATGTCATCATTTAATATTTAAATAGCACTTGAGGAAAAACAAGACTGCTTATCCCAAATATTATCCGATCAGATCCTTGATATTTAATGAATGTGTCTCTGGTATGAGAGCTCTCCACTAATATTGATCGGCTTTGTCCAGGCTTGAGGAGCTGTTCCTGTGCCTTAATCAGTACACCACTGTGACACCGGCTACCATACCCTGCCCCACACTGCGTCTGCTCCACATCACAGACAACAGCCTCCATGAGTGGAATGAAGTACGAAAAATTGGCTCCATGTTCCCTGCACTGGACACTTTGGTCATGGCCAACAACAACCTGAGCGCCATTCGGGACTCGGGAGAAATCCTTCGGCGGCTCTTCCCTAACCTTCGAAGCATCAATCTGCACAACTCAGGTGTCATTTTGTTAGTGACAGTGTTGACAAATGTCTTAACCTGTGCTGGAAGGTTCTAAAAGATCATACTATATGTGTAACTGTTTAATTTAGTATTATTACTATTTTAGTACAGTGTAATTACAGTGTAATAAACCCCACAAAAATAAGTTTTTCTTATCATTTTGTGTGAGTCAGGACTTAATCGATGGGACGACATTGAGAAGCTAAACTTTCTGCCCAAACTGGAGGAGGTGAGGTTGCAAGGCATTCCTCTACTGCAGGCTTACACGAGCATGGAGCGTCGCAGTCTAATGATAGCCCAGTAAGTCCAACATGTCTAATGGATAGTTCACCCAAAAATTACCTGTATGACTGTATGACGTTTCTTCTGTGGAACACAAAAATATATTTTGAAGAATGTTGGTAACCAAACAGTTTGATGACAATTGACTTCCATTGTATGGACAAATAAAAGATATTGAGATATTACTCAAAATATTTCCTATTGTGTTCCACAGAAGAAAGAAGTTCATACAGGTTTGGAACATCATGATGATAGATTCATTTTGACAGAATTGTCATTTTTGGGTGAACGATCCCTTTAGCTTCATTAGAAACTGATAGTAATGTTCTAGAAATGTTGAAGAGATAATCTCATTACACCTGCCCGCAGGCTGCCGTCAGTGACCAACCTAAATGGGAGTGTTGTTACGGATGGCGAAAGAGAGGACGCTGAGAGATTCTTCATCCGTTATCATTTGGGTTATTCAGAGGAGGAGCTCCCTCACAGGTAAATTTCAGACATGAATGCTGTAGTGTATAATATGGATGGGTCAGGATGGTTGACTAGTCAACCACTAACCTAGTCGATTAGGGGTTTTTTTCTCATTTTTAAAAGTATTTTAATATACACTGATCAAAAGTTTAAGGTTGGTAAGATTCTTTAATGTTTTTTTAAAAAAAGTCTCTTATGTTCACCAAGGCTGCATTTATTTGATCAAAAATGCATTTCTGTGATTGCAAAGCTGAATTTTCAGCAGCCATTACTCCAGTCTTCCGTGTCACATGATCCTTCAGTATGATCTATCAGGGCTTCAGACTGTGACCTTTTGTTTGAGACAGTGTGAGTTGCGCCTGTGCGACCTGCAAATTTGGAATTTTTTTTTATTTCATGTTAAAAATCGAGTAGGGAGTGAGTCCACCAGTGTTGGCCTACACGTGTCAGCATCTGCGCGGGTCACGAGTCATCGGTATGTCTCGCTGTCGTTGCTTATAACGTCACAGCTCAGGCAATAATGGCAAAACTAACCACTTCAAGTGTGTCCAGTTGTGTCCCGCAGTACTCCAAACCAAGCCCCTACAAATTACGCCCCCTACTGCAAGTTATGCCCCCTAAAATAAAACAGCCAATTAGCACCTCCCTCTAGAATCGCTGATGTCAGTACCTCTCTTCACTATCACTTCACTATCACCACCTAATGAAAAGGCATACAGATCATATTACATATTACATTGATCAGCAGATGCTGTAAGTCATCCTGTTTGTTTTTCCTCAGTTTTTAAAGTATTTTAATTATGATACTCTACAGTAAATTTTATTTACTGTAGAGTGCCAAACATAGCACTTGGAGTCCAAAAAGGTTAATTATGGTCTCATCAGACCATAGCACCTTTTGCCAGATGGCATCAGAGTCTTCCAGGTGTGTTTTTGCATATAAACGAGACTGAGTGTGGCAGTTTTTTAGGAAAGGCTTCTTTCTTTTAGCACTATGTTTGGCAAAAAGCAAACCCAGCACACCACCCAAAACACACCATACCTACTGTGAAGCATGGCGGTGGCAGCATTATGTTGTGGGGGTGTTTCTCTTCAGCCCGGACTGGGCGATTGGTCAGGATTAAAGGGAAAATGGATGCTGCCACATACATCCAAATTTTTGTGGAAAACCTGCGTCCCTCTGCTAGACAGCTGAAGATGCAGGTCATTCACCTTCCCAGTTAGAGCCCCCTGACTTAAATCTGATAGAAAATCTGTGGATGGACTTGAGAGAGCAGTCCAATACTGCTCACCACGGAATTTGACTGAACTTGAGCAATTCTGTAAGGAAGAATGGGCAAATATTCCCCAATCTAGGTGTGCAAAGCTAGTACAGACATACCAAAAAAGGTTAATGGCTGTAATTAAAGCAAAAGGTGGCTCTATGAAGTATTAAATCAGGGGACTGATGAATTTTCCAGCCCTGTTATTCTAGTTTTTCATTTTTTTATTAATTTTCAGAACTGTTGCTTTTTCGTTCATTAGTTTGATATTGTAAAAAAAAAGCTAGAAAAGGCACTGTGTACTCCACGTATGAGGATTTTGTAGATGTATTTTTAGACCAGAATCGAAATACTGTACAGAAATGATTATCCTGAGTTTGCATAGCTAAAATTGCTTGCATTACTGACAGTATTTTGACTTTCTAGGTATTATTTTGGCTTGACCATGTAGTGAAAAGCTGAATACAGATTAGGTATTTGCATTTTGTTTTGAAGATATCACTGTTTGGTGACCAAATATGGGAAACTGGCTCCTCTGGCTGAGATCGACCTGCGACCGCGTTACCACGCCAAGGTGGAGGTGCGCTATGAAGACAAAGTGGAGCAGGTGAGCATCCGTTTGGACCAGACTGTTGCAGAGCTGAAGAAGCAGTTAAAGACTGTAATGCAGCTCCCCACCAGCAACATGCGCCTTTACTACATCGACAAGTGTACTGCCTTCGGCCCCGATGAGTTGAAATACAGCGCACGCGCTTTGCATTCCTACAGCATTCAAGACGGGGATGAGATTCTGTTAGTTCCCAAAAAAAAATAACCGTCTTTCACCAAGATCATGGAATGCTATATTTAAATAACCAAATCCACTTTGAATTATATCTAAGCTCCACAGAGTGATTGGGACTGTGTTTCAGGGAAAAACTGGGGCTTGCTGGGGCTTCAGTTATACTCAAGCGGCACTTCATGTGTCATGTCACTACGCGGTCGTAAGAAACGCCATGACTCGTGTGCACCTCTGGTTTTGTTGCTGTTATTAAAGCTTTCATTTTTGTCTTCAGACTTCACAAGCACCCCTGTATTTTCAAATTAAGCACAGCGAAGGGCTCTGGCAGCCCAGGATGTGCTTTTTACAGATCTTAAGACAATCACCCATAGCTGAAAGAAAATGTTGCACTGTACTGATGTCTTATAGATTAAATCATGGATATTCATTGCCTGCTGATGTGTGTTGTATGCTGTGTCAGCCATTTATTACATGCAAAAGACTCTCAGGCCTTATATACTGTATGGGCAGTGCTAGATTCTCATTAGGAAAGATTTGCGAAACATCTTATTCACAAATGTTTTTAAATATCCAGTTCATTTGAGCCATTTTTACAATTTGATTGATTCCAGAAGTTAATTGCAAATGCATGCATTTACTATTTAATTGTGGTATTTTTTTTGTTCCTTTTGAATATGTTTTATTTTATTTTTTTTAAAGGAGAATCTCTATTAATACTTTCTCTGTTGCTTTGGAAGTGGGCGTTCAAACTCGTACCTCTAAGACAATGCATACGCTGGAAAAAGTGCTTATTCTTATTTCACTTATGTCCATATTATGGACTGTGTTGATTTTGACTTTTTATTTTCAGAATAATTAGATCTGTTCAGTGACAGAAAATCAACACAGTCCACCAAATATTGTTATGGTATGATTATTATTATGTGCAGTATTTATTATTAATTGGTGTTATTTGTTAAAGACAAAACAAAACAAATCAGTAGCAAACCAATCATGGTGTACGACTGTATCCAGCCAGAATTTGGGTTCCTGTGTTAAATTAAAGGCATAGTTCACCAAAAAAAAAAGAAAATTCTGTAATCATTTACTTTGAGATATTTTGAGAAATGTATACGTTTTTCCGTCCATACAATGGAAGTCAATGGTAAAACATTCTTCAAAATATCTCCTTTTGTGTATGGAGGTTTGGAGGAACACGAGAGAGAGTAAATGATGGCAGAATTTTTGTTTTTTTGTGATCTATTCCTTTAATTATATGTGCATGAACCATCTCACATGCTTGTCGTACTTAATTCAACAAAATCCCCCATGTTTAGCAGCTAAAACTGGCATAAAAACATAGTTTGTTGCGTTTTTATTTCATATATATGATAGCATGACTTGAAGGATGGACTGAATGGAAAAGCACTGAGATCCTTTCGGTTTAACTGTTAGTGTGCTGTGTTACACTGACACTTATTGCAAATGCTTAGGTTAGTATAGATTAGATTTTCTATTATGTACTGATATATAAAAGTGTATGAAAAGATGGCTTTTTCTCATTAAACATTTCAGGTTTCAGACATGCATATTACATATACTCGTCATTAAGACGTGATCTAAACCATTAAGTCATAATTCAGAATTTGATTTATTTTTTTTTTTTTTATAACCAAAAAGAGTAGATAGTCAGAGATTTAATATGTGTATAACTTGTACTGAAGTGGGATGTTAAAATCAGATCCCTTTTAGTTGTAGAAGTAATTTAAGGGTTGTTGTTTGATCGGAGGAACAAAGATGATGAAGATTATATATGAAGGTTATACCATCGTCTATGCCTTTAACACTCTTAATGCCTTTTCCTGTGACCCCTAATCAAACATTAAAGCAGAACGAAGCACTGTTTTTCAATCCAGAGAATTCCCTTTTAGAATATCAATATTTGATGTTCTGTGCCCACACAGGACATGCTATTGATATTAGTGTTTCACTTTTGCATAACTATTTAATGTTTTTTTTTCTATAAATGTATATCCATTATTAATATTCACAACCTTGAAGGTAATGCCACTTGAACTGTGACTGACGCGTATGTAGATGAAAATTGTTAAATATACCGTTGAAAACAATGTTTACCAAGTGAAATTTACTGCAGTTACTTTTCATTGCCATAAAGCAGACACTTTTCAATCAGTGTGACACACAGTACACTATTGATTTTTTTTCTTTTTCCAGATTGTAATTTTTATATTTATGTTCCTCTCTTTGTTAGGATATTATGTGTTGAATGTAGTTTAAAAGGTGTGTGTCTCTCAATTTACATTGTCTGTTGTACATTAGCAGTTCTTAATCTTCGGTTTAAGTTCATTTGTTAGGGGTGTGTAAAAGGCTGTTAAGCGTCAAAGGGATGAGAATTCCAGAAAGTCATTTATCTAATGGATGCATTAAGGCCTGTTATTGTAATGAACACTTCGAGTTGAGTTGCACAGTCACACCATTAATGCATTACTATACTGAATCAGATTTGACTGTTTTATTCCATTGATTTGCCAACATATGTGCACACTAATGTATCTATGTTTGAGAGTTGAATGGCTCAAAGGATTAGGGAAAATAAACTTTTACTGACAGTCATTACAGTGTTATTTTATGTAATATTATAGTATTTATTAATATTTTGAATTGGTTTTATTGTATGTTTTCAGTTGTCATTTTAATTTTAGTAATTTTGTAACAGGCTTTTATCATTTTTATTAGTTTTTATTTATTAAATATTTAGCATTTATTTTTATTTCATTTTTTGTTTTTTAGTTCTTCAATTTAAACTTTTTTCATTTGTCAATTTTGTTAAAATTAAGGTTTTTTTAATCTAATATTTATTTATTATTTTATTTCAAGAAACATTGTTTAATAGTTGTTTAAAGGTTGTTTAATAGTTTTTAGGGTCATACTTTAGTTTAGGGTCCAATTCTCACTATTAACTGACTATTAACTGTGTGTTTTGCCTCAATAAGCTCCCTAATTACTGCTTATTAATAGTTAGTAAGGTAGTTGTTAAGATTGGGCAGGATTAAAGGATGTAGAATATGGTCATGCAGAATAATGTGCTTTATAAGTACTAATAAACAGCCAATATCCCAGTAATATGCGAGATAATAATAAGCAAGTATAGTTAGTAGTGAGAACTGGACCCTAAACTAAAGTGTTACCATTTTTAGTTAACACTGCTGTCCTTTTTTCAAATATTTTTCCTGTGATTTTGTTTTTAGACCCACACTTTACATTATTCTTGTTCAGTATTGGTTCGAAAATGTAAATAGACTATATCTGTGTATATCATTCTGCCTAACATCTTCTTTTGTGTTCCACGGGAGAAAGAAAGTGATACAGGTTTAGAACAACATGAGGATGAGTAAATGATGACAGAAATTTTATTTTTGTTTGGACTATGAATTTAAATCGCATCAAGCACTACTACGGATCTCAAAAGTGTTTATTTCCGTCGCCAGGGTGACCGTGTGGGCGGTGGCATTGAGTTGACGTTCGAGAGCAGACCAACCAATCAGCTGAAAGAAAAGCTCGGCAACGTCACCGTTAAAGTGGGAGACCGTTTTTTTTTTTTTTTTACTAGAAGTCAAGAGCTTTGAATATTACAAGGATAGAAACAACCAAAATGTCTCAGTTGTTGTTTGTACTGTCTTGAAGAGCATCAGTGAACTATCGTGTATCGGCTGGAGGAGTTTGAAGTGCCTTGCGTGGAGGGCTCACTTACGGTGGGCTCTCCCTTAAAGGAGCGGGTAGGGGAGAGGAGGATGGTCTCGCTCACTCCGGTGAGTAATGCTATGAATGCTCGCGCTGCACGTTCTTGCTTTGCCGTTCCCACTAATATACTCGTCCTATCTGGAAGCTTCCAGACGTTTCACTAATTACATAACATAGGCCGGCGAGTTGTGCTGCGAATAAATGTATGGAATTACACTGTTCTGCAGTGGTAAATCGCGAGTTGGGTCTTTTTTTCTTCAGACCCAGTCCCGCAGATTTAATGTATTCATATGAATGGAAAGCCTTTTTGTGTTCGATAAATGTGATAAACGTGAAGTATCGTGTAATTGTATGTCAGTCGGGTGCAGTCTCTCTCTTCTTTTTAAGCAAATATAAATATAGACTTGACATTTATTCGAAGTGCTCATGTTTTCATGCTTTCTTTTATCTAGTACTTGGTGAAGTTTAGTGATGTAACGCTGTACACTGCAGCCATCAGCGCGCACTCCGTCACGTGACACGCTGCTCTAGTACGAGATACTGGGCAGCGTGTAACATTTTGTTTCTGTGACTCAGTGTTTTCTTAAACCTTGATTTTCCCTCATTTGTCTGCTTCTAATTAAATTTGTTTATAAATCTACAACTTATTAATAAGCTGTGTAAATTAGTGTCATGTATAATTAGTTACAACTTATGCACCACACAACCAGGAGTAGTAAAAAAAAATCAACTTTTTAATATTTGAATGTAAATTTATTTTACTTCTTCAAAGCCTTACTTTTTTTTTTTTTGTAAACATAGGATTGAACAAAGATTAAACAAAAAGGGATAGTAAATATGCAGACATTTGCCACAATTATGAGATTATAAATCCTTAAAGGTGCAATATGTAAGATTTGTGCAGTAAAATATCCACACACAAAAAAAAAAAAACACTAGGCCGGTGTTATATATTTTGTTCACTTGAGTACTTACAATATCCCAAATGTTCCAACTATTTGTAAATCGTGACAAAATTGCAATTTTATCCAAGGCTCCGGGACGTGTGAGGAGTCGCCTGTCAATTACGTCATAACCGCATTACCCTCGGTTTCCGGTTTTATTTTGTTAAAACCATGGAAACACTAAAGACGCTTTAATATATTACATGTTTTAATAGACAAGGGAACAACTGTTTGGTTACGTTTATAGACAGAAAACTAATTGTTGTTATATAGCTCAACACGTTTAGTCTTATTGTTTAAATCTAATTTTCTTGATTTTTTTTTTGCAAGTACCATGCTTTACCATGCCTCAGAGAAAAACACAATTTTTTCAAGTAGCTAACATAGCATAATCAGATGCAGCTATACAATACGTTTTAAAATGAATTGCATGCCATTTATCAACACAAGCCATCCAGCATTTAATATGATATTCTAAAATCGATCTATCTGCAGTGTGTCTCAAACAAGTGTCTCACAGCAGCCACCTAGCGAACACACAGAGTAACGTAATAACATCATTTTCAACACTCTCAAATGTATCTAATATGATAAACAGAGCTGCATTACCTCATACTCATGACCGGAGAAGCGGCGCCGGCGACTGTGGCATAATAAAAGTTCCGCTGCTCGTGAGGTGTGTGTAGCTCCCACAACACTCGGTCCTGCTCTGCTTCATACTACAATAACGTTAATAATCGCATCCATGAACATGATTTCTTCCCGAGTCCTATCCCGAATGTTTCCACCACCGGCTGTGATGTGAAGACCACATGTCCTAAGATTCCGCGCTCAAACTTGGCGTCATCAAGCTACGCCCTTGTTTTGAATAGGCCTCTAGCGACCTCTAGCGGGCAGAAATCTTACATATTGCACCTTTAATATTTTTCTCACAGATATGGAGGTTAAACTGATAGTGTTACAGCTCATTACTCCAGTATCCCCCATTAAATGCCATGTCAGACTTATTCAAAGTATTTTTTCTTAACTTAACAGGTAACCTGAATGATAATTTTGTCTAGTTACATAAGCTATCAAACCTAAGTATGTTTGTTTTAGTAGTGTTACATTAAGTCAAGGTTACAATCTCCCATAATTACTGAACTATTAAACTCTCCCATCATTACTTAAGTCTTACACTCCCATATTTATCCTGACTGGCTTTTCTTGACCTTTGCCATGTCAGTTACTCTATTTTTGAGGTATAAAGCCCAGTTAAACAAGCCACAGACATCTTTAGTTGAAAAAAACTGTCATATTAGCCTACCTGTTTCCCAGTGCTATACCTAATTTAAGTATCACGATCATTTAAGATCTAGCATTTTTAATTTAATATAAATACTAGAATATAAAAACTATATAAATACAATATAAAAATAAATATATACAAAATCATTTAATTATTTTTATATAAAATGTTAAACATAATTATTTAATTATTATAAAAAATATAAATAATTTAAAATAATTATTTAAAAAATAACCATAAAATTATTTAATATGTTTATATAAATGCATTTTAACTATATGTAATTATAATAATAATATTGTAAAATCAATCCTGCCCATAAAAAGTCTTAATGCGATTCCTTTAAGTACAAATTGGAATGCAGGAGTGTTGAATGACCCACGGAGGTCATAGCCAATTGCTATATTTACCAGCTCAGTAATATGATCTCTAGCATTCTGGATCACTGTGCTCATGCAATCCCTCCCTGGTCCTCTCACTCTGGGGCTACAGCCTTTAAAGCAACACACTGTCCATGGAAAATGCTACCGGTGAGCCTCTTCTCAAATTTACTCACTATTTTCTTTAACTTTAAGCCGTTTAGACTGGTATCCAGTCAAATGAGGTCTGTGGGGGAGAGCGCATGACATTCTCAAGTCATCATTTATTATGTTCTCTATTGTTAGCCGTTCAGCCTAACCAGGATCTGGATTGTAATGGAAGTCTGGAATTTAAACTGATGCCTGGAAATACTGAATGTTAGTTAACTTAGTTTTAAAAGAGGCTCTCATTTATAGAAAATGTATGAGCGTATATATGCTTTTATATTTCTTGTGTATTAATCTTGTCTTGGCCACATATTCCTAAACTCTCCTCTGTATTTTTTGTTGTCTTTTTAGGTTTCAGCAGTGAACAGTGTATGTGAGGAATAATGAACCACCAACTCTGTTTTTCCGTCTGCTAGAACCAAGAACGGCTCTACTTACAGTAGGTACCCCTGAACCTAACACCCACCTGCTAGCGGAGTGCACTCTGCACACATGATACCGAAAGAGAGCCGTGACACTTAAAAACAACATTCAGGGTTGCAGTTTGTCTCTGGAGATTTTTTTAGGGTGTGTTAATTCAATGCAAGTTATTGGGTTCATCCTTTGACACTGAAAAACACCAAAGCTGTTTTGTGTGTCTATACACCTGATTTGCAATTTTAGTTTACACGTTAATCCCCATGTTGTCAATTTCATTGTCTCCTTTTCATAGACAGTGGCCCTAATGTCAGTTTGTTATAAAATCTGTGTTCCACATTCAATAATCAGGTTGTCTACGCTGACTGTAGATGATTTAAAAACCTAGAATGATGTCTTTAAATTTGTAGTCTAATGTTTTCTTTTTCAGAAAAAATAAGCTTTGAAAACCCATGCTAGACCTGTGCATGTTTGATGTGCGTAAAGTCCTGTTTTATGACTGGATAGCTGCAGATATAAAAGGTAGATTTTGAGTTTGGTTTGGCAGACTGAGTATTGTTGAGAGGCAATTGCTTGGGGTGATGAGGGCTGAGGCGTCAGTTTGGCCACTGAGCTCTTATCTGCTCACATTTCAGGGTAAATATAGCTGTACCCAAGACTTTGCCTCCTTAAGTCTTCAGTATATTGTTTGTGTTGCTAACAAAAACACCTGCACGAGTTTATGAGTTACTTACTGTCACTGAAGTCATTTTTTTTTTTTTTATGGCTTGGTGTTTTGGTGCAATAATATGGAGCAGTTCTAATACTGTACATATGATACTATGGATGTTTCTGTCTCAGAGTAAAAAAATAAAACAGGTAATTCTGAGACTAATGTTTACATTTAAAGTCACATTGTAGAATATTATGTCACAATTAATAGAACTAAAGTGACAATTATCTTATTGTTTTATTCTGAGGTGGCTTTCATAGCTTTCCAAATGTGGAAGAGCTAAAAGTAGGTAATCTGATGTGTTAAATGTGAATGTTAAGGAGCAGTGGTGGTGTGCGTGTAATGACAGCACATCTATCAGCGTGAATGCAAGTGCGGATGTCTGTCAGGCATCATGGCTGACAATTCCCCACCTGTCACATGACACTCCCACAGCTTAGACACTGACCACTGACTAAACCTCCATTTCACACTGGACGTGACTTCCAATCTGATCTTTGGGAAATGTTTGTATTGTAATACTACACACACACACACAAAAGCCTATAGTCCAAACTTATTCTACTAAAAACATTGTTTAATGTTTCTTTATTATGAAAGTTTCTTTATTAATTTTTCATTGTAAATATTTCTCACAGAAGATGATGACAGGCAACAGAGCCTGCTTCTATAATTGAACTAAATATAGTAGCATAACCCCTTAACTGTGACCGTCCCACTAGCGGGACGTTTGCCATTATATACTTAAAGCAATAATATCTTAGTCTAAACCTAAAATAATATACTATATATCACTTGAAAGCTTACAAATTGTAGTTTTAATATTTCTAGTTTCAGATTTTCAAGATAAATGACAGAGGAACAGTAATTTATTAATTTGCAACAATATTTTTAGACTCATAAGGAATGTTCACACATTTATTTTGAAATAGCAATGAAAATGAAAAATCTTGTTCTTTTTGCATGTCTTTTATATGTTTGTTAATTGTTAAATTCAAACCAAATACTATTTCTGAATAGGATGTCAGTTTCATAAATTGTATGAACATTATGGAAATAAATGTTTCACGTCACTCAAACATAGGCTATATGGAAATGGAAGGGTCCTTATGTGGTCACCAATGGAGTCTGGATGGTATCTAGTAGAAAAGTTTGGTGCTGCGCCCAAACAAATTCTTACTGAAAGCTGAATTTTTGAGATATCAACCTCAAATTTGAAACTTGATTAGATTTTGGCTTTGATTTTCTTGCAGTTTTAGAGTAAAACAGTTTTGTAAAATATATATTTTATATAAATTATAAGAAATTATATTTTTACATTTTACATTTTCCTAAACTAAAACTTCAGTAACTATTTTTTTTATTTCACTTTCATATTTTTTCTTTATAAGGAGACCAAACTTCAAGGTTTAAAACAATTTAAGTTGGAGTCTGTTCCCTAAAAATGGGAGTGACAGTTAAGGTTAAAAATTATAATTATATTTGAATGACATACAATATTGTTCAAAAGTTTTGTGGCCAGTCAGTAAGATATTTTAAAGGAATTAATACTTTTTTTTCAGCAATGATGCATTAAACTGATCAAAAGTGGCACTAACTTTAAAAAAAAAAAAAAAAAAAATCAAATAAATGCTTTTCTTTTGAACTTTCTATTCATCACAAAGTCCTGAAAAAAATATGTATCATGGTTTCCACTAAACTATTACAGTTCCACTCACCCTGGTGTTGTTCTAATGCTGAATGCCCTTCTTTTTTAATGACTTTCCAGTTTAATCCCTGAAACCTGTGAAGAAGATGCCTATGGATTAAACTTTTTTTCTGTTGTTTTGTAACAAGCTCGACACACAAAAACTAAAGTTCTTCTGCTATCTCTTTTTAGACTCATTTTTTTTGTGGTATTACTGTAGCGGTTTGAATATAAAGGAGGTTGCTCAATATCATTTGATAGGGTTCTTGTGGCTATTGTTATTGTGGGCAAAGAGAGGGAACACAATGTGAAAGCAGCGGAAAACTGTCTTAAGAGTTCTAGTCTGGTGAAAGCATGTTAGCGTCGGTCTGCCATGTGCTTTGGACTGCCTCCAGTGTGCTGCCTACCCCAGATCTATGTGTTGAATTATTGATGCGTCTGTGAACGCTGTACTCAGAGAGAGAGAGAGAGAGAGAGAGAGAGTGCACAGAGACAGATTAAAGAAACAAGAGCCATCTCACTGAACCCAACACGTATCAACAACACAAGATACTTTTATTTATTCAGACGCTGCACTGCCTTGTGAACAAGACCCTGTCTCTCCACAAGAACAAACTGTGCCACCTTAAAGGGATAGTTCACCCAGAAATGAAAATACTGTCATCATTTAATTACCCTCAAGTTGTTCCAAACATGTATGAGTTTATTTTTTTCTGCTGAACACAAAAGAAGATATTTTGATGAATTTTCATTTTTGGGTGAAATATCCCTTTAACACAAACGGCCCAGCTCTGGGAGCTCTTGTTTCATTCAAACAGCGGGGTTCCTCGGTGCTCCACTCGGGCTGTAGCACAAAACCAGGCCTCTATAAAAACAATGGCACATTTTGTTCCGCAGCTTCATTCAGGGTCCTGTGCTAGCAGAGATGCCCCGTAGGTTGTGTAATATGCACCCCTCGCAGTGTGTGTTGTGTTTAGACAAGAGTCACATGCTGCTATTCATCGAATATGTTTTCAGGATCAAGCACACAGAACACAAGAGACCTCAGGACATGACACAGAGTCATTCAAAATTCATAACAGGTAGTGTTTATATCCTACCATTTTTGACTGAAATTGCCCAACTGAAGAGAGATCGCTCTTCCCCTAAGGCTGAAGTACACACGTAATGAAACCGCCACTGAAAGTGTGTTCATAGGGTTTTTGAAGAATTTTGGAGCTTGTTGTATGTGTTAAAATGATTAATGTCTCGTCAGTCAGCGTAGATATCAGATGGTGCCACTTCGACAAAAGTGTTTGAACTTCTCTTACTTCATAGAATGCACATAAAATAAAAAAAGAAACTTTTATTTTTACATAGCAGATATGAATGCACAAAATATATGTGCCATTACAGCCGATATTAGAGTTTTGTTGTTGTTGTTGTTGTTGTTTTTGTTTGTTTGTTTATCAGTATCGGCTGGAATTGGATATTAAATTGTGCTAATTTCTCCTATTTTTACATTTCCGTCATCTCTAATGCTCAGTTAAAGTTAATCTTTATCTACACTAATAATTAAATAACACACTTTATATAATCTTTAGCAAATCTCTAAACAAATAATTATGTTTCATACAGTACATTATAATGTTGTGATGTCCAAATTCAAAACAAATTAAAACAATTGATTGTAGTTTTTAAATGTATTTACTTGTTTATTTGATGAATGATAAAAAATTACAAGGTCAAAAAAAAATAAAAATGAAATGTATGCATGGATGAATCGTTAACAATAAAGTAACATGCATTCAGAAGATAGAGTGAATTTTTTTAATTCAAGCCAAATTTAACAAAAATAATGATGGGTTTATCTGTATTGGCCAGAATTTTGCTGAAAAACCCACACGTATTCTTATTCTGATTCTCCTTTTGTTCACAGAGTCCATGCGGCCAGAAACCTCTTCACCTCCGGCTGAGCTCCCAGCATGTCTCGTGTCTCCTCTACGGCGAAGCGCTATGCCGGCTCTTCTTATACCAGTCACTACAGCTCATATGGCTCCTCCCTGACCCCGTCACTGGGCTCCTATGAGAGGGACAAGCTGTCCTATAAGAGCTCCTCCTCAGGCTTCTCCTCCTCCAGCTACCTGAGCTCAAGCGCCAGCCGCTCCCGCAACTACAGCTCATCATCCGAGCCGGACCGGGGTCGGCCTATCCCTCGCACAGATTTGCTAGCCGGCCGGCGCAGCGAGAGCCTGAGCCGCACCCCGGCAAAGGGCTATGGCTCGGGCCTCAATGGAGGCTCAGGATACAGCAGCTACAGCTACTCTCCGGCCCCCACCAGCTACCTCTCCACCTCACCCGTGTCCTCCAGCATCTCCCTCAGTCGCAGGAAGTCGGTGAGTCAGAGCGATTTGACGCATGATCTGTCAGCTCTGGGCCTGAGCGAGACCTCCAGCGGCAGTGGCCTGAAGCAGTCCTACCGGAGCCGAGGCACTGACGCATCTGACTCCTACAGCAGTGCTCGCTCCAGCTACGGCCTCTCACGGAGCTCCACGCAGGAGGGTCTTGGCGGAAGCAGCCTGAAGAGCAGCAGCAGCCGATTCTCCTCCAGCTATCGCTCAACTTCACCAGTCAGAGAGGTAAGAGCATGTTACAAAATTTTTCTTGGCAAAATTACCTAAAAGTACCTATCTATTTCCATAACACACTTATGTTAGGCTTGTGTTTTATACCGATCCTCAAATTTACATTGCGCTCCTTTCTCAAGTGTCACACAAGAGCCCTTCCTCTCAGAGAGTTTGTGCTGAAAGGCTTCAAAACTACAACAGCTGTGTTTCTAATGTCTCTTGTGATATAAGTGAACACATCTTAGGAAGCTGCAAATGATTGATGTGGTCACATATATGTGGATTAGCATACTACCATAAAACTCTTACTACTAGTATTTAGTGTGTTTACTGTGCTTTGGCCCAAATTGTTAAGCCCAACAAACAAGCACAGCAAACCTTTTTTAATTGTTCACAATTTTGTCAGATTTCTTTCCCCAAACCATGTAGCCCTATCATAATGCAACGTGTTCTACTTGGCCTTTTATTTCTGTGTGACAAATTAACCGAAAAGTATATACGAGCTTTAACAGCTTAAGCTTTGGTTGCTCAACAACAACAAAGCTGGAGAATCTCACGCAGCCAAAATTACAATTGTCAGTAACGGTGTTCAGCCTTACATTGTTCAAACGGGATACGGACACTGATGGAGAGACTCAGGAACAAGTTAAAACTTTTAGAATGCAAGTGGACGTTTCTGAATGGTTAGTGGATAAATTTATGTAGTTGCTGTGGAGTTGATTCAACTCATCGACTAGCATGTGCCATCATGTTAATCTTTTGTGCAAATCCACCCTTGTTTTATGAAGCAGTCGTCTACTACAACAACTCTTCCTCTTCTCTAAAGCAGCCCAACATAGCCTAACCTCCTTTGTTGTGTGTTCCCAGGGGTAGAGTTTATATAAATTTTGGGGTTTGTGATGTCACCAACCCGGGAAGAAGCTTGTTGTAGTCCCTACCAGCCGTTTGTTGTAGTCGTTAAAAAGCAATTTCTGTTAAAGAAAAAATCTTCCCTTGGCACTGAATTTTGAGCGTCGTAACTTTGCAGACGTTGTTTATGCTCAAACAGCAACATTACACAATAACTAAAGTTTAAAAAGTGCGACAGATTATATGATTATAATTTATGATTATAAAATCATAATCAAGGACCTCTTTAAAAGTGCAAAATAATACTTTTTAGCAGGTCATGTGACAACAGTGCAGCATACTACTGTTTGCTATAAAAAAATTTAATTAAAATAAACAGTACACATTAGAGGGCATACTTGCACAGTATGAGATAAATAGTATGTTAGTATGTTATTCTGAACATATGCTGCTAAATTTATAGAACCCTGCTAGATTAATAGAGCTTCTAAAGATGAATTGAAATGTCAGCTTACATTATGCCATGCTAAATAAGGCGCTGTCTGTGGAATACAGTCTGTGGCTATTCTTTTAAATGAATTGCTGTTTATGTCATTAATTTAACTAATTCTCAACAAGGGAGTCCAGGCTAAATGAGGAGCGCTGAGCAGTAAGGTCTGTCTGACTTTAAAATGATTAGTCTAGACTACATTAGTTTACACATGAGAGTTTCAGAAACTAATCAGCTCAACAAGTGCAAGTCTGAGTGCTTTTGTCAACTTGATTTATTTGCCGCACTAATGCTTCAGATATCCAGGTCATTTATGCCTTGTTACTCCAGGCTATTTGTGGACTAATGCAAGAATTAGAGAATATGCTCTGATTCTTTCACTGCTTCCCTAATGGGTTCAAGACAGTCAGACTATCACCACGCAGACCATTATTGATTTATTACAGTTGAAATGGAGGAAAGTATTAGTTTTTGGCTTTTTTGTATTATAGGATATAGGATAAAAAGGCTTTCACTGCATTCTCAGTGTTGCCACAAGAGGTGCTATAAGGAGCATTAGTGGAAACTGTTTTCTTTTATAGTCAGTGTTTTTCTTGCAGATTTTGCAAAATATAGAATGTAATTTATGTAATGCAGTTTGCTGAGAAATTAAGTGTTCCCCCACCCTGGTCCATTAATCTATTTGTCTGTAAAGTTCGTAAAACCTTTAAAGTAAAAACTTTCTTGATAAAAATTGCACTTATTGTGATTATATGAATTTGAACTTAAGTTGATTTCATTTCTACTTCCTTAAATTAAAATTTTAATTTCAATCCTAGTTTCTGTTTAGATCAAATTCAAGATTCTTATTTAGTACTTAAAATTTTGAATATACTGTTAAAATAAAAAGACATTCTTAATTAGATTCTGATTAATACATAACCCTAAACTACTGGCATGGTTAAAGTTAGTAAAGCTGTTACCATATTGTTTTTTTTAGGTTTATTATTATTATTGTAACTTCCAATGTAGTGGTCTGGCACAGACATCTGAAGGTAATTCTATCAGCCTCTTGAGTACTGATGTTTGTAACCACCACAGTAATGCAAGAATGCACAATAGGCATACAGGGCCTTATTTCTGGCCTTATGTACTTATCCTAGTTTATCCAAAGTATTTTTGCTGACCAAATCAGTTTTATCAGTGTGAGGAAGAACACCGGCTGTGGCGGGTTTACAATTGGCCCCGTCTCCGTGTACTATTAAACTATCTTGTGGTTTCCTAGCCGATGGTAGGTTAGTGTTACAGAGTCTTTGCATGGCTGGGCCAGCATTAACACAGTTTCCCCCGCCATAGTCTGTCTCTTTCCATTCAGCGGTTTTATTAATGATGCTAGTCTGTCTCAAACAGAGACAGTTTTTACTTCTTAAGCCCAGGAGTAAACAATTCCTGTCACGTTTTCTACTACTTCTTCATTGTGCCAAGATTTTTATATAACAGGTCTGTTAGTATGTAGACTGATCCACTAAGTAACCTAATTTTTAAGCTTATTTTGTCCTGAAAACTTTTCACATCTGCTTTGATGAGGCTCAAACCTACTAGATACAACCGACTCCTTTTTTTGCCCCCTGTTTGGCACTAGGTTATTGGCAGCAGCATTGTAACTCAGAGACGGCTGAGAAATCAGAACTTCTTATTCTCTACACATGGGGTCCGAGTGAAGACTGAATTCTCCTTCTGAGTACAAAGTGTCTTGTGTTTAAAAATATTTGTGGATGTTGGCAGCTGAGTTTTGAGGTTTACTCACTGCAGAATTGAATTTCTGAGTTTTAATCACTGAGAATTGACTGAGTTTTAATCACCTGCATGTCCTCTTTTATCATGAGAGCATCCAAAATTTGTGCTGCTGTTTACACGTCATTTTATAAGAGGTCACCTGCTATTTTAAACGGTCTTCACATGTTTCAGCAGTTTGTATTAAATTAAACTTTAGTGGTGCCCTGATGCACATCAAGTATTTTGGCTGAAAGCCAAGATGAATCTCTGGCACTCATTCAAAGTGTCTAATTACACATTTCAAGAAATGCATTAATCCTTCCTTTTACCTTTACCTTTTCACCCTTGTTGTGTTCTGTAGCGTGTCAAGGAAATGTTTTCATTTGCTGTTTGTTGTGTACATAGACTTAGTCATAAGGCTGGAAGGGATAGAGTGATCCTTCTCCCTCTCTGAAATGACACTTCAGTAGCAAGTCAGCTAACTTCCTGTTTCTATATAAATACAGATTAACACGCTCAGCATTCTGCAGTTTTCCTTACTATTAAATCAGCTTTGGTGAAATATGGCATGATTAAGACAGCCATAAAGAAAAACATTTCTACATCATAAAAACTAGATTCACTAAACAACATAGTGCTAAACTATAGGGCTGCTCGATTATGGCAGAAATCATAATCATGATTATTTTGGTCAATATTAAAATCATGATTATTTTACACGATTATTGGTGGGTGATATAAGTCTTATTTCATGATATGTGTAATTTTAGATTTATAATTATTATTGATACTTCTGCAAATCCTAATACTAGGTTAACTAATGTAAGTAAAAGGTCCTCAAAACAGTTACAGAAGACAAGTTAACAGTCAGCAATACAATACGAACAAAGAAGGGAATAACAAATAAAACTGACAAATAAATACAACAGAACAAAAATACAAATTAAATAAACAGTGTGCTTTAGGTTTTTCCGGAAGATGTACTAACAGTGGTATTCAGATAAGTAATAGCATACAACAGAAACTGAATAAAGTAATCAAATGTAAAATAGCACTGCTGTATGCATTAAACAGACTAATCCTTATTACAACTACAAACGTTATTCATTCAAGAGCAGTGAGTCATTTTATCTTTGTCCTTTGGGTAACACTTTATTTTACACGTTACTACATGTACTTACTATAGTAATAACAGTAAATTATGCATAATTACAAGTAACTAACCCTAAACCAAATCCTAACCCTAACCGTAACTCTATAGTAAGTACATGTAGTTAATTAATAGTACTCAGTACTTATTTGAGTAATTACAATGTAACTACGGCACTGTAAAATAAAGGGTAACCGTCCTTTATTGTTTGATTAAAATGAATGACAGACTGCAGCAGATTTATTAGTCTGCTGTCACTTTAAGAGCTGCACGGATCCAATATACTGTTACACATACGTTTCCTTTCTCAGTTTACATTCATTAAAGACATAACAGACTGTGTTTTTGAGGATACTCACTAAAACGGCATTTTGGCATTTTTGTGTGTAGGCTATTTGACCGTTTAGGCACGAAGCCCACAGTGTACTTTGCTTATGCGTGTTCCACCCCGTCTTAGAGCGTGCGCACAGAAAGCCACTTGGGGAACAGTATCTCTTTCGCGGCTTAATGCGCTTTTAATAACACTGTTTAATATCAGGCACGTCCCACAGTTTAGCAACAGTAGACTGCATTTTACAACACTCACTTATTCGGCTGAATTGGATGTTAAGTTTGGCTTAGGAAGGAACGAAAGCGCACCACTGTGAAGGAAAGGATGGTGCGCTCGGCGGAATGTGGTCGATTATCTTGTTTCTATAATCGTTGGAAGCCAAAATCAATTAATCGCACAGCCCTACTAAACTAAATGCAAAGTGAGATTTAATGTATTGTAGCACTAAGAGTCTTCGTGACATGCAACTGCAATATCTTACTAACTAAAATGATGACAGTTTGTCCAAAAGGGCTGTGAGATGCATGTACAGTGTGGCCTTCAAAAGTGACTTTGTTCTCATTTAGGTAACTTTCATATTACATTACGTGTGGTTAAAGTGTTTTCGCTGTATCTGGGTTGCAGCTGATGACATTTGACCTGCCATCTCATAAGCATAATGGCCTCAGTCTGGTGTTCTCTTTTGGGGTTTAGTGTGTTTCATTGCCCTGTTCCAATCACTCTGCCACTTTTACAGGCAAAGTTTAATGCTTCTCTTTAGTACTTTAGTGAGGGCGACCGCTGAGTTGAGTATGGAGCCAAGCCCAAAAGATTAGACATATTGTCCCACTTTTTGTTGATCTCACCATTGTTGGTAGCTGTTCTGTTTTAAATCTGATTATGTGTCCTCAAATTGAGAACGTAGCAAATAACCAGTCTTTTTTTTCTCATTTCCCCCCTCTCTTTTCATGTAGCTGTGCATAACATTAGATGTATATTCACAGCAATTTGTTTTTAATTTGCATGTCTTGTTGGTAAAATTGTATGACAGTTTAAAGTGATTGGCTAATCTGTGGAGGTTCGTCTTATACAAAGTTAAATCTATAAGTAAAAAAAATATATCACAAACATTGCTGATGAATAAATAATGACAGTTTTGATATTGTCAATGTCAATGATACTAATGAAAAGTGTTCAAGCAGCCTACTGTTGCAATGGTTACTTTCTCAGGCATGCGCCATTCCTGTTTAGGAGCATCTTTTGGCAAGCAGCTACTTAAAGGGATTATTCACCCAAAAATGAAAATTCTGCCATCATTTATTCACCCTCAATTTGTTCCAAACCTGTATGAATTTCTTTCTTCTGTTGAAGACAAAAACAGGTATTTTGAAGAATGTCAGTAACCAGTATTTTTTTTCCCATACTATGGAAGTCAGTGGGGCCCATCAACTGTTTAGTTACCCATATTCTTCAAAATATCTTCTTTTGTGTCCAGCAGAAGAAAAATATTCATACAGGTTTGGAACAACTTGAGGGTGAATAAATTGATGACAGAATTTTATTTTTTGGGTGAACTATTCCTTTAATGTATGCTTGTTACAAAAAAAAAAAACATTGATGAAACGTATGTAAAAAGAATATTAACTTTTTGAAGCCCTGTTAGCTTTAATCGAGGAGGGTAATTCAGAGCCCCACCACCAAACTGCGCATTCTGCCTGAGGTGTCTTTTCGATGTAAGGAATGTTGATTTAGAGTGTTCCGTTTTTAGAGCTGTGAAAGGTTGTCTGAAAGTGGTATATTTAAAATGAGTAATAAGTCCTTGGCGGCCACATGATTATTGTAAATCTCTGTCATTGTGGCGTGTTTAACCCGCTGCCCTCAGTGACGTCGTATTCGCGCATCAAGCTCGTGCGCTGAGCTCGTGTGGGCGGGACTGGCACTAGTGAAAAGAAATGGACCCGCGCGCTGGCTTCAGCCTCCAGCCTGCAACCTGACAGCTTCAACTCACTGCCGTCTCTTTTCTTTGAGAACTCGTCTACTTTGACACGTGAAGGAATTGTTCTTTGCATTTGGGAACAACTTTCTTTGTTTTTTGTATTGTGAAAAGTGCTTTAATTGTAGTGTGTCGGTTAGCGCGCGATGCTTTTTATTCGTCCCCAATGCTGCCTCGCACCGCTGTAGAGGTCGTTTCCTGATCAAGTTGCTTACCTGAATGATTAAAAAAAGGACACTGGAATATTTGATGCAAGAAAGTCCATAGTGGCGATTTCTTAAAATTGGTGTTTATACACCACAGAAGGATTTGATTATGCCCATCATGCGACATTCATACACAGTTACAGTACCAGAGGAGCCACCTGCGACTGCGTTCCCACTTCTAAGACAGGACATGCGGAGGAAAAACTCTATGTCCGGCTCCATGCTGGTCTCTACATTCGTTGGGCTTCTGATTAATCATGCCAAGGTATGAATACACGCTTCTTAAGCGTATTGTGGCAAGCAGTTTTAACATGTAAGCACAGTAATATCTATTTTTATGCTACTATTATTTATTATTAGGCCCATTTATTATTTTCACTACTACTCGTTCATAACATTACCAGTAACAATTCTATTTTTACCGGTAACATATCGCAAATTTTTATCATTAAATACTGAGTTTTGTACTAGCGAGTACTGTAGTTGTTACTACCGATTCCAGGTTGACTACTATCTATTCATTAGGTGCTAGTGCTTATTTCTTAGTTACAGGTAAGTTAGCTAACATATTAGTCCACTCAATTTGTTTTTTGTAAAACGAAAATAGATATCCCTGTAAGTGCTATGTGTCTAACTAGTGGGAAAATCAGTAGTCATCAAATTATTAGCAATATGCATTAGTTACATAAAATAGATGCTAGTTAATTTCAAGGGATAAATGCTAAAGCATGAATGGAGCTTATTTAGGCCCATTGAATAAGCCTTAAAAGTAGTTCATGATGTGATGTCATTAATATTGCACTTACCACCATCAGTAGGGATCAGTATTGTGACAGGTCACTGCTTGTGTAATGGTAAATTGAATTTTTCTTGCATTTGCTGTTGCAGTGCATTTACTTATTTTAACCACTGCTGTTATGTTTATGCTGGCATGCCACTTTGGGATAAATTGATGAATCAATCTTATTGATGCTATAATAGTTTTTTCCCTTTTCGATGAGAATGCCTAACATTGAATGTAACAGAAAGCACACACCATTATTTCATTGAAGTGAAGCAACTGCACAATGCAAATCAGCGTCAGCCTGCATTCAGCTGATGTATGACGCATGATGCAGTTCATTGTTACGTAATGAGCAGAAATCCCATTAGAGCTCACTCCTGCATCCGGCAGCGCTCTCAGTCTAACCCCGTGCCACCGAGGTCAGGACCGGCCTGGCGTACTACCGGCTTTGCCGCTGAGCCTCCGTTATCTGCCTCGCGATTAGTTTCAGCCTCACGGAATGTGCTTTAATATTCATCAGGACGCTTATATATTAAAGGACCCATATATTTAGTGCCTGAAAGTTACACAATAATAGTGTCTTTTAAATGAAAGCTTTCTACACCTGCAATAATTGGACTGACTATTTGTAAAGCCTTATCAAACAGGCACAATAGAACAAATATGATTCTGCATGATCTTGATATGAGAAACATGATTGTACACATGATTCTCTCCATGCACCTTTTGTAAGTCACTTTCCTTGGTCACCCCTTTTTGACCTGGCAGTGTGTTACATGCAATATGTGATTGTAAAGGACATAGCGTACCAGCGGGGCCTTTATCTTTGTTTGTTGAAACAGGAGTGTTTTGTACCAGTATAACTCCTAGACATAGCCTCAGTACATGGGGCAGAACCCAGTGCTCCCACCCATATCACATACACTTGTTAAAGTCATGCAGATTCTGTCCTCTACTGTGGTGGGCAAATTATGGCAAAGGAGCATGAGTTTAAGGAAATTTAGGTCTTCAAACAGAAAAAGTGTTTCAAGGAAAACCTCAGCCAGCAAACAGCTTGGAGATGTGTGGAATTCTTAGGCTGGGAGTGTAGGACAGGAAACAAAGTTGACATAAAACAAAGACGGTATAAACTCTAAACAGTACCTGACGGGTTCATCTTTAAACCAGCTACCAGAGCACTTGAACTAATATTTATGTGGGTCAGTGTATGCTCATGTCTGAAGGCCGTCAGTCTGGAAGTTTTATCTGGGCTTTTGCTCCACATTTTCCTTTCACAGCGAGCTGTTATAAAAGCAGGATTAGTCTTCCCTCACCTCTGTAACGGGGAGTGCGGTGAACAGAACACCGTGACCCACTTCCACAGTCTCTGGCCACCAGAGAAATGGAGAAAAAGAGTGTTACAGAGGAGGGTTTTGACATCTAAAATCACTCTGTATCCACAACGTATAAGGCAGAAACCCATATCAAGTAATTATACTATGTTCCAATGCTTAATTAGACATGGAAATAATAAAACTGTGAAACTAATGCATTGAAGTTACTCACCCAATGTTTACACTTTAGCCTTGCTGGAGCAATTTCAATAGGGACTTTCATTATGACTCTCATCATTTGGGCTGGTGTTCTTTTAACAGGTTTCTCCAGGGTTTTTTAAGCATTTTTCACACTTCGATTACGTGTTGTAAACTTAACGAGAAGGTTATTAGCTGTACCACTGTACTGAGAAACAACCACAAGTTCTTTGGCAACAACAGCATCATCTCATTTAACACAGCAGAGGATGTCTGCTTCGCAGTGAATCACAACTACCTAAAATAGCCCTACTTTGCACAAATGTTCTCTTGACATGCAACAGGACTTGTATTCCCCATTTGAGGTTCATATTGACTTCTCAGTTTTATTATAGTATAAGGTTGGACGTTGATATTTGCAGATGTTCGTAAAAATCCTTTGAGAAGCATTTAAAAATCCCGTGAGAAGATGTGGGCATCAGAGATGGCTGCCGGGATCAGTGTTGCCGTGACAATGATAAATCAGCCAATGAGCGGACATCCCATGTGAAAGGATGCTATTTTTGGCAGTGCTGATATTACTCAGCAGAGTAGGACAAGTGAGCTGGTGAGCCTATTCCTGTGAAATGGGTGTTCAACAAGCATTTTCCATGGAAGCTTGGATTTAGATAATACCCAGTTAAAGAGTTTGTTAAACATTACTGGTGTGATATATACTGTTTGTTCCCCAAATATTGACTGCTGTTCCCTCAGTGGCCAGGACAAATGTGGTCAGTGTGAACATTCTGGCCAGCACCGAGTAAGTTCGTCAGAGTTCCAGCACAGGGCGGATCATGTTTCCCCTCCCGTGCTTTGGCACGACAGAAAACAACATAGTGTCAGATTACTGGCCGGTCCGCTTTAGCACTCTAGCACCTCTACCAAAACACACATTATATGGAAACATGGATCTCCATTTCCTGGAACAATTGAGAAACTTGACTTAAGGTGCGGTCACATTTAACGTTGCTTTCGAAATCCAGTCATTTTAATAGGAATCAACACGATCAGGTGTTTTGCACAAGGGGCGAACAATTTCTCCACAGAGATTTCGCTCATATTTAAGTCGGTCATGTGAATTCACAACATTGAACAAAAGAAAGGTTTGATAGTGAGCGGTGCTTGGTGCACCACAAAATTGCAAAATTTTGACTAACTTGACCACACCTAAGAGAGAATAATGTTTCAGTGCATTTTACAGCTTACTTGAAATGTGTAACTGCTGACGTCTAGTCTGTAACCTGTGCTAATGTTCCATCTCTATGTTTTTCAGAATTCAAAGAGTGCCCAGGGCCTGGTGGGGCTTCGTAATCTGGGAAATACGGTAAGTGTTTTTTATTGGGATGTATTGACTGTTCTTAAAGGTGAAGTGTGTAATTTTATTCTGTGGGACTTTTTTTTTTCAACTTTTGGCTCAACCAGTGGCATTACTTTTGAGCTGGACTACCTGTTTGTCCAGCAGTGGGAGACGTGATGCAGAAATGGCACGCTTCACCTTTAGAATGTGATAACTACAATTCCCATGTTCACGCACACCAGCAAATCAATTCAAAATCATTCAAAATATGTCAATTTGAAGAGTGTAAGGTCTGTAGTGTTGACCAATGTCCTCATTCACACTTATTTTCTTTTTATATAGTATATATAGGCCGCATAAAACACGTCCAACATGCTAGAAATAGATCAAAACTGTGAAATCTCACGATATCTGGTTATCAAAACTAAACGGCAAGAAGCAGAAATATTTTCATATCGCTTTCACATTCCTCTGTCTATTTCCATTCGGCGAGATTATTTTTCATGATGTCTCTTCGCTCTCGCACTCACTTAACTTGCTTTTGCCAAGCAACAGTATGTGTACAGTCCAAAAATAAACCCTTACACATTGCAGTCAAGTCTGCTGCTGCTATGAAACTCTAGACTATGTGTCACTTGTTTTGTAGCTACCTTTGCTTTTCTGATTTTTGCTTAGTGAGCATGCACTGTGCCATTTTGGTAGATTTTTGTAAATATTTTTATGCATAAAATATATTATAAATTGTCAATTTTGTCAAAAATGAATTTTTATAAAAATTACATGTTTTGTCATGCCTAATGCCACTTTGTCTATTTAGTGCTTAATTTGGTGGCTTTTAAAAATAAATAAATAAAGATTTATATTTGATTAAATTATTAGTATATCTTGTAATTCATCCATTTAATCAATAACCAGCCCAATTTAAATATTTTTTCTCCTTTGTCTCTTTCTCTCGCTAGTGTTTTATGAACTCCATCCTCCAGTGTCTTAGCAACACACAGAGCCTGCGAGACTACTGTCTTCACAACTCCCACCGCCGAGACCTCAACAACAAAAGCCGCACAAACACTGCTCTAATGGAAGGTGAGTGCACTCGGCACGACACGGTTCCTGCCGGTGTCACAGCGGTCAGTGCTTTCTTCTTACTGAAACCTTACCTAAAGCCTCTCTTTGTCATGAATACAGAGTTTGCCAAGCTGATCCAGACAATGTGGACTTCTTCAAGCAGTGAAGCCGTCAGCCCCTCTGAGTTCAAAACACAGATTCAGAGATATGCCCCCAGATTTGTAGGCTACAAGTAAGTCTCATCTTACATACATCTTATTCTGCTCAAAGTGGAAGCAGGTTTTACACAGACAAGCACCACTCGCATTATTATTATTTTTTTTTTGTTTAGAAAATGTAAAATACTATGATAAATACTATATATAGGTTATCTGCTGATATATTTTATCTGCTTTTCATATTGTACATTTTAATTTGGTGGTGCCTCAATTAACTTTTTAAATCCACACATTTAAAGGGTTAGTTCACCCAAAAATGAAATTTCTGTCATTAATTACTCACCCTCATGTCGTTCCAAACCCGTAAGACCTTCAATCATCTTCGGGACACAAATTAAGGTATTTTTGATGAAATCCGAGGGTTTTTTTTTTATCCCCCATAGAAAGCAACATAATTATAACACTCAAGGTCTAGAAAAGTAGTAAAGACATTGTTAAAACCATCAACGTGACTGCAGTGGTTCAACCTTAATGTTATGAAGTGACGAGAATACTTTTTGTGTGCAAAAACAAAACAAAAATACAACTTTATTCAGCAATTTCATCTTCAGTCTTCTACGCTGTTTACATTGTATAGACAGTGCAGGCTTCCAGGTTATGGCGGCTCAGTATTGATGCTGACACAGTCGCGTTCTGACAGAACACGGAAGCACTGAACTGTGTTTACAACATAAACAGCACAGGAGACTGACAGGGGAGAGACAAAATTGTTAAACAAAGTCATTATTTTTGTTTTGTTTTTGTGCACAAAAAGTATTTTCGTCACTTCATAACATTAAGGTTAAACCAATGTAGTCACGTTGACTATTTTAACGATGTCTTTACTACTTTTCTGGACATTGAATGTGGTAATTACGTTGCTTTCTATGGGCGATATAAAAACTCGGATTTCATCAAAAATATCTTGATTTGTGTTTTGAAGATGAGCGAAGGTCTTACGGGTTTGGAACGACATGAGGGTGAGTAATTAATGACAGAAATTTCATTTTTGGGTGAACTAATCCTTTAAAACTGATTTTGAGATTTTTTTATTATTTTTTTTTTTTTTTACAAAATAGCATAGAATTTTAATATTGAATATTTATCAGGTTATTGGCCATTACATGAATACAATTGCCTGATTATTAGTAATAATGTAATGTCTTATTAATGTAATGTAGTTCAGTTTTTTTATATTTATCAATAGCTGGCTGTGGTTTTGCAATGTGTTGAGATGTTTATGTAATCTTTCCAGTCAACAGGATGCTCAGGAGTTTCTACGTTTCCTGCTAGATGGCCTGCACAATGAAGTGAACAGGGTCACTGTCCGGCCTCGGGGAAACATAGAAGACTTTGATCACTTGTCGTAAGTGTACTCTCTGTATGACTGTGGATCGTCCAGGATTGCATGTTGTGTGCACGATTTTGTGATTTATATGTCTTGTTAATTTTCTTTAGTGATGAGGAAAAAGGGAAAAAGATGTGGGCTAAGTACTTGGAGAGAGAAGACAGCAAAATTGTAGGTGAGTGTACACTATTATTTTAGTATTATTTATATACAATGACATAAATTATACAGTTATTACACACACACACACACACACACATATATATATATATATATATATATATATCTTTCATAGTTTTAGTTAACAATAGCAACACTGCACTACACACAGATCAAACAGCTTTGGGTTATCGTTGTGCTCCATTACTAAGCACAGTTCTGCCGTGTCTCTGTCTGTCCTCAGATCTGTTCGTAGGCCAGCTGAAGAGCTCTTTGACCTGCAGTGAATGTGGCTATTGTTCCACTGTGTTCGATCCCTTCTGGGATCTTTCCTTACCTATCTCCAAGGTCAGTTCTTTGAAGTGTACATGCATTTTCAGGCTTTATATTGCACACTTTGGACTTTTGGAGAAATGAGTGGGTATTAATGGTGTTCCTCTGCCTAGAAGGGCTATGGAGAGGTGAGCCTAATGGATTGCATGAGGCTCTTTACTAAAGAAGATGTGCTGGATGGGGACGAGAAGCCAGTAATTCATTTCATTCACTCCTATCATTTTAATAATGTGGAAATAGATATATACCGAAGCATCTAATTGTTCCATCTTTTCATCCAGACATGTTACAGATGCAAAGCCAGGAGACGATGTACAAAGAAATTTACAGTTCAGAAGTTTCCTAAAATATTAGTTCTTCGTATCCTTTTCTAATGCAATCTGATCTCGTTGTGATGTCACTGGGATGTCGTCGGTGTGTTTGTTGATAGTAATCACAGATAAGGTCAGGATGTGTTTGTGTGTACAGGAATGTGCTGATTGAAGCGTTCAGTGAGAGGTCTCTCTGAGATTAGCAGTGTGCAGTCTATTCTCCTTAACTGCTTCACTTGTTCAGATCTGAAGCGCTTCTCAGAAGCCCGCATCAGAACCAGCAAACTGTCTACTTTTGTCAACTTCCCCATGAAAGACCTGGACCTCAGGGAGTTCGCCTCTGACAGAAGCAGTGAGTAAAGACACTTAAGTCGTAGAGTGAATGTGCAGCGACACTTGGCATGAAATGAAAATTCACCCTATCTGTTTTCTAAATGCATGTTATAGATCTTATTTTGAACAATTTATCCATGCATATGTTTCATTAAAAAAAACTGAATCTTGTAATTTTTTAGTTAAAATACCATAACTGGATCTTCCAGTGACTCTGTTAACGTATGCTGGAAATCTACAGTCATTTAGGGGCTGTTTACAGGACACCATTTTCAACTAAAAAACGGGAAACGTTTTGACAGTTCATTTACATGACAACAGCGTTTTTTGGGGCTTGAAAATGACTTTTGAAGCTGGAAGTAGTAAAGCATAGACATTTCAAAATAAGAGTCCTGGTATATTTCTGGCTTATTTATAATTATAATGCAGTATTTCTATATTTTTCTAGATATTATTAGAATTTTAGTTACACAGTAAACTGTATCTGGCATTTATTTCCACCCTGACTGTCTATTAATCTTCTGTTTCAGGCAGTGCCGTGTATAACTTGTATGCAGTGTCCAATCACTCAGGCACAACTATGGGAGGCCACTACACAGCATACTGTTGCAATCCTGAAAACGGGGAATGGTACACATATAATGACTCCAGGTACTTTCTTTACTTTTACCTCCTGCTCTTTCTTATCCTGTTTCATAACTGTTTAGAGAAGCAGGTAGATTTCCCAAAGGTGTATAACCTCATGGTTAGCATGTCAGCAGAGCTCCATTCCACCTTCTAGCTGCTATTATTTTCCTGTATCCCTTCCTCCTCCCTCACTCCTGCTCCTTCACCTCCCTCCCACTCACTCTTCCTTAAAAAGTGCTTCCTTTAGTGCTACTAATCTCACACACATGTCTTCTTTCTAATATATTGGCCAGGCTGAAAAATTGGCTGATATTTGGCCATTTTAATACTAAAATGTAATACAATATTTTATTTGAAGAAATAAAAAAATATATATATATATATGAATTATACATTATAAATAATAAAATTCTAAATATTAAAAAATATATATTGCGTCAGTATGTATCTTTTAGATCCATTATTGGTCTACAGGGTTCTCACAGGTCTTTAAAAAGTCTTAAACTGTCACAAATTCAGTTTGATGAAAAAAAATAAAATAAAACAGCAATTACAATTCCCTAAAAGGCTTTTTTATGTTCATTGGAGTGTCACATATGCCCTTATATTAGATATATTCAAGTATAAAGCCAATAATTAATTTTTATTGTGATTGATATGAATGTACCCTAGTAAAATGTCATTCAGTATAACACTATGGAAAATGGGCGTAAAATTATTCTTTTTTAACAAACACTTAATCACAAGGTTATATGTCCATGCTTAGACTTGTAGAAATATAGCTACCCAGAAAAAAATGACTATTTTATTTTGAATACCACATATTTGATGCATCACAGGTACAACTCAAAATTCATAGTTTTTTTTTTTTTACAAATACATCCTGTCTTACACTGAAAAAATGCTAAAATATATTAAAAGTATCTTTCACTTCATCCTTTGAGATTTGTTTTTATCTCTCTGAGTCAATAAAACAAAATTATTGTATTTTAATATAAAATACTGGTGTTGTACTGTATGACAATATTTTGTTACCCTGAATGACACGTATCACTACGGCCTAAAAATATTGGTTAAATGTGAGTCCTTCAGCAATAACAGTACTGATTCTATGAACTATTATTAGTAGCAGCAATAGTATTTTTCTTTTAGCTATTTTTTAAGCTATAAAACTGTAATAAAAAAATGGAGAAGATGTTTAAAAATGTGAGAGAGATGATCCATACGCCACACACATAAAGAACATGGATTTTACTATGCAACATAGTCATAGTACCTCTGACGCAAGAGGTACAATTTAATTCATGTAGGATTAAATCAGCATTGAACATTTCAAACAAAGCTATTACAAAACATTTCAGAAACATTGTGGGAAAAAAAAAAACGTAAAAAAAACTTCCTTGAAATCATCACAAAACATTGGAAACCTTTCGCAAAGTAATATCACGACATTACATCACATCAGCTATATTCAGCGTCAGATTGTCTCCTTTGGTTGATGATCAGGATTGACATCCTTCTTTCTTCTCTGATAACTAAAAAATGAAAATTTGATAGTTATGACACTGGTACAGAATATGATTTGCATCTATTAAATGTTATTAATAGTCCATTAATAGTAGGTTATAAAACTTACAGTTTAAAAGTTAAACCAACAGTCTGTACAGGCTCAATTTTTCAAAGTGCCCCAAATATGAAGCAGCTATTATCTAATATAATTCATAATCAATTTTAATTCATAATTGCATGTGTGTGTAATATTATATTAACTAAAATAATCCATCAGTTATACCTTAACTGCAGGTATAATTAGACAATTGCATCTACAGTATAAAGATAATGTGCCTTGAAATAACTTAAAATGCCATAAAATAGTTTAATATGATAATATTCAGTTTTCATACAGCAAGTAAATATGAATTGCATGATTTAGATGAAAACATGGGGTAACAAAGCCACTGTCATTCAGTATAATGGGTGGCATTGTGGTATAACATTGAAACTTTTGACACAAGCGTGATACTGAAGGACAGATTTCATACATGAACATATTTAACAGGCAGTGCCTTGGTCACCTATATAAAGTAATGGCCTTTACCTATAAAGATCATCCTTAATGTTCATATTTAATATAGCTTTTTTATAAAATAATAACATTAAAAGTATCTTTTCTGTGTTGTACTGAAGGACATGTGCTTTTGTTACAAAGATTACTAGAGAGATTTTCAGAGAGATTTATTCACCTTATCCCATAGATAGAGGGTCTTCAGTGGGTACTCTTTGTAATGTGTCACACTGTCACATGATTACCATCATGTGATATGCTTTAAAATGTTTTTTTGTCTTTGTTATACTGAATGACATTCATGAAACACAAAAGTCGGGACCAATATTATTCAAGTTTTAAAATATATTGTAGATGCAGTATGTTGCCCATTGTTCTATATATTACTGCAAACACTAGCACAGTTATGCCATGGGTGTTCATTTATATTTTTAGGATGAATTTCTACATTTTAAAAACACTTTTGTCATTAGAATTTTAATCCGGACAGTTACACTGAATGACATTTTGACACTTTAGAGCTCAATAACTCCCTTAATTTAATAGTTTGCAACACTAATATTTCTGGGTCAAAAGAAGGGTAAGAGTTAAGTGATTTAATATTATATTTACACCTATTTATCTTTTTATGTTAAATTAATGGCCTTTGGACAACAAATTTAGACATCTCGTCTTTGACCCATATATATACAGTGGGTACGGAAAGTATTCAGACCCCCTTAATTTTTTCACTCTTTGTTATATTGCAGCCATTTGCTAAAATCATTTAAGTTCATTTTTTTTCCTCATTAATGTACACACAGCACCCCATATTGACAGAAAAACACAGAATTGTTGACATTTTTGTAGATTTATTAAAAAAGAAAAACTGAAATATCACATGGTCCTAAGTATTCAGACCCTTTGCTGTGACACTCATATATTTAACTCAGGTGCTGTCCATTTCTTCTGATCATCCTTGAGATGGTTCTACACCTTCATTTGAGTCCAGCTGTGTTTGATTATACTGATTAGACTTGATTAGGAAAGCCACACATCTGTCTATATAAGACCTTACAGCTCACAGTGCATGTCAGAGCAAATGAGAATCATGAGGTCAAAGGAACTGCCTGAAGAGCTCAGAGACAGAATTGTGGCAAAGCACAGATCTGGCCAAGGTTACAAAAAAATTTCTGCTGCACTTAAGGTTCCTAAGAGCACAGTGGCCTCCATAATCCTTAAATGGAAGACGTTTGGGACGACCAGAACCCTTCCTAGAGCTGGCCGTCCGGCCAAACTGAGCTATCGGGGGAGAAGAACCTTGGTGAGAGAGGTAAAGAAGAACCCAAAGATCACTGTGGCTGAGCTCCAGAGATGCAGTCGGGAGATGGGAGAAAGTTGTAGAAAGTCAACCATCACTGCAGCCCTCCACCAGTCGGGGCTTTATGGCAGAGTGGCCCGACGGAAGCCTCTCCTCAGTGCAAGACACATGAAAGCCCGCATGGAGTTTGCTAAGATGGTGAGAAATAAGATTCTCTGGTCTGATGAGACCAAGATAGAACTTTTTGGCCTTAATTCTAAGCGGTATGTGTGGAGAAAACCAGGCACTGCTCATCACCTGTCCAATACAGTCCCAACAGTGAAGCATGGTGGTGGCAGCATCATGCTGTGGGGGTGTTTTTCAGCTGCAGGGACAGGACGACTGGTTGCAATCGAGGGGAAGATGAATGCGGCCAAGTACAGGGATATCCTGGACGAAAACCTTCTCCAGAGTGCTCAGGACCTCAGACTGGGCCGAAGGTTTACCTTCCAACAAGACAATGACCCTAAGCACACAGCTAAAATAACGAAGGAGTGGCTTCACAACAACTCCGTGACTGTTCTTGAATGGCCCAGCCAGAGCCCTGACTTAAACCCAATTGAGCATCTCTGGAGAGACCTAAAAATGGCTGTCCACCAACGTTTACCATCCAAGCTGACAGAACTGGAGAGGATCTGCAAGGAGGAATGGCAGAGAATCCCCAAATCCAGGTGTGAAAAACTTGTTGCATCTTTCCCAAAAAGACTCATGGCTGTATTAGATCAAAAGGGTGCTTCTACTAAATACTGAGCAAAGGGTCTGAATACTTAGGACCATGTGATATTTCAGTTTTTCTTTTTTAATAAATCTGCAAAAATGTCAACAATTCTGTGTTTTTCTGTCAATATGGGGTGCTGTGTGTACATTAATGAGGAAAAAAAATGAACTTAAATGATTTTAGCAAATGGCTGCAATATAACAAAGAGTGAAAAATTTAAGGGGGTCTGAATACTTTCCGTACCCACTGTATATATATATACACACACACACACACACACACAGACAGTCAAACCAAAATTTATTCAGACACCTTGAACATTTCATTCATTAATACAGTTTATTCACTATAGTTTAAGAAATGGTAATAAAATATGACAAGATCTCAGAGTTAAACTGTGTCAGAAAAAAATAATCTTGATTATGTCAGATAACACTTAAGCAAAACATGGTCAGGTCAAAGTGTCTGAATAATTTTTGGTTCCAAATTTTTAGCAATTTTACTGGTAGTCCACTGTATGAAATATGTTTGGGTATAATATGTCATAGTTTACTTTATTTTGCTATCCTCACTTACATAAATGAACTATAGTGTCCTGCACCCACTAGTAAAAATATATCAAAAATGTCTGAATAATTTTTGGTTTGACTGTATATTACTAAAATCTATATAATAAAAATTAATTACAATCTACATCTAATATAGGACATCATACTCAAGGAGGAAAAAAACACCTACATTTTATTCAAAGGCCCAAACCAAGCAAAAATATGCATTTTGGTGCAGTTGCTGATATTTATATGGGCAAAAAGTAAGATACTTACATACTTACATTTACTTACATAAAATGCATATAATACAGTTCTCACTGTATCTGCCAATAATATGTCTTAGTAAAATGAATTTTAAAATTTAAATTTAATTTGCTTTAAATGCTTAGTTTTATGGTCAAAGCTCTGTAGTTTTTATTGTGGGGGGCAAAACTTAAGGCGATACAATGAGGATTTAAAGATGTACAAATAAATGCTCCACAAAAGCCTGATGTATCATATTTGATACATTCTAACATGATTTTTCTAAAAAAAAAAAAAATTAAAAAATGGATTTATGGATAATCCAGTAAACCTAATTCGCTTCAGTCCAGCAAGTGTTGAAATATTACTAACAATATAAAAATTAGGGATGTGCAAGACTATTTGACCTGACGATTAAACAATACTGCTGCAGCTAGTCAACTTTGAAATATAGTTGTTTACTTTTTTTTTTTTTTTTGCACATTTAATGTTTTGCTTTATATTTTTACAAAGGCTACATTTAAATTACCATCATGTTAATGTTACATGTAAAATGAATAAATTATTTTCAAAAAGTGTTTATCTGGAACGGAAAACAAAATCATTTAATTTTACCTCAGATTTTGCATGCGTTTGTTTTCTCCATGGCACTCGCAGCGGGTTTAGAGAAGTGTCCACTCGAAAAATGAGCGAGGTGAGGGAGTATTTTGACAGCCTATTCATATACTTTTTCGTTTTCTTCTGTGTCATGGCAAACTAGTATATAACAATTAAGCTTGCTTATAGGCTTGTTATACTTCCAGTTATGAGGGACAATAACGTATAAAATTTTATATCTGATAAAAAGAGGAACATTATGAATGAAACTTACTTGACACTTAAACAGTTGCCATATCCACATCCTAAGGAAGAGAATACGCTTATAGTTGTCAGTACTGAATTATGTGGACTAACTTTTATTTGAGGAAATTTGTTTAATATTTTATTTGACCTGTTTTTAGGGGCATTCAGTATGGGATTTGACTGTTCATAGATCAAGTAGCTTAATTCAAATGGATCGCATACACAGACTGGGGGGTTTAGACCAGTCGATTGCAAAATTTTCGTTTAGATGTTTATGAAATTAGTCATTGCGCACATCCCTAATAAAAATCAGTAAAGATTTTAGCAATAAGGACACGTGTATCACAACCTGAAGGTGGACATGTTTAGATTTATACTTTTATACTAGTAGATTGTGTACAACAGGTTTTTCAGAAAAGTTTTGCTTATGTTCATAGTTTAGAGGTCTTAGAAATTTGCATATCAATGTGATAGAGTAGGTTTTATATGGTTAAAAATTTGATTTTGAATTCCAGATTTTCAATAAAAAATTGATTGTCAACAAAATATGTCAATTTCTTCTTCCAGAGTCACGCCAATGTCAACCAGCCAAGTTCGCAGTAGTGACGCCTATGTGTTGTTCTACGAGCGAGCTGGACTCTGAGGACAGACTGTGCACAGAGATAAAGTGCAGGACTCAAGCCCCTTGGGCTGAAGACACATTACACACAATGCTGCTTCCTCTGGCCCATAATGCAGAATGAACATTGCTCTCTGCTGGCCTTCGGGAGAAGCGCTCACAATGCCCTCTCACACTCCACTACTGTGTTAAAGAGGTCCTTATGCCTCTGTGTGTTTGTGTGCGAGTGTCAGGGCGGCTCGTCGTCAGGCAATAACCCAAGTGGCTCCGACTCAGACGTCTGTCTATGCACTGCAACCAAACTCTCATCCCGATGCGCCTTCCTCTTCATCAAGAACGCCTCGATATTAAAAACTTTGTTTTACTTGATTTTTGTTTTGGATTTTCTTCATGCTTTTTTAAGTATTTGTCCACCCTGTTAACCTGGGACATAAACCGGATTGAGGCGCCCCCTAGCGGGCTGCTGAGGAGTTACAGAAGTGCACTGTTCAGGCCTGTTACAGTACACCTTGTTCTTTTCATCACCTCTTCCGTTCACCCCCACCCATCATCTTTTCTGTGTATGCTTTGTTCTCTCCTCCACTCTCTCTTTCTTAACTTCCTGAAGGAGTCACGGGAGTTTGTTGTGAAAGTCTGCGGTGGTGAGAGAACGGCGTGTGCCGTGACTTTTATTCAGTGTGGCTGCTACTGATCTTTGAAATGCTGTGAATGGAAATGTGGTCGGAAGGATAAAGAGGATGGGAGGAGAAATGATGCTAACAGTATATGGATCCTTGATCTCATGCCATTTGAACAACATGGAAAGAATGTTTTGCAAAAGAAAATCTGTATATTTTTATAAATGATGCAATATAGAGAATGTACTATATACAGTGGTGCTGAAAATGACCCATTACTGTTGTCAGTTAATTTAACAGAGGTAAGAGAACAGCATCTATTTATGCTTACAGGTCAGGAAATAATGTGATACGAGTCACACTGTGGCAGTCAAAGTATAAATATATATGTATGAATAAATTTTAGAAGAATGAACTATTACAATCCTCTCACGAGTTTGCATTTTGTCTTTGCTTTCCAATGCATATGACCAGCAGCTGTCTTATGAATGAAAAGGGTTTATTTTCTATTAAATATTATCATGTGAACTTTTATTTGCCATTTTTACAACCCTGTTACCAAGATTTGGGACAAAGTTTAAAGGGTTAGTTCACACAAAAATGAATATTCTGTTGTTAAGTACTCAACCTCATGTCGTTCCACACCGGTAAGATTTTCCTTCATCTTCAGAACACAAATTAAGATATTTTTTATGAAATCTGAGAGATGTGTGAATTGTCCATAGATAGTAATTCAACCACCACTTTCAAGGTCCAGAAAGGTACTAAAGACATTGTTAAAAAAGTCGACGTGACTGCAGTAGTTCAACCTTAATGTTATGAAGTGACAAGAATACTTTTTGTGGTTGAACCACTGCAGTCACGTCGACTTTTTTAACAATGTCTTTAGTACCTTTCTGGACCTTGAAAGTGGTGGTTATATTGCGGTCCATGGACGAATCATACCATCAAAAATATCTTAATTTGTGTTCTGAACATGAACGAAAGTCTTACAGGTGTGGAACGACATGAGGGTGAGTAATTAATGACAGAAATTTCATTTTTGGGTGAACTACTAACCCTTTAACACATTGGATTATATATACAGCTCTGAAAATGAAGAGACCACTGGAAAATTAGCAGTTCTCTGGATTTACTATTTTTATATGTATGTGTTTGAGTAAAATGAACATTTATGTTTTATTCTATAAACTACTGACAAGTAAATTTTTTGCCTATTTATCCTAAATTATGCTGTTTCTCAGTAGGGGTTAGCTGGTTTGAGAGCAAATGTTGGGTTGTATTTACTGTTAACATAATTATCAAAAAAAAAAAAAATCTTACAATAATTTAGGTAATAGTGTTTGAATGGCTGCAAACAAATAATCAACACTTCAATATGTATGAAAACCACTTATACTTGTGTAGTGTATATATATATATATATATATATATATATATAAATAGCTTTTATTTTTATATTTTCGGTTTCAGTAAATTTGTTAATTTGTGCTTTTGTTTTTGTTTTTTGTTTTTTTGTTTTTTTCTTTGTAAGCAATAGGGTAAGAGAGGCTGTGCTGAATCATGAATTAGTCACGGCTGAAGGGCGTTGTTAGGCACAACCCCTTCAGCCGTGACTTATTCACGATACAGCACTAGCTTCAAGTACTTTATTGCTTTTATAAAACAGTTACCACACAATACATATATTAAAGCTAGAAATATGTATCAATGCAACTTTCATGAAGTAAACTTTTTCTAAAAGCCTTCCTTCCACCGGAAAAAATTGTCCCCGACCGTGAACAGCAACAGAAGTTACATTATTACGCCATTAGATGGCGGCAAAGACTGTCTTTATGAGTGTGTCGGTCAGTAGCGAAGACTTTTACGTTGAAAAGACTGAATTGTTGTGAACACAGAACAAGACGCAACTGACAAATGCTTTGACTAGCGCTGTCAGTCAAGGGAAAACCCCTTAACTGTTAAAAGGACAAGATAATACATCGGACATTTAAACAGATGTTTTATTATGAACATAGGACTGACCTGAAGGAAAAAGCTAAATCTGAATGCAGGTAATAAACTCGCTCACTTGATCTTTTTCTCACAATACTCTTGTACATAATACAGTAAGCTTCAATGAACAATATCAACTGAGAACATACAGTTTACGTTGCTAAGAGTGGTTGCTAAGGGTGTTGTGTAGTGATACACAGAACCGTTGGGTGAAGCGGTCATAGCCGTGTTTTATCGTGAATAAAACAGCTAATGACCAATCAGAATCAAGGACAGGAACTAACCGTTTTATAATAAGTTTTATTTTATTTCAGTTTTAGTAATTTTCCCATCTAATATTTATATTTTATTTTAGCTTCATTTCAATTAACAAAGTATTTTTAGTCATTTTAGTTTTACTTAACAATAACATCACTGGTAGAAATGGAATGACACTTTAGTTGTCTTCCCTCCATGCTGTAAAATCAAACTTCAATGTCATTTATATAAAATGTTGGTAACACTTTACAATAAGGTTCATTAGTTAACATGAACTAATAATGAATACAGCATTTATTATTCTTTGTTAATGTTAATTTCAACATTTCCTAATTACTATTTACATTATTAAAATCTTGTAAACATTAGTTAATGCACTGTGTACTAACATGTACAAACAATGAACAAGTGTATTTTCATTAACTAACGTTAATGAAGATTAGTAACAAATGTATTGTTCATGGTTAGTTCATGTTAGTTCATGCATTAATTAATGTTTAACTAATGAACCTTATTGTAAAGTGTTACAGAAATGTTCCTTTTACATGAAGAAATTATGTGGTAAGTGTTGTGTACAAAATCTTGAACAAAGGCAGCTAAATATAGGTTTTAGTAATAAAAAAAATTAATATTTCTTCAATAATCATTTGAACAGCATTTTTGAACAAATCAAGTCAAAATTACATTGTAACTGTTAAATAGAGTAAAGAAGGTCAAAACCTAACATAAGTTAACTATCCCTCTAAAGAACCTGGGATTTGTTCCTTTATTGCTTTAAAAAGTGATGGGTTGCCAATTTTTGTGGACTTTACCACATAGCCTTTGGAATCCTTATTATATAGGCTATTGTTTTACTAACTAAACTGACCTGACTGTCCCTCCCTCCCATGTCAAAACATGCGCGTCACACGCTATATGGCTTCCACAGAACTGAGAAGTGAACTTTAAAACTTTGTAAACTGAGTTCATTGTGTGTTAAATGGATTTAAGCAAACAGTTAAGCGGATATATGCAACATACAGTGAAGACCGACTGACTGGGGTGGAGAAATGAAGAATGGCAGTGAGCACTTTGACAGCATATGGTAAGTTGGTGGACACTTCACATGTGATACATGGTTAAAGCAACGGATATATTTGTACTCAATCACGTGTATTATATGACTTTTGACAAGGTAGGTGTGGTTAAAAAGTAAAGCCTTATGACAGAACCAGGCAATAGATAAGGTTCAGGAAAAGACTTTTGACAACATTAACCAGTTTTGATCTGCGTATTATTGGGATCGTACATTACCTTTGATTTGACTTCTCTGTGTCTTGGTTAGTCGATTCAGTGTGTGGTTCTGTGATTGGACTCGTGCTGCTGGGTCGAAGACATGCTGGTAAGAGTTCAGCGGGAGACCTCATCCTCGGACGCAGTGAGTTTGAGGCTGGGAAGAAGACGACTCGGTGTATGAGGAGATACGGCTGGGTGGACGGCGTGAGGCTGGCTGTGGTGGACACTCCGGGCTGGAGTCTCTTCGGTTTGGCTGACGGCAAACAGGTGAAACAGGAGATCCTGCGCAGTGTGATGTTGGCCCCTCCTGGATATCAGATATTTCTCCTTGTTATCCCAGTGGAGTCTTTCAGCAAGAGGGATGGCCGTGCTATGGAGAAATATCTGGGTGTCCTCGGGGACATGGTGTGGTCACACTCTCTGGTACTCTTTACGTGGGGAGATGAGTTAAGAGGCACGAATATTGAAAAGCACATTAAAAAGATGGGTGAACATTTGCAGAGGATCTTGAGAAAGTGTGGCCACAGGTACCATGTTGTGAACAATAAATGTCCAGAAGACGACACTCAAGTCACTGAGCTGATTAACATTTTAAAGCAAATGTGTGCCAGCACTGGTTGAACACAGAGAATCAACCTATAGGCCTATTTATGAAATATAATCTCATTGTAAATTTATTATTGAGCTTTTCATTCTTTCATCTGTCCTTTACTGTCCTGTCACTGATTCTTGAGAGATGGGACAAAACATGTCCAGCAACTGTAACTGCTATTAGGTTTAAAAATAAAAATATTTTCTATTGTAAATGTTATGAGCACTGTAAAAAAAAATCCTAATTTTACAGAAAATAACTGTGATTTTTTTTTTTACGGTCATTTTCTTTTATTTTAAATTATACTCAAAACTCTATAAAGTTACAAACAATATATGTAAATTAACAACTCGGCTGTTATTTTAAGTATTATGACATTAATGAAAAATATAGTAATTCACATATTTTTTTACAGAAAATTTACATATAGTTGTGTTAATTCATTCATGTGTGCTTTTTCTGGTTAAATGCAAGAGATTCACATTTTACAATTAATGTGTTTTGTTAGTAACAATTCAGGATATACATGAAAAACAATGGTGTTTTTTTTTGTAAGAGTGTTTTGTACTTTATTTCAATTAGGATATTTTACATTTATTTTACAGACTTTTGTTGGCAGCCTTTGCTGAAAGTCATTTGACCGTTTTTTTTTTGTTTTTGTTTTTTTTAAGATTATGTTTTTCAGTGAAGGAGTTTTATTGTAATAATTCAGGGAATACCTATAAAATAACAGTGTTTTTCTGTAAAAAAAAAAAAAAAAAAAAGTTTAATGAAAATTTCTGTTCAAGTTTCTTGCACTTTATTTAAATTAGAATATTTTACTTTAATTTTAAGGTTTTTGTTTTTGCAGCCATAGCTGACAGTCTGATCATTTTTTTCCGATTTATTTTTTTACAGTGAGGGATTAATAATAGACTGTATCTATCACAATTATCCCCTTCAATTTAACTTTATCATTACTATATCAAATGTATGACACATACATAGACTCTGGAAAGAATCAGTGAATCAAGATGCTCCATGATGATTGAATCACCATCACTAAATAACCAAATTCATCTGATCAGAGTTTGTCTTGTACTTTTTGCTGTAATAAACATGTTTTGAAAACACAGTTAAAGCAGCCAGAAGAAATCTAATGTTAAAATATCAAGAATCAAGAGCCCATCTAAAGCAAACGCTCACCTCCATAACGGTGACTTCAAACTTTATTATTTTCTATAAAACAACCATGTAGAAGTCGACGTTGTCGTGACCTTGCGCAACGTTCCCTAAAAGTTCTCTAAAGGTGACGAAAATTCTGAAACTTTACAGAACATTAGGGGCGTTCCTAAAACATCCTCTTTTGGTAATGAAAGTGCTGGAGTTCAAGGTTCCTTATATGACTTTAGGGGAACATTCCATTTTGGTTATTTAATGGTCGCGCGAGAACGTTACAAAGAGGATTTTTGGGAAGTTAACAGAACGTCCTATAGTAATAGTCCCCTAAACATTCCCAGAACGTCCTGAATGTACTGTGAAGGTCCACCAAATAATGTCCCCCAACCCTTAAAAGAACTCCACATTGTGACCGTCTCTGAACATACTGGGAACGTTACTAGGCAACATCCTTAACACCAGTGGGGACATTCTGAGAATGTTCTGGGAACGTAAAATTTCTAGCGGGGAAGATACAGTTTTTGTAATACTGGTTATAGGTGTCCATACAGATCCATTTCCCATACCGCTTATACTATACTGGGTCGCGGGTGTGCTCACTGCTGGATGATTACTGACGTACAGCGGGGTAATGATATTGGAGTAAAGAGGTTAGGGGAACGTTATAGTAATGTTATAGGAACGTTAGAATAACATTATACAAACCAAAAAATAACATTCTGGGAATGTTAAGAAAACTTTCCTGGCTAACAAAAACAAACCGTAAAAATATCTTTCTGGGAACCAAAAATGAACGTTCTGGAAAGGTTATAATAACGTTATACAAACCAAAAGCTAACATTCTGGAAATGTTATAATAACGTTATGAGAACATTAGAATAACGTTATACAAACCAAAAACTAACATTCTGGGAACGTTAGATTAATGTTAGAATAACGTTCTGGGAACATTAAGAAAACTTTCCTGGCTAACAAACACAATCCATAAAAATAACGTTTTGGGAATCAAAAACGAATGTTCTGGAAACGTTAGATTAATGTGAGAATAACGTTCTGTGAACATTAAGAAAACTTTACTGGCTAACCAAAAAGAAACCACAAAAATAACATTTTGGAACCAAAAATTAATGCTCTGGAAACGTTAGAATAACGTTATGAGAACATTAGAATAACATTATAAAAACCAAAAACTAACATTCTGCGAATGTTAAGAAATCTTTCCTGGCTAACCAAAAACAAACCATAAAAAAATAACGTTCTGTGAACCTAAAACTAAATTGTTAGCTGGGTTTATTGCGCGCCTGTGCTCTGCATGCTTCCATATGATAGTTAATGTGCTTGGATATTTTTATTTTTATTAATTAAACAATAAAAAAAAACAAGATATGGTTTGTATAATACCTAGCAACCCAGATCTTTGGTTCACAGAACGTTATTTTTTATGTACTGTTTTTAGTTAGCCAGGAAAGTTTTCTTAACGTTGCCAGAACGTTATTCTAACATTAATCTAATGTTCACAGAATGTTAGATTTTTGTTTGTAAAATGTTATTCTAACATTTCCAGAACGTTATTTGTGTGGTTTGTTTTTGATTAGCCAGGACAGTTTTCTTAACATTCCCAGAATGTTAGTTTTTGGTTCCCAGAACGTTATTCTAACATTAATCTAACGTTTCCAGAACGTTACTTTTTGGTTTGTATAACATTATTCTAACGTTTTCATAACATTATTATAACGTTTCCAGAATGTTAGTTTTTTTTGTTCCCAGAAGGTTATTTTGTTACGGTTTGTTTTTGGTTAGCCAGGAATGTTTTCTTAACAGAAATAGAACGTTAGTTTTTTGGTTTGTATAACATTATTCTAAAGTTATTTTAACATTCCCATAAAGGTACAGTACTTCCTTTGTAACAAATAAATACAGCAGGATGTCTCCAACACTTTTGCAAAACACATGACATAAAATGAGACTCAAGATAACAGGATAAAATTGATCTGTTTAATAAAAGCTGTATTTCTACAGTTTCAGACAACATAGATGCCCTTGGTAAAACACATATTGATTAAAACATTTTATCACTGAAAGTCAAGGGATCATGAACCTCCAGGCTGCATCGACCGTGATCATGTCATGTCGGGCTGTGATAGGCTGGTTGTAAGTTTTTATTCGGAAAGGGAAAGTTGCTAACCAAAGGGCAAATACATTCTAACGTTCCACAGGTACATGTGCTCTGTACTAGTCTTCTCTAATGGATCATTTGTACACAGTTCTGCTCAGACCTGGATAAGGAAGTCCTACAACTACAGATATGCATGGATTTTGTATAACAAAGTGGCAGAAAGACATCAGCCTTCTTTTTCTGTACAGTAAAGGCTCTGTAGGCTCACAAGGGGCCATTATTAAAAATAAAAACACAGGCAGAGTGCAGGAAAGAGGGAGCGAGGTGTTCAAAACATGTACAAGTGAAAGTAGACTACCCGAAGTCATGCTTTCAGTTCTTCAGTATCCTGAAACTGGCCACTGCATCTGGGAAGTGCAGTTACACAAACACTGTCCTGAGCACAGTGGATGAATGGGGAAAAGCAGAGCCTGGCAGTGGGCCGCACTCTCTCCCATTTACCTACAACATCCACGTCCCGCACAGTCAATGTATTGTCGTACACAAGATATTCATGGGCGTTAATCAAGAGCTGCCATGCAAAGTGAGGTCTCGAGTCTCTGCGGAAGTTGTCCTCATCTATAACCTCTACAATGAAATAAAAAACCTACAAACAAGGAAATCTTGTGCTCTTAATTTGACAGGCAGGGCTGGTGGCGGCAGCATCCACCTTCTTCAATCACGCTGCGCTCGCTCGCATTCACTCCAAAATAAAAACACACATGTAGAATGTACAAGTATTTACAGCTCACGCACGTCGGTTAAAAAAAGCTACAGTATTAATATGAACATAAAAACGTTTCAGTATGGCTGAATCAAAAGGTAAGTAACGACTCAAGTATTTTGACCATTATGTATGATTCACCATGAGGCTGTTATGTGACGCCAATGTCCAACCTGATGCTCACGGGCCTTCCAGACACTCATTTTCAGAGGATTTCAGATATAGAAATGAGAAGAATCTAGAGCCATATGCTGATCTTGGAGATGGATGAAGGGGTCATTATCTCCACCTTCTCCCAGATGTTCTAGGACAAGCGTCTTCCACATCTGCCTCAATAAAGTGCATTTGCTTCAAAACTGATTTTGTAAATACTACAGATTCCTCCTAACCATGTGACTGTGTATGTGTGGTACCAGTAATTACAGTCCAACATCGGCCGCACAACACTATCATCAATAACACTAGCGTATCTTTCTAAAACCAATAAATAATCAGAGCAATAGAGTGCAGTATAAAACAATAAGATGAACTGATTTGCATTGATGTTCATTTTTGGGCCTCCAAGGATTCCCAGTCCAAAGTCCCTTCAGTTTATGTAAAAAAGGGAAAAGATGTCGTTTAAGTTGTAAAAACAGAAGATGGATCTAAATGCAGGTCCAACGGCTTTTTTCATACTATGAAGTCTCTGTTTAGTTTTCATCTTTGGTAGTGAACTTGTGCACATCCTCAAAATGTCGTCTGCAAAAAATGTAATACTTGGTCTGTTGCTTGTGATTGAAAGGAATCAAAAGGAACTGAAAGTGCTTTGACTGCTACGCAACAAAAACAAGGGATTTGTTTAGTCTTCTCTGTAGCTTGAGAAGATGATGGTCCCTGGAGTGAAAGCATCGGCCAAGTTTTCACAGATCACGCTCTTTATTCGTACAGGGTAACGGTGCAGTAACACAAAGCTGAGATCCTCCGGTCCACACTTGCCTTGTCTGTGCAAAGGAAACACAAAGAGAAAACATGTTAGAAGCATTAACCAAAGTCACATGAATCAGATGTATTAATAATTCTGGAACTACATTTTAATTTTTTGTTGAATATATCTATTTATCTTTTTTTGAGTAATTTTAGTACTTCAACTTAAAGGGTTAGTTCACCCAAAAATGAAAATTCTGTCATTAATTACTCACCCTCATGTCGTTTCACACCTCTAAGACTTTTGTTCATCTTCAGAACACAAATTAAGATATTTTTGATAAAATCCAATGGCTTAGTGAGGCATTAAACTGCTAAAGTCACGCCCCCCAGTGGTGAACCACTGAAATTTCGAAACACTTATGACGTAACAAAGCCTCGTTTACTGAAGTCGTGTGACTCTGTCAGTTTGATACACGCTCCGAACCACTGATTCGAAACAAAAGATTTGTAAAGCTTCAAAGCTTAATGAAGCAGTGTTTTGAAATCACCCATCACTAGATATTGTTGAATAAAGTCGTTATTTTGTTTTTTTTGGTGCACAAAAGGTATTCTAGTTGCTTCACAACATTAAGGTTGAACCACTGTAGTCACATCAACTGTTTTAAATATGTCTTTAGTAGCTTTCTGGGCATCTGAAAGTTTTAATTATCTTGCTGTCAATGGAGACCTCGATGAGCCATCGGATTTTATCAAAAATATCTTCATTTGTGTTCCGAAAATGAACAAAGGTCTTACAGGTGTGGAATGACATTAGGGTGAGTAATTAATGACTGAATTTTCATTTTTGGGTGAACTAACCCTTTAAACTTAGTTTAAGTAGTTGCCAAGATAACATTTCATTTAATCTAATATTTAGTTATTAGTTTTAGTTAACAATAACAACACAGGGTTCCTGATCCTTAACAATTCTATTAATGATTCTTTTAGAAATTTTGATGAAGCACCAGCCTATATTTGGTCCTAACTGTACGCTAAACAAAAATAATAAATAAAAATAGTAGTGTAACAATAAAACAACTTTTATTACAAAAAGACACTTTTAGCATCAATGTCATTTGAACAAGCAGTCAGAATTTACACTGAAGTTACACTTTACTGATCAATTCCAACATTTTGAGTCTTTTTGACCCATTCATTAAACCAGAATCATAAAAGAACCAGATCATAAGAGTCATTTGAATGTGAATCGGACTACATTGGTCACATCAGCAAAAGAACCATTAATCATAATGAAATGAACATCATCAAAATCATTTGATTACATTAATTTTTTTAACCCTCTGGTGCTGTTCGGTCATTTCTGAGAGATTAGAATTTTTTACTTCATCAGAGTGGTGCGAAACTTGGTAAAGGTTTTGGCAATTGCTATGTGAACACACACACACACACACACACAAAATCATGGACATGATTCGAAAAGGTTAAAATGGTCCTGAAAAAAAAAGGTCACTTGTATTGTTTGCAGTCAAAAATGACCGCATTGGAAATGAATGGGAGACGAATTTCATCTAGTGGAAACATTTGGTACTGCACCCAAACAAAATCTTACTGAAAGCTAATTTTTATCAACCTCAAATTTGTAACACAACTAACTTGTTTAGATTTATGGCTTTGATTGTCTCACAGTTTTAGAGTAAAACATGTTTTGGAAAATATATATTTCATATAAAATTATGCAATTTTGTGTATTTTTCATAATAATAAACAAACTCCTATAACTTTATTTTAGTTATTAATTACTCTTTCACTTTAAATTTCAAATTTTTTCACTTCACTTGAGTGCCTTCTTTAATAAGAGACCAAACTTAAGTTTGTGCTCCAAAGCAGTTTAAGTTGGAAATTTCATTTTCAGGTCAAAAAGTGATTAAAAGTTAATAAATGGATCATAACTATTCCATAAATATAATTTAGTACCATAAAATCGCCTAAAAATACAACATATGAAATAAAAAACATTCATTTCATTGAAATAAAAAAAAGGTAATTTTTGAGTGTCATGCGAGCAGCACCAGAGGGTTAAAACTGATTTTTAAATTCACTCACATTTGATGACATTCTCTACATCAGCTGGGTCCTGGAGGATCTTGGACAGGCCTTCCAGCAGCATGGATGCCTTGTTGTAGCGATAAGCGATGTCCTCTGTCTGCTGAAACATCTCGTCTAGTGCGGCCGACTGCACCTGTAACACACATACACAAACATGACACCAATATTAACCACTCATAAAATCACGTAAAAAAGCTCAAAGTAAGGCCGCCATGACCATCCTTACTCACCATCTCTACAGCATGGTTATAAATGAGCTTCTCAGCTGTTACACTGTTGATCTCGTCCACAAATCGCTGCTTGTCAGAAAAGAAGTGGTTGAGTTTGTCCGTGAGGCGGCGGCACAGGGAAATGCAGCTCTTGTAGCGCTCGTTCAGATTCTTCACCACTGAAGTTCAGAGAGAAGGTACATGTTATTTGCTAGTTTCAAACATTTGAAGGCCCGCCAAGATATTTCCGGTACTTCTGCTGTAACAACAAATCTGCTCATTTTAGAGCTTGATATAACTAGAAAATTTGATATCAATTTTCAAAATGCGCTGTGCTCAAAGCGTCACATTTTTAAAATGTCAGTACCGACTTGGTATCGCGGTCGGTACTTTTGACAACACTATATCATTCAACAAATGTAGCAGCTCACCTTGTTTGACGGCCGTGGAAGGATTGAGCTTAGCAGACTTGATCTGAGCTTTGGCCAGGTGCAGCGAGGAGGCCAGCAGCTGTGCGGCTTTCATGTACAACACCAGCTGCTCCACCTGCCTGTGTGAGATGATGACCAAAGCATTATATATTGTATGCTATGGAGTCTCAATGTTAAAGTTCATGTGTGTTCGTATGCTTTGTTCTTACCCCCACTCCTTACTGAGCTGACTGATCTGATCCACCACCACGCTCTCCTGAGGCGGATAGAGAGAGGCGGCGGACGCACCCAGATCAGGTCCTCCGGCCCGTAGAGAAGCAATCTCCAGCACACAATCCGTAAAGGACAGCATCATCCGCAGGTGCATCAGGGTGTCTGTGTGCTCACGCTGCCAAACACACACATAAACCTGTTAGAGTTTCCCAAGAAAAGCTTTATCCAGTACAGACTGTTCTCTTTGTGTAACAGGATGAATTGATGTGCATTAGCTGAAATCCGGAGCTATATGACCAGTATACAGGATTCAAAAACTAGATCACCAGTGTTATTTTAGTATTATTTATATACTATTATAGTATTTATTAATTTTCCTTTTTTTATATTTTCGGTTTTTATTTTAATTTTAGTTTAAGTTTTTGTAATTTTTGCCTTCTTTTTTATTTAGCTTTTATTTTTATTTCAGTTTTAGTTTAGTGATTTTAGCACTTCAACTTAAAGGGATAGTTCACCCAAAAATGAAAAATTTTGTCATCATTTATTCACTCTTAAATTGTTCCAAACCTGTATAAATTTCTGAAATTTTCAAAAGGAAGACATTAGGAAGAATGTTTGTAACCAAGCAAATCTCGCCCCTCATTGACTACCATAGTATTTTTTTTCCTACTATGGAAGTAAATGGGGGGCGAGACCTAGTTGGTTACAAACATTCTTCCAAATATCTTCTTTTGTGTTCAGCAGAACAAAGAAATTCATATAGGTTTGGAACAACTTGAGGGTGAGTAAATGATAACAGAATTTTCATTTTTGGGTGAACATATTTTATTGCAAACTTGTTTTGTCCATCAAATATTTATTTTTATTTTATTTCCGCTTTGTTTCAAAAGTTTTGTTTTAGTTAACAATAACAACACTGGTAGTTGACATGTCTGGTCTGAGTAACCTAGTCACAGGACTTTAGCTGGCTGATATTTTTTTTTTAAATGTATTGGTATTGGGCAATATTGAATATATTCATTCCCATTTCCCTTATTATTACATTTTGATTACCCTTACACATCTAACACTCATTTAAAGTTAATTTTTAAAACACTAAATAATTAACACTGTTAAAGGGTTAGTTCACCCAAAAATGAAAAAAAAATTGTCATCAATTACTCACTCTTATGTCATTCCAAACCTGTAAGACTTTCGTTCATCTCCAAAACACACAAAAGATATTTTTAATGAAATCTGAGCGATTTCTGTCCCTCCATTGACAGCCTACGCAACTACCACCTTGTCGCTTCAAAAAGTTCATAAAGACATTCTAAAACTAATCCATATATTTTGAGCGGTTTAGTCCAAATTTTCTGAAGTGAAAATATGATGGACAGATTGAATTTTGGCTTTTATTCACATATAAACATTGATCAGTGAACATAAACAGAAGCTCAATCTAACCTGCTTGATGCATGAGAACAAACCTCATTGGTTCTTGCGGAAGCTCAAACCTGCTGTGTAACACACCAGAATGAACCTCATTGGTTCTCGCACTTTAAGCAAGCATGCTTGAGCCTCTCAATTCATATGGATTAGTTTATGATCTCTTTATGAACTTCTTGAAGCGTCAAAGTGGTAGTTGCATAGCTGTCAATGGAGGGATAGAAATCTCAGATTTTATTTAAAATATCTTCATTTGTGTTCCGAAGATGAACGAAAGGAACGACATGAGGGTGAGTAATTCATGACAATTTTCCTTTAAACTGAATATTTATCTAATCTCAAAATTAATATCCATTTTTAATAATGCACATTACAATAATGGGATGCCTAAATATACTTAAAATGACCAATTTTAGTTTTTAGTGTTTTATTTTTAAAACTTTAATTAGTGTAGTTAGTATAGAATTATAATAATTATAATTATAATATTTGGTCGTGGTCCTTTCCCAGTCCCACTCCCCTCTCTCTCCCCCATCGCAAAATAAAGGTAAAAAAGCCCAAAAAATAAAATAATAATATATGACATTTATCAGTTATTGGTCATAACATGAAAACAATAATTGGATTATCTGTATCAGCCAGAATTGTATTATCTGTGCATCTGAGACTGCTGATATTATATGGCATATTGTGAGTCACTGTCTTAAAACACAGACTAAATTATGTAATTAGAAAAATAAAATCAGTGGTGCGAGCCTTACTCTACATATTAGCTCTCTCACCTCCATTAGCGTCTCCTCCGGCAGTTCTGGTGCTTCAAAGGTGATGAATCCATCCAAGCTGGGCGGGGAGGTGCCGTAAGGGACGTAGCGCAGGCTGCTGGGAGCCGCTTCCGCTCCTGGCGAGGAGCTGCCGATGGTCATGCCCGGGGGAGAACCCATGTACACCTTACCACTGGTGGAGCACAGCGAGCCGGCAGAGCTGTTGGAGCCTACTGCGGACACATAGACACAGAAATCAGCCACATAGTCCTTAGCGACTACTTGAGTTAGGAATCTAACCCCCGGTTTCACAGACAAGCTAGTCCTAGACTAAAATGCATTTTTGAGCAGTTTTAACTGAAAGCAACTTGTACTGACATGTCACTGCCATGGTTTTGTCTCAAGATGCACACCAGTAATGTTTTTTTCTAGTGTACGTTTATAAAACCTACTTAAATATCCTAATTGACCTAAGGGCTAATCCTGGCTTAGGCTAAGCCCCGTCTGTGAAACCGGGCCTATAAGCTTTAGTTTAATCTTGACCATCAGAAGGTGTTTAAAAACAGTGGCAGTGACACAGGCATTGAACATGTAGTGTGGCAGCTGAAGCAGTGGTGTATGGGGTGGGTTTATGAGGCGAAGCCCCTCACCTGAGGTGGTGCGAGGGCGGGAGGCGAGATGGCTGCAGGTGGGAGGGGTGCTGCTGTTGGGGGGCGAGCCCACCGTGAACACAACGTTGCGGGGACTTGCCCCGCCCGCTGCCAAACCGCAAGTCCCTGCCGGGGCTGGGGAGGGATGCACACACAGGGGTCACTCACTAACACATACAAACACTGGCAGCCAATCAGAGCACTTCATGCAGGCCAGAAGCTCAAATGATGTCAATGGGGTTATATTTAGCAGAAATAAAATAATATTGGTATGAAATATTGGACATTACAAAAAAACTATAACAAAATGAGAACACGGGCTACCTGTGTCCATAGGCCTCTCTGCGTTGAGGCTGTCTGTGCTGCCCTTGTACGGCTGTCCTCCTAAAGTGATCCGTACCGGCTGCTCAGACAGTCTGCCAGCACTTACAGACCTGAGGGAATAAACAAGTTCAGCTTGTTTTTATATGCATATGGAATTTATAATACAGGGGTCAATGACATGACTCTTATTTCTTGTCCAAATCAATTCATTTATTCAAATACATAAAAAATGCAAACAATGACATCAATACATTCCCTTTTTTCCCCCATGTTTTTTCATATTTTTTAATGATATTTCTTTGGGGCATAAATGTCAGTGTCCTGATAAAATAATGAAAAAAAAAAAAAGTAGTACATAAAATAGGAAATGATATAGAAAATTTTCTAGGTCAATAAGTCAAAATTTTTGTGACAATGCAAGGTTAGTTCAGGTTGTAAGATGTCACGTGCAACACCCTAAAAGATTACATTTATGAATTAATAATTCATCATATAATACTTTTATACACTAATGTTTAAAAGTTTAGGGTCAGTAAGACTTTTTTGTTTTTGAAAGAAACTCACCAAGGCTGCATTTATTTGATTAAAAATACAGTAAAAAGTGTAATTTTGTAAAATAAAAGAATTTAAAATAACGTTTTTCTCTTCAAATATATTATAAATGTAATTTATTTCTATGATGGCAAATAATTTCAGCATCATTACTCCAGTCTTCAGTGTCACATGATCCTTCAGAAATCATTCTAATATGCTGATTTGCTCAAGAAACATTTATTATTATTATCAATGTTGAAAACAGTTTTTTGAATATTTTGTATTTGAAAATTAGAAAGTTGAAAAGAACAGCATTTATTTGAAACAAATCTTTTGTAAGACACTTTTCATCCTTTGCATGCTTGCTTATTATTATGCATATTATTATGCATTATGCACATATCAAATGTTGTTTGAGCAAACTTTTGCCGACCTGCCAAAGGAAGTCTTGCTGGCCTCTGGAGCAGGCTGTTGGCTGCTGGGATACGCCGAGCAGTGATGTGCACAGAGGTCACGTCCATCCATCAGCATCCTGACTGGGGTGGGGCTGTCAGCTATACCCTGCTGAGAGGCCAGGGCCAGGAGGTTGCATGAGGCTTGAGTTTTAGGGATTTTAAATGGAGCGGTTGCCTATATGAGAAGAAATGGGATTATTAAATGTCAAAAGCTCTTGATCGAAAGACGTTTACCCGACAACTCCTGCAGCTTACCTTAGTGGGAGAGCCGATGATGGTGGGCAGCGGCGACTTTGTCAGCCAGTCAGAGGTGCGAGGGGAGGAGCCAAGGTGCTTGGTTGGGGAGGTTCCTAGGTTGCCCGGGCGACCGAGCTGAGGGGAGTGGCTGGTGGGGTAGGCGGATGAGGTGGGGTGCACTGGGTCAGACAGCTGCTTGTGTAGCTTCTGCTTGTTCTGATAGATGTCGGTCAGCGTGGGCGCACTCTGAAGACGAGTGCCCAGTAACTGAGAAGATGGCACAGGGGAACCTAAAACATAAAAAGTGTGATTGGATTGGATTTTGAGGTGTGGGCATTGAACTGAAAATTGAAGGCAGATAAATGCAAGTTTACAGAAAGGGGCGGGGTTTAAGCAGACTAAATGATTGGAGAAGACCTGTATACATCACCAGAGATAAGTCTGTTGCTTTCACTTTGTGACATTATGATTAAACATTACAAGGTCAAACTATTTTCGGTTATGTGTTATTTTAAGGTATACGGTATATATTAAGGTATTTGTAATTAAACATTTAAGTACTTGGTACTATTAATTAACAACATGTACTTAGGGTTAGGGTTTGGTTTAGGTTAGTTGCATGTAATTATGCATTATTTACTGTTATTATTATACAGTAGTAACTACATGTAATATGTAACAAGGACACCGTAAAATGTGTTAATAGGGTGAATTATCATTTCATACCGACTTGTAACATTTTGTTGCAATGGCTCACCACATGCTACATGATTTAACCACTAGGTGGCACTGCAGTTTCTATATTTGAGATGTGTACCATAAGACTAAAACAAGGTCGCTGAGTTTGTCTGCTGTTTAGACACGATCATTGAGTTCACAGGTTTGAAGAGGTTTCACACAAAAGCTCACGAGCCTGTTTGTTTCTACAGCATGCATTGTTCCCGATCGCTTGATGAGTTCTCAGCCTTAACGAGCAGCTGTCTCCATGGAGATTAGAATAACACAGACATGCTGTGACCTAACCGGAGGAAGCGACTGTGGCTACTGCTTGTGAGACTGTTAATGGTGTCACTTTGAAGAGGAAACAGCAGTGCTTTGGGTTCTTTCATGTCAATCTTTTGCATTTAAACTCACCTCCCGAGGAGCTGCGACTGCGGGCCTCGTGGCTCTGGGGGTGTCCGCAGCAGCAGTGGCCAAGCTGCTCAGGAATAGTGCCCACTGGGGAACAATTACACACAGACACAGACAGACACACATAAAATAGGCACGTCAGGACATGTCAATCTTTAAAAATACAGTTACCCAGTAAACATAAAACAGGAATGACAGCGGCAGCTCTTACCTAGTGGAGAGGGAGAGTAGGGCCGGGAACTGCCTGTAGAGAGACGTCGTCCCACAGTTTGGACCGTATCTGCAGGGCTTGGTGACCCAGACACCATTTTAGGGAAGCCCATGGGGCTTGTGTTGGAGCGCCGCACTGTGCCTGACCTGTATACATTAAAAAACATCATACTGTAGTAGTATTTGACAACCTTACAATTGTATTTCACTGAAACAGTTTTTCTCAGCACAAACTTCAATTTTCGTAACCAAAAATTATGCAATTATGTTAAAACCAACTGGTCTCGATGTGATTTTATTGGACGTATGATGTCAGTTCTCCTCAAGATCACATAGGTGTCCCAAGAGAGTAACTCACAGGTGCAGTTCATCACATTAACTATGAATTAAATTGAACACGGGGGCAATTGACTTTTCGCAAAGACTCGCCCCCCTTAGTTACTGTTGCTTTGTCCGACAAGCCATGGCGCTGTCACGCCATACGCAGTGAAAAATACATCGCGGAGCAAAGAGGACACTGACAACACGTCGACAGTCAAGACAGAGCAGGTTACTTATGATATTAAACAAAGACCCAGCTTTCAAATTATGTAATTTTTTAAGAAATTCAAACAATAAAAACCGTTTTGTGGCTCTTTAATGTGTCGTGACAGATTGCTGTAGCGCCTCAGCTCAAGCAGCTCGTGAACCGATCATCTCTTCCTACTAGTTCATTTATAGCATCAAATAAACATGAATGAACATGAGAAGGAATGTTGTTTAAAACGTGGAAAGATGCAATTACACACCATTTTTCAAGTTCAAATCCACTGAGGTTCATCTTCTAACTCCTGACTGCTTTGTCAGACAAAATGACGGATTCGGCGTTATGATTGGTTAGATCACTTGTCAATCAAACTCCTGGCGAAGGGTCAATTGTGGCCTAATGGTTAGCGAGTCGGACTTGTAACCCAAAGGTTGTGGGTTCGAGTCTCAGTACTAGCAGGAAATGTAGCTGGGCAAAATATTTCACAATATTACTGTTTTTACTGTATTTTTTAATCAATAAATGCAGCCTTGAATGGTAAGGAATTCTTACATTTTACTTTTTTAGGCCATTGTATATGAAACACCCAATTTGCAGGATGTCCTCTGTCATTAGCGTTGTTAGGGTAAGAGTTCCTCGCATTTTTTTTTAACTAAACATGAGATGCTCAATATTCCTGCCTTCCCAAACAATCCATAAATAAGCTTAAAAATCACACCTGTCAAAGCTTGGTAAGCTCAGAAATGTTAAATAGCTGGCACTGGCACCTGGAAGACAATCATGAGTCAAATATCATATCTGAATCAGTGCCCAGGGCCACTTCATCAGCACGGTGACCGAGCTGACTAACAGGGTGATATAATGTGAACCAGCCTGGCCCTGGGCACAAGGACAGCAAGGCTGCAGTGATGAGCTTAATCACTTTTTGAGACATAGGGCAGGTCAGAGTGAAGTAGTCTAGCAGCTGTTGAGGTCTGGTGTGACTAATGGGGGACAAGCAACAGTCATAATCTCCAGACTCTACTAGACACCTGATTGAAGACCTAAACCCATCCGTTATCAAAGACAATCCCATTTAGCAAATTCTCCCCGTCAGATATACAAGTGAGAGAGTTTAGGAAACTGATAAGTAATGAGTTGGACAAATCAAGTCACAGATCTTTGCATAGCATCATAGAGACATGAATATCCCACTTAAAGCAAGTAGCACATTCCTGTTGTTGGATGTCTTACCTGGGAGAGCCATAAAGTGTTGTGGTTGGGCTGCTGGAGAGGTTCTGTTTGATACGCTGGTAGTTTCGTACCTGTGTGGGCACAGGTATTGGCGTGGTCTCGCTTCGTGGCGACACCATTGGGGTCTGTCCGGTGGATGGCTGCGGTGGCCTGAGAAACCCAGAAAACAAGGTTATAATCCAGTCAGAATGCTTTTCCAAACCCATTTAGGCCATTAAACCTTGACAAAATCCTCAAGATCAAAGTCTCGTTCAACATGTGATCACTAAATGTAAAGTGCGAGAAGTTTCTTTGTCAAATGATTTCAGCAAAAGCCGTTTTTGCATGGCCAAAGCACATGGGGCGGAGCTACAGTGTAAACACAAAGCCCTGACCAATCAGTAAGGAGGAGGGAGGAGACGTGGGCGGTGCTTTTTAGGCAGTGGCACGTGCTCGGTCCGCCTACCCTCACCAGTCACAGACAAAGAAAACAAAACAGCTCGTTCTTATTCTATTAGGAACACAATGTTTTTTCACAGACGTCAAGACTGGCTCCTTTATGGGAGGTGTGTGCGCACCGTGCTAAGGTCTGATAAGGAGGAAGGGGAGCTAAAAGGGAGAAATGAAGCTGCGCATTACTGTTTGAGCTCCAGCCTACTGGATTATGTACTGAGTGAGGGAGGAGTGTGGGCTACACGTGAGCGGTTAACCAGGCTACACAACAACCGCACACAAAGAGAGTTTCTTTGTTTGACCCAGAGTCAGTTCAGCATGGCACAACAAACCAAACAGGACATAAATGAAGTGGCTATCTATCCATCCATCTATCTATATATTTATCTATATAAAATATAGTTAGATATTGTTCAAAGTTTGGGGTCAGTAAGAAATTAAATACAGAAAAATATAATACTTTAAGTCACAATGCATTAAATTGATCAAGAGTGACAGTAAAGACATTTATAATGTTACAAAAGTTTTCTATTTTTTAAAAAACGCTGTTCTTTTGAACTTTCTATTCATCAAAGAATCCTGAAAAAAAAAAAACTATCACAGTACCCACAAAAATATTAAGCATAACTGTTTTCAACATTGATAATAATTATAACTTTTTGTTATAACTATTTGTAAATTGTGAGAAAATTGCAATTTTATCCAAGGCTCCGGGACGTGTGAGGAGTCGCCTGTCAATTGCGTCATATCCGCGTTACCCTCGGTCTGCCTCGGTTTCCGGTTTTATTTTGTAGAAACCATGGAAACACTAAAGACGCTTTAATATATTACACGTTTTAATAGACAAGGGAACAACTGTTTGGTTACATTTATAGACAGAAAACTAATTGTTGTTATATAGCTCAACACGTTTAGTCTTATTGTTTAAATCTAATTTTCTTGATTTTTTTTTTTTTTTTTTTGCGAGTACCATTCCTCAGAGAAAAACACTATTTTGTCAAGTAGCTAACATATATAATCAGATGCAGCTTTATTTTTAGTAACAGTAATACAAAATTTTCTCCATCATACAATACGTTTTAAAATGAATTGCATGCCATTTATCAACTCAAGCCATCCAGCATTTAATATGATATTCTAAAATCGATCTATCTGCAGTGTGTCTCAAACAAGTGTCTCACAGCAGCCACCTAGCGAACACACAGAGTAACGTAATAACATCATTTTCAACACTCTCAAATGTATCTAATATGATAAACAGAGCTGCGTTACCTCATACTCATGATCGGAAAAGCGGAAGCGGCGCCGGCGACTGTGACATAATAAAAGTTCAGCTGCTCGCGGCGTGTGTAGCTCCCACAACACTCGGTCCTGCTCTGCTTCATACTACAATAACGGCAATAATCGAATCCATGAACATGATTTCTTCCTGAGTCCTATCCCTATTCTTTTGCACCGTCCGTTGAGGTGAAGATTCCGCGCTCAAACTTGGCGTCATCAAGCTACGCCTTTGTTTTGAATAGGCCTCTAGCGACCTCTAGCGGACAGAAATCCTACACACTGCACCTTTAATATAAAAATGGTTATTTTAAATTTTAACAATATCTCACAGTATTACAGTTTTTACTGTATTTTTGATCAAATAAATGCAGCTTTGGTGAGCATAAAAGACTTCTCACTTAAATCTTTAAAAACACAAATAATCTATTAATTTTTATATTTAGCAAATCTCAAAATGAACATTTTACATACTGTGTATATTATAATATTGTTGTGACAAAATTCAATTGTAGCATTTAAAACAAAAAGTTTTAGTGTTTTATTTTTAATTTATTCAGACAAAATCGTATGAATTTGACAAAATCGTATGAATATTTGCCATGTATTGCTTGTAACACACAGAATTATCTTTTGGGTACATCTCTTATATTTAATATTTTTTTAAATCCTAAAAAATAAATTCAGTCAAGTGTGTCCAAACTTTTGGCTGATATGTATGAAAAAGAATAAATAGTCAGAATGGAGACAGTGAAGGTGGAGTACGTCTCGCTCGTACAAGAGAGGGAAACAGAAAAGCCACAGAGCAGAAGGAAGTGACTCAAAGTAGATGCACCGACTCTCACAACAGCAAAACAGCTTCTGTTTTACACGAGTAACAGAAAAAAGATGAGCGGCATATGAATGTTTTAACAGTCACTCTTGTCATCTCTGGCAAAAATCATGTCAGATCCACAGCATAACAGCGCAATGACAAATGTCTAGTCACAAAACAGCCGATGGATGCATCTGTACCTCTGGACAAAAATAGAGGTCGGTTCACAAGTAAACGGTGTGGAAACAGTTTTAGATCACATGCAGATGGGAAGAAATGACAGCAGGGTGTCTATTCTTAGGGCAGGAGCACAAACACACACACATTCACTCCCACAGGACTCATTCACCAGCCGTCTGATTCACCTCTAGATGAGCCACACCAGCTTCCCCCTGCAATAACAACACACACACCACCCAACCATGAACTCGCCCTGGCTTTCACCTCCATGATTAAACAGTTTGGGAGTGGACGGCACCAAAAATATCTCCAATGGCATCAACGAAGCAAACAGATCAGTGTGCTGCTAATCCGTAATTCCATCTTTCCATGATGCAAACAGACAAAAAAAGGATCAAGATGATTTATACGGAGTTAATATTCCTGTCTGCTTGTTGGATTTGACTGTGAAATGTGTATCTTTGGCCTACTAAACCTTGTCTAACATTTGCACAGCTTGATGCAAGTAAACATGCATGTGTGAAGGTTTGAGGTTTAAAAAGCATTGTAGTGCGTTTAGAGTGAACCATATCAGTGACGTCACACTCACCCTCCACACAGAAGGAATTCACTGGACGGTCTGCGGCCCACTGCCCCCATTGGAAGGTCATCTAAGGAGAAGAGAAAGAAAGAAAGTCATAAGAACCACATAAATACACACAGTCTCACATACACCAGCAAATCACAGCGTGTGAGAGCACAATCAGCGCTGGAAGGCTTTCACAGCGCTGACTCAGCTGACACCACTCTCTATACGCTAAAACACACGCAAACAGCTCCAGCAGCTGCTCAAATCTAGTGCTTAGTGCGTGTGTGTATGTCTGTGTGTGGTTCAGGTATAACCTATGCTATGCCACAAAGATGGCAAAATCCTTGTTCTTGTGGGGACATTTTTTGGTCCCCATGAGGAAAACAGCTTATAAATCATAATAAACTATGTTTTTTTTTTTAAATCTAAAAATACAGAAAGTTTTCTATGATGGGTGAGTTTAGGGTTAGGGGATAGAATATACAGTTTGTAGAACAAAAACCATTGTCTATAGAAAAGTCCCCATAAAACATGAAAACACAACATGTGAGTGTATGTGTGTGTTATTGAATGCGAAAATGATACAATGCAAATATTAATTTTCTTACTCTGTATTTTTTTCCAGTAAAAATATCTAAGCATACTTATAAACTTAATTACTTACAAAACTAAGAGAAATTTCAATATTTTCTATATTTTGCTAGATTTATAAAAATGCTTAAAGTTAAATTATTATCTTAAATTATAAGTTTAAATTATTAAGCAATGTGGTAAGAATACAATTAATTTGAGATTTATTCTCTTTTAGTAAAAATATTGAAACATACTCCACCAGTCAAAAGATTGGAAACATTACTATTTTTAATGTTTTTGAACGAAGTCTCTTCTGCTCATTAAGGCTGCATTTATTTCATAATAAATACAGAAAAAACAATAATATTGTGAAACATTATTACAATTTAAAATTATGGTTTTCTATTTTAATATACTTTAAAATATAATTTATTTCTGTGATGCAAAGATGAATTTTCAGCATCATTACTCCAGTCTTCAGTGTCACATGATCCTTCAGAAATCATTCTAATGTGCTGATCTGATACTCAGTTATTATCAATGTTGAAAACAGTTGTGTTGCTTAATATTTTTCTGGAACCTGTGATACTTTTTTCAGGATTCGTTGATGAATAAAAGGTTAAAAAGAACAGCATTTATTCAAAATATAATTTTTTTCTAACAATATAAATCTTTACTATCACTTTTTATCAATTTAACACATCCGTGCTGAATAAAAGTATTAATTTCTTTCAAAAAAAAAAAAAAGAAATTAATTAAGAAATTTAAAATGAAGAAATTAAAATTACTGACCCCAAACTTTTGAACGGTAGTTTATATTGTTACAAAAGATTTCTATTTTAAATAAATGCTGATATTTTTTAACTTTTTATTCATCAAAGAATCCTGAAAAAGTATCACAGGTTATAAAATAATATTAAGCAGCACAACTGTTTCCAACATTGATAATAAATCAGCATATTACAATGATTTCTGAAGGATCATGTGACACTGAAGACTGGAGTAATGATGCTGACAGTTCAGCTTTGAATCACAGAAATAAATTATATTTTAAAGTATATTAAAATAGAAAACCATAATTTTAAATTGTAATAATATTTCACAATATTATTGTTTTTTCTGTATTTATTATGAAATAAATGCAGCCTTAATGAGCATAAGAGACTTCGTTCAAAAACATTAAAAATAGTAATGTTTCCAAACTTTTGACTGGTAGTGTACTTAAAATATAAACTTAGTATCTTACAAAATTGAAACATATCTTGAATTGCATGTATTTTTCAATATTTTCAATATTTCTATATTTTGCAAGATTTATATAAAAAAAGCTTAAAATGTATTAAAAGTACAATTAATTCAAGGTTTATTCTCTGAAAAGTTTTCCAGTTAAAAATATGTAAACATATAAAACATTCTTAAAATATTGTACTTATTAAAATATTAATATTTTACAAAATTGTTCTAAGACTATTTTAAGAAATTAAGACTTCAGAACATATAAGTTAAATTAAGTGTGTTTCTTGTTTTTAGGATAAACCTCAAATTTAGCTAGATTTAGGAAATAAAATTACATAAAAACAAGAAAAATAAAAAAGAGTGCATCAAAAATATCTTTATTTTATATCACATTAATGGTCAATACAGTTACAAAATGAGATTTAAATAATTTTTGCTTCTCAAATAAACTGATCTTGTTTGAAGGATGTTTTTATATATATGTGTATATATATATATATATATATATATATTACAGAAAAACAAGACAAAAATACAGATTATTAAATGTTTTTTGCAATGTAGATGCGTAACGTATTCGGTGACATAATGTAACTCACAGGACTGCTCTCCAGAGAGATGGGGCACCAGCACAAAGTCGTCCGTGTCACAGGAGGAGTTCTTGCTGCTGGTGCTGCCGCCTGACTCTTTGGACAGCTGCAGGTAATTGGGAGGGCCGAGAGGTGGAGACGACAGCACGTCCTCGGGGAGAGTCTGCATGTCCGGCAGGGACTGCAAAACAAAGGTGGAGGTAAACGCAGGATTACCTTGAGCTGAGTCAGTGCTATTAAACTTCTCAATGCTGTAATCATCGCATGCAACACCCTAGATTAGGAACTGCTCATGTCTGAGACAGCGCATTCAGCACTGACAATGTAAGTTACTTACCGGTGGAGAGACGTAACGACAGGAAGGAGAGCTGCCACATGTGCTGTCTGAGACCAAGCCAGAGCATGTGGGCACTGGCACAGGGCATGCTGGGTAAAAAAAAATACTGTTTTAGTGTCCAGCCACACCTTACTCATAAAATTTGCTCATAAAATTTTCTTACTTACATTTTTTAATAGTTGATGTCGGTTCCAAGAAAGGATGACTGAAGAAAGTGTCTGCAGACAGAAAAATATGAGAATGAGGAAAGGGAACACCGAAGTGGAAATCCTCCCACAATGCACTGAAACAACATAAATACACTGACCAAAATCCATACGATCCTTCTGGTTCCTCTGGAGCAGCCCCAGCAGCAGATCTTCCAGTTGAGGAGACGTCTCTCTCGGGATGCTGTAAACAGAAAGCTTTAGTTATTTAGTAAACAGCGCCCAATAATTGGCCATATAGAGATTATTGGATTAATAGTAAAATATAATCAAAAATCTGTGAATTTTGAGTAAAGAATATGTTAATTATTTCATTTCAGCAATTTTATGTACAAACCCGATTCCAAAAAAGTTGGGACACTGTACAAATTGTGAATAAAAAAGGAATGCAATGATGTGGAAGTTTCAAATTTCAATATTTTATTCAGAATACAACATAGATGACATATCAAATGTTTAAACTGAGAAAATGTATCATTTTAAGGGAAAAATAAGTTGATTTTAAATTTCATGGCATCAACACATCTCAAAAAAATTGGGACAAGGCCATGTTTACCACTGTGTGGCATTCCCCTCTTCTTTTTATAACAGTCTGCAAACGTCTGGGGACTGAGGAGACAAGTTGCTCAAGTTTAGGAATAGGAATGTTGTCCCATTCTTGTCTAATACAGGCTTCTAGTTGCTCAACTGTCTTAGGTCTTCTTTGTCGCATCTTCCTCTTTATGATGCGCCAAATGTTTTCTATGGTTGAAAGATCTGGACTGCAGGCCATTTCAGTACCCGGATCCTTCTTCTACGCAGCCATGATGTTGTAATTGATGCAGTATGTGGTCTGGCACTGTCATGTTGGAAAATGCAAGGTCTTCCCTGAAAAAGATGACGTCTGGATGGGAGCATATGTTGTTCTTGAACTTGGATATACCTTTCAGCATTGATGGTGCCTTTCCAGATGTGTAAGCTGCCCATGCCACACGCACTCATGCAACCCCATACCATCAGAGATGCAGGCTTCTGAACTGAGCGCTGATAACAACTTGGGTTGTCCTTGTCCTCTTTAGTCCGGATGACATGGTGTCCCAGTTTTCCAAAAAGAACTTCAAATTTTGATTCGTCTGACCACAGAACAGTTTTCCACTTTGCCACAGTCCATTTTAAATGATCCTTGGCCCAGAGAAAACGCCTGCGCTTCTGGATCATGTTTAGATATGGCTTCTTTTTTGACCTATAGAGTTTTAGCCGGCAACGGCGAATGGCACGGTGTATTGTGTTCACCAACAATGTTTTCTGGAAGTATTCCTGAACCCATGTTGTGATTTCCATTACAGTAGCATTTCTGTATGTGATGCAGTGCCGTCTAAGGGCCCAAAGATCACGGGCATCCAGTATGGTTTTCCGGCCTTGACCCTTACGCACAGAAATTGTTCCAGATTCTCTGAATCTTTGGATGATATTATGCACTGTAGATGATGAGAACTTCAAACTCTTTGAAATTTTTCTCTGAGAAACTCCTTTCTGATATTGCTCCACTATTTTTCGCTGCAGCATTGGGGGAATTGGTGATCCTCTGCCCATCTTGACTTCTGAGAGACACTGCCACTCTGAGAGGCTCTTTTTATAACCAATCATGTTGCCAATTGACCTAATAAATTGCAAATTGGTCCTCCAGCTGTTCCTTATATGTACATTTAACTTTTCCGGCCTCTTATTGCTACCTGTCCCAACTTTTTTGGAATGTGTAGCTCTCATGAAATCCAAAATGAGCCAATATTTCTTTTTTATTCACAATTTGTACAGTGTCCCAACTTTTTTGGAATCGGGTTTGTACATACACTACTGTTCACAAGTTTAGGGTCAGTAAGATTGTTTTATGTTTTTTTATGTTTGACTCCAAACTATAGAACAATAGTGTATATATACAGTATAAGCATTATATTGGCCTCAAAAATATTTAGGTATCAGTATCTAAAACAACCCAAACAAAATATGGCATAATGGTGGTTTTATTATACAGTCTTGAGCATTATGATGCATATGAAACACAATATGATAAAAAACAAAAATAGTCAGTGCTCTTACTTTGGCACCAAAGTTTTGTTCTTCTCATAGAACATCCTCAAGTCCTGGGGACTGTTAGCCTAGTCATATATACACAAAAAACATCATCACAACTTCACATAAAAACAGCAAAGTTTATCAGCTAATATATAATCTTCATTATCATGAATTTCACCTGGAAAGGTGGCTTTCCCACGAGGCACTGGTAAATGACAGTCCCAATGCTCCACAGGTCAGCTTTGGCATCATAGTTCTGGGACATGATTACCTCTGGGGCCTGCGAGAGAGGTGATAGATTACAGATTATGATAACATGATGCTGCCCGAGTCTCACACCGCTGCTGTATTTCACAAATTTGAGACAGTGAGACAGAATTCAGCATGTGGCTACTGACCATGTACATTGGGGATCCACATAATGTGGCCGCCATCATGTTGCTCTGGAGATATCTTGCAAAACCAAAGTCAGCTGTTAAACAAAGAGAGCACCGGTGTTATTAATAGCAACATACTGCTGTCTGAGAGTCACGACTTATAACTTCTGCACAGACTGAGACAATGGAAACAAAGAACCGGCTGTGTGAGAGATCAGAGAGCGGAAAGAGTATGATGCTATTAAATAGACTGCTGGTTATGAAAGACTGGTGGACTACAAACATCTTGAGATATTTATTTTCAGGTTTAAGTTTAATTTTGGTAATGTGGTCTCAGACATTTGAATTGTACTGTAGCTACAGTACTGTATATATAGTAATATTATCAACAAATCGTTGTGGAGAGTGTTACCAATCTTGATGCGTATGCCGCTGATGCTGGACTTCTTGCGGCCCGTGTAGGACAGCAGGATGTTCTGAGGTTTGAGGTCTCTGTGAATGATCCCCTTGCTGTTGAGGATGCGCATAGCTGCTGCAATCTGCTGTAGAAAGACCCTCAGTGTGTCCTCTCGCAGAGTGCCCTTGGCTGGAAGAGCAAAGACATTGTGTCGCTGAGAAACATGGCTATAAAATCCATTAAGACATTCTATAAAAAACACATTTACCAGATACCCTTGCAGCTGATATAACCTCTTACACACACAATGTTTCTAAACAGGACATTTGCTGAAAATCAATTGGCTTTATGTGTTAAGTAACCTCAGATTTACTAGTTTTGAAGGGCAAAATCTTTAAGGTACAGTCACATTTACCATTGTTCGGCAAGTTTTTGCGGACAAAATCCAGTAATTTCAATAGGAATCCACACGATTGTGAATTTTCTTACGCAGATTTCGCATCAAGTTTAAGTGGGTCGCAAATTCACTGTGTTGTTGACCAACAGAAAGCTGCTTGGTTTGAAAGTGACTTCTGTGTGAGCTTTGCTTCATACATTGCTAGACTATTGACTATAGATAATGGAAGTTTTTTTGTCCATGAAATTTCACAGAAATTAACTTCACAGAATAAACTTTTAATAATTTATTGTTTTCTGTGTTTTCGGCTGCACAACGATGCTGACTCTTCATCTCTGCAGTAGTGGAGCCGCCTATATGCACGTTTCATACGGATTACATAATCTGAGAATAGTATATTTTCCATTTGAATTGGTTAATTTAAAAGTAAACATTTGAAGCTTTCTATAGATACATTTCTCGTGTTTGTGAAGCAAGTATACGCTGAGTTTCAGTTCATTTTGTGCTCAAGTTCACTGAGACCCAGACGGCTGAAGCGCATCCTGATTGTTTTCATTATTTTACAAATGCACAACGTTTTGCTCTTATTGTGAGTTTACAGAAATAGAAGTGGACCCTTTGCAGTTTGCATTACTTATCTGGATGACTAAAATGACGGAGTATTTTAAAATGCAAAAGTGATTGCACCGGCGCCTCCATGTTGCGGTTAGTCGACTATTAGGGGTCAGCCCTATTAATTTCCATGATTTTTTATCACATCTGGCTGTGCCAGTAGTTCATATTACTGCTTGCTCTGCCAACATTTTCATTGGACCAACACAAAAACTTATAAATGTAATATTTTTATGAATTTAAATTTTTAATTTTATATTTACAATTGTACAGTTCTCATTTAAATGTATAATTTGTTCAAAATTTGCAACCATAGCTAAAAATTATACAATTATTATAACTCCAATAAACTGGAAAAATAGCATACATGACAAAACATTACTGACTGGTTTGTTGTTTTCACCCCATTCTTACTGACTGATAAAAGTTTAAAAATTTGACAAGTGGAAATCCAAATGTTTAAGTTTGCATAACAATTGCAAAAAAAAAAAACCTGGATGAACTATCTTTAAATAAGGCTGTACACTGCACTGAGCTAATCCAAGACCATCAGAGTAATGTTCTCTAGGTCCCTGATTGGTGTAAATGTTAAAATCAGAAGCTGCTCAGGGGTTTTACATGGAGTGATGGCGCTCCAGGTCCCCTGTTAGAACAAAACTGGTGTAATCCACTGAGCTGTTAAGAGGATTCCCTTCACTCAATCTGCTCTGTAAACAAAGCAATTATGATCACAATGAACCTCGTACTGATCCCAAAACAGAGTTTGGCATAGCTGTGAGGTTGTATAACTAAGAAACGGTTGCATAATTAAACAGGGGAGAAGGGTAAGAGGCCAAGACCATGGTTACACAAAGATAACACGCTGTCTGAACATAACAAGAGGTAACAGTCCAGCCAACATCACACGCACAAAGTAAATGGCACCAGAGACATCGCTATTATGCCCTCTGCGTCATACATTCAGTGAAAACATGGTTTATAGACCAATCAGTTTCCTCTGATGGAACAAAGATTGGTCATAAACACCAAACTGAAGTACACAGTCTTCACAGTTTATTCACAATGGGTATGTGGACAAATCTCTATGAGCTGTAAATATATATGATAATGGAGGCAGCAGTGACTCTCTGAGAGTGTTGGCAGTAAGTGTGCTTTGAGATTGTGCCCTGGAGACAGACACTTCAACTCTAGCTCACTGAGAAATACATCCTCGTTAAATGTGCAAAGAAACTTTAGAAACACAATAAGTGGACTTCCCTAAAATGTGCTTTAAAAACAATGCTCTTTTTATTTGAGCAGCCTGACCAAATGATGTGTTTACCTCACAAGCTGCTTACCTTGCAAATAATCTGCCAGGTCTCCTCCATTGCAGTACTTGAAGAGGAAACAAACAGAGAAAATAAAACTCAACTTTGAAACCAATACAGAACAATAAAAAACTATGTCGAGGCTCGAGGACTGGATATTTCATGGGCTGCAGGAGGAGGAAGGTCGGTGTAGTGACATACAGATCAATGAATCTGATGAAGTGATGCAGTATTATGGGACTGTCAGCTTGTATTGGTGGCCAGTAAATTTCCACATCATTGATGGTGGGAGAGAATAGCCCTGAGCATACTGGGTGTTGAGTACAGAGATAATACACTACAGTTAACATGACATAACATCTATAAAACTCACATTGAACATTAGGGCCTTTATTGAGGGCTTTTTAAATAAAAAATAAAAAAACACAAATATTGCATCTGGCGCGAAAGAAGGTTTTATTCTACAGAATTAATCAAAAAGAGCAATTTTTTAATGCTTTTAGGCCACATCCACACGAAGCCAGAGCTTTCCCTTATCTGATCTTTTTTTTCCTCGTTCTAAAAAAGGGTGTCGTTTTTTAGATTTATCCACTCTGGAACCCGATTTAAAAAAACAGCGGTTTCAGGCTCCCAAAATGCTGGATCCGTCTGGACGAAACGGCGATACAATACAAAGATTTTATATATGCAGCTAAACGCGTCTCCGTGTGTACGGGCTCTTAGTTTTAGTTAACTACAATAACCCTGATCTATAATTTTTAATATTTGGTTAATTTACATTATTTTTAAATATGTTATTAACCATTATTTATAATTAATTTATTATATAATTAAATTATTTATGTATTGTTTTTAAATAATATTAATAACAATAATAAAATTACCCGAGACCCAAAGCAACTAATATCAGAATCGACCCATGTCCGAGGCACTCGTCAAAGATTTGGACTTGAACCTGCTCGGGTCTCAGGTCAGACCACGGGTTTTTGGATCGAAGTGAACCCATGAAGACCTCTAGTTTGAGCCAAACTCTAGCTGCAAAACACCCTCTCAGGTCACACAGACAGGTCCCAATAAATAATACTCAGAAAGCCAGGAGGTTACATTATCAGAAGGTACATACATGAGAAGTGTTGGACTGATATTACACACTAAAGATAGTTAATAATAAAGCTCTTGAAACTGTTTTTGAGAGCAGCTTTCCCTGAACTGATATTTTTAGTTTGGCCTCTTGATGTGTTTGTTTCTCCTTCAGAGACTGCAGTGTTGGGCAATACTAGAAAGAATAGCCATAAAACATTATGCACGCTGTGGCCTCATGACTAAAACAAGAGCATGTGGAAGAGAGAAAACAAGAGAGAGGGAGAGATACAGGGGAGATTACAAGCTTTACACTCACCTCCATAACCAGAAATACAGAACTTGGCGTTTCCTGAAAGAAAGGAAAAAAACAAGGCACATAATTTTACTCAGAAACAGCACATAACAGAAAACATCCATCAATGACACTGGTTTGTTTGCACACAGGTCCATGTCCTCCAGCAACCACGTGGTTGTGGAAATCCAGGCACGTGTGCAAATGAAGACGACTCACGTTTCAAATCCTGGCATGCAAACATCCTGGTGTTGAAACCATTTAGACACACTAGCCTCATAACAGCTATTAGGACTGCTATGTCAATACTGAAGGAATTAGATGCAGAATGTTGGCCAAATAAAAAACATGAGACCCTTGTTTTTTTTTTCAAGGAAGTGGGCTGTTACAGTAATGAAGACATGCCACCAATCTATAGAACTACCTCCACCATCTGATCTAAAAGTTTTATGATTCATGGTAATTTTCATTGAATTCATGTTGGCAGCCCATTAATGCAGTTGTGATGGACTGGTCCATTAACAAGGAAAGTGCGGCCATTTTATGTGCTGCTGATAAGTGGTTGCCTGTGGAGAGTGTGTGTGGGGAGAGTTTGTAATAGTGGCCAACCCTCCATCTGCCCACATAACCTCATTTCTCCTCACTTTATCTCATTATCTCACCCATTTAAGATGAATAAACATTCAAAATCTCTATTGGACTTTTTAAAAACAACAGAAACCTTAAATTTTCCCTTATTTTTACATTTAGATTACCCTTGCCATCACGTAACACTCACTTAATCTTTAATAACTAGTGATGCACCGAAAATATCTGGCTGAAAAAAATTTAATCAACGCTTCTCCAATGACGTGTTTTGACTTCATCAATGTCTTATGCACACAACATGGATAAGCGGTCCAACCACCAGCGGTGGAGCCGGGAGATTTAGAGACGCAGGCGGGCCCAAGGAGACACCCAGACCAGGCAACAGTGTAGGTCCTAAAGGCCAAGGTGGAGCGACAGTGACGAGTGGTCGAGGTGGAGTCAGGGTGACGGAGGACTGAGGTGGAGCCGGTGTCATTGAGGACCAAGGCGGATCCAGAGCCTGACGGAGCAGAAGGGCTGGAAGTCCGTGGAGCAGGCAGAGTGACGACTGACCAAGGCATAGCCGGAGGGACAAGGAAGGGAGGAGCCTGGCATGGCGACGAAACAGACTTGGTGCTGGGAGATGAAACAGATGGTAGCGAAGATTTGGGACTAGGCTGAACCAGCAGAGATGAGGATGAATTGGGACTGGACTGAACCAACAGTGACAGTAGAGCAGAAAATATTTCCTCATCCAGCTCAAGCACAGCTCAGACTGCTTCTCTGCGGACATTGCTGCAGGTTGACTTGGCTCGGAGTCCAGAGTAGGGCATTTGCGCATTTGCGACGCGCGATGCAATGGCGTTATCATCATTTGCGATGCAATCAGTAAGATAGGAATCTCAAAATAAATATAAAATTTTCATACTGTACATTATAATGTTTTGATGACTGAATTCACTTTAGCATTTAAAATGATTGATTTTAGTTTTTAGTGTTTAATTTTGAATTTAATTGGACAAAATAGTATCGAATTTTTATTTCGATGTATCCCTAGTCCATGTTATTATTCTAAAATAAAAAGTGTTTATCTTCATAATCTTAATCAAAATTTATGAGCAGCTCATGGGCTCATGACTTGACAATATTTGCATTCTGAAAGTAGATACTTCCTTCTTCTGTGTAATCTGATCCCAGGCAAGCCCACCTCCCCAATTCTGCTGTAGATCCATTTATGGAATCTGGGATCAATGCACACTAGGGGCCACAAGGGGCACAACCAGTGGCTGTCAGTCTGATTGCATGTTGGGCTGATTTGAGCTGGGCTGATTTGAGCTGTGGTGGGGGATAGGAAGGAGAAAGGAAATAGAGCAGCTCCAGCTGGGTGGAGGGGTCGATCAACTCGAGGACATTGTTAATTTTGCCATCATATATCAGTAATTTCTTGAACTTGACCTCTTCATCTGTGAGTTTATCTGAAGCCAACTGGCTCTGAGCATTATACACACAAACAAACAAACACACAGGCCATTTGATGAGAGGCACAAAAGGGAGCTGTTGGCCAAGTGTGGACAGGAAAAGAAAAACAAACAGCTATGGATAAAGAACTACATGTCCAAACACACAAGTGCCGCCCTGATCTTCTTCTGCCAATTTTTTCCTTACTTCTTGGCAAGAAATGAAATTCCACTTGGGCTTTTGCCTAACAATATGCATCATGATTTAAACATAGTGGCTGTATCATTTATATTTTGTCATGTGAACATGAGCATGTGAGCATGCCTGGCTATAGATGGAAATGGAAAATAATGCGATATATATCGGCACCATGTTAGTAGTCAGCGATTTAAAAAAAAAAAAAAGAGTTGATAACAGACTAGAAATGCATTGGAATTTTGGCAACTGAAATATTCAGCTAAAACAGGGGTAAAAAAAGAAGGAATTTTCTATTTGGATAAAATAGATTTGAAGGGCCGAAATCATTGACCAAAACAGCGCCAATTAATCAGCACTACTCCAATGACACATTTTGACTGAGTCAATGTCTGTTTTGTGCACACAACATGAATAAGCTCTAACAGGTAAACATGTTATGGACGAACTTTACCCTGACCAAAAATGATTAAAAAGTCGCAATATGTAAAATTTGTTCGGCTAAAATATCGATAGGCAGCTCATTCCCTAAGAGAACAAGACACCTAGAACAGCATAAAGAGTTCAACTTTAATTACCAAAACTAATAATTTCTGTGTTTTGGTACAAAATTAATTTCGGACATCAAACATCAGACATCAAGAATTGGCAAATATTAACTGTAAAATTTTGGTATCAGGTCAACCCTAAAACAAAGCACCATTGACCAAAAACAAAGCTAGAGCTGTGCTGTGTTCCAATCATATCTCCAGAGCAAACATGAGCTTCAAAACATCAGAAAATACAGGCATGACATAAAGTCAAAAGGCAGCATGCTCCAGCCAGGCAGTGAGAGTATTGCATCATAACTAGAAGTGTTGGGTTACATAAGGTGGAAACTAGCCAAAGCAGGGCTTTAAATTCTAGGAATATTTGAAAAACACCACATGTGCGACCAATTGCGAGAGATGGATGTATTCTTCTTAGAAACTCAACCGGTTTCTAGTAATCTACATGAGAAGCGAACACAACATTCTAGGGATGTAATGAATACTTGAGGTGTAGTGATTCTACACAGACTGTCCTTTCAGATGAGATTGTTTCTAAAGCAATGTCCCTGGAGCTCTTATTGACACCCTTGAGTATGTTTATCAGCAAGAACAGGTAGTGAAGAACAACAGCACATTATTTTGCCTGTGGCAAGGCCATGAACCTTCACAGATGTAAGATAGAGAAAGAGATAAAGACACAAATAAACATGCTTTCTTGTGTCTACAGCCCACGGAGGGCTGGTAAATAAACAGACAGGCTACACTTGGTGACATGTTGGTGGCTGGGTGCAAAGAAATGAGAAACAAACCTTAAAGGTGGGCATTTAGAGAACACTACTACACTGTAAAGTGAATGAATTGGTTATCGCTAAATGGCAAAGCGGTATCATCCAACATTGTGAAAACAACTTATTAGCTGAACACTTATTAATTCCTACAGGCAGCTCTCGAGGAAAGCATTAACAGTTTCCAGATGTTCCCATGCTGTCTTTCTTTTCCTGGACCCACCACTTTTTGCTGATTGTCTTCATTTGTATTCATTCCTCCCCTCCTTCTCAGAAAACTGAAGACAACAAGTCAATCCGTCCTCCACTGGGACACGCTGTTCTCTAACAGGAAGTTCAAGTTTTGTTTTGACACACAGATTGTCTCATGCATATGTGGCTCATAAACAAACCTGGCCCCTCCCACCCTGACTCAAAACTCCGCCCACTCCTCCCTCCAACTTTATATTTCCAAGCTGCTATCCTTTCCGGGCTTATATTTCCTTACAAATTTCTCTTTCCTTAAAATTTACATGCTTTTTGCATATTTGAAGAGCACTTCAATGTTTATTCAAGGGATTGTTTGAAGAATGTTTCAATATTTTTGTCCATACACTAAAAGTGAGTGGTGTCCAAAACAACTTTGGACCCTATTGACTTTCATTGCATGGGTGAAAAAACATTTTACAAAATAATGTTTAACCAAATAATAAATATTACTACTATAATATAATATTTCACAGTAAATAAATTGAGCAATTAAAGTCCCCCTATAGTCAATAATTTTATCTCTTAAAACTCATCTTTAATCACCAAAATGACATATTTAAACATTTTTTTCCTATGGGAAAAAAATTCTTCATGCCTTAAAATAGCTTGAATGTAACTCTACACCCTTGCCTCATTTATTATACACGGATGAATGAATATGCAAATTAGCCCAGCCTCCAGTCGCTCGCACCAACTGAGAGATTAACTCGCTCAACATACTGAGGTAAACGCTGCACAATGGTATTGCTCTTTACAACATCGGACTCACAACGGTAATTAACATGATTAGCCTTTTGCTTGACTATGTTATCAAACAGCTAATAATGTGTTGCTAATGTTACGTAAACCATGTTCGCATTCATGAGTCAGACAGCTGTCTTCTAACAGTCAGTATCCTTACAAACGTTTTGAACAAGTCAGAACGTCGGTGGATAAAGGCATATAGTTCATCGTAATATACATAATACACCCACCATATTGTTAAATCTACACGATTTTTCATATTTAACAGAAAAATATGCCAGGATAACCTGGCTTCTCTCGAGACTCCCCTGCTAGTTCACTGTTAATGATATGCTAAAACACGCTGGCACGTTGACGTGATTGGTTACAAGGTAGTTTGTCTTTTTTTCACTGCAGTTTTAAGGAGAAAATACTCAGCAATGGTGTTGACTTATGAATTTGCACATGGTTTGTCATAAAGCATATTAAAAACACCACACAGACAAATAAACAACATTAAAAACTTGATTTTCACCACAGGGGGTCTTTAAGAAAAATAATATAATTTTATTTTAAAGTACAACTGTAAAATTACAATACTAATATTTATGTTTTAAATACTTAAAACAAATACTTATTTATTTTTTAACATTAAGCATTTATTTTTGGGCAGGGAGCCCTTAAAGCTTCTCTTTTGATGCCTGTTTATAAGCACTTCTCATTACAAGGTAAGCTTGGGAAGAATAATATTTGGTATATTGAATAATATTTGAATATTTTGGTTTTGCTTTGATCAATCGTGCAGCCCTACATGAGGGTGAGTTTTATGGTGATCTATCCCTTTAAAGGCAAAGCACACAAAGTGCACTCGCTCAGGCAGAAGAAATAATCACCACCCTGTTATTACAGCAGGTCTCCAGCCTCTCTCTGCCAGAGCAGGGACACCACTGAATAGCGTTTGACTGCAGCTGCTCAGCTCTCACTGCAAGCCTGTAATTAAACGGCTATGGTGATATCTTCAGCTCCATCGGTACAGATCCCCATTGAGAAAAAGCTCAATAATGCTCTCTATGTGTATGTGTTCTACGCAAGCAGCATGTGTGAACTGGCATTGACTTGGCATTAATCACAAGCAGCCTCCATTCACACTTCTTCATCATGTGGGATGAGATCGTTATCAGAGCTGCAGGTCTGGGCTGGAGTGCTACCGCGCTGCATATGCTCCATGTGGCGTAGTGGGATCTGAGGGCCACCTCAAATTTGAAAGGGCAAGCGCTCCCTGTTGCTATATGCTTTAACTAGACACCTCTGGCTGGGTGCAAAAAAGTCAATCCTCGTAACATCTTTAATGACAGTGGATTGTAAACAGTCCACAGTAGCATAATTGGGCTCGGAAGGGAGCGCCATCAATATTCCCCAGGGCTCTGTGCTGCCATCAAGAGAAGTGTGGTTGATAAAGGTCACGTTCTTCTGTAGTGTACGGCTCACGGTGCCTGCTGGGATAAACGGCCATTTATTTCATTTGAGAAGCAATCAAGCAGGTATCCACTTGCTTTTTATTTACAATGTCATAAGTTAGTGAAAGTGACAGATCTGCAAAGTGATAGCGAGTTCATTAAATAGAGAAGAAAGCTATATTTTACCTTCAGGCATCCAAACTAATTTCGCGAGCACTCAACAAGACCATCACAAAGAAAAGTGCGACTGCCACTGGGGAACGAAGTACTTTAGTATAATTAGAAAAGTATTTAGCATAATTGCAGCTATTATACAACAAAGTTATGATAACACATAGTACAAACTGAAAAATGATGCTGTTTTCATTTTTACTGGCTAAAAAGGTGCCCGACTGAAGCCTTGGGCTAGAAACATACTCAATACAATTAGTGTTTATGACCACATAAAATTTATAATCTAATTACTATTACTGCAAAAGCCCATGTGAGTATTCAACATGATTCAGATATCGGTCTTTTCCTGAGGAAAAAAAAAATGGCTTAAAGGGTTAGTTCACCCGAAAATGAAAATTCTGTCATTAATTACTCACCCTCGTGTCCTTCCACATCTGTAATACCTTCGTTCATCTTCAGAACACAAATTAAGATATTGTTGAAAAAATCCGATGGCTCAGTGAGGTCTCCATTGCCAGCAAGATAATTAACACTTTCAGATGCCCAGAAAACTCATGTTCAAAGTTCATGTGACTACAGTGATTCAACCTTAATGTTATGAAGCGACGACAAAACTTTTTGTGCGCCAAAAAAATAAAAATAATGACTTTATTCAACAATATCTAGTGATGGGCGATTTCAAAACACTGCTTCATGAAGCTTCGAAGCATTACGAATCTTTTGTTTCGAATCAGTGGTTCGAAATGTGTATCAAACTGCCAAAGTCACGTGATTTCAGTAAACGAGGCTTCGTTACACCATAAGTGTTTTGAAATTTCAATGGTTCACCACTGGAGGGGATGACTTTGGCAGTTTGATACGCACTCCGAACCACTGATTCCAAACAAAAGATTCGTAAAGCTTCGAAGCTTCATGAAGTAGTGTTTTGAAATCGCCCCCTAAACACTAGATATTGTTGAATAAAGTCATTATTTTGTTTTTTTGGTGCACAAAAAGTATTCTCGTCACTTCATAACATTGAGGTTGAACCACTGTAGTCACATGAACTGTTTTAAATATGTCTTTAGTAGCTTTCTGGGCATTGAAAGTGTTAATTATCTTGCTGGCAATGGAGGCCTCACTGAGCCATCGGATTTCATCAAAAATATCTTAATTTGTGTTCCGAAGATGAACGAAGGGCTTACGGGTGTGTCATTTTGGGGTGAACTAACCCTTTCAAAATAGAGAGGGGGATGACTTGAATTTTATCTCCAAGATAAAATAAAGATAACCTTCCACCTAAATCAGACTGACCCATGATTTAGAAAACAAGAGTTAGCAGGAAGCAGATCTCAGTTTTGCACAAACGTATTTATGGTCGTGTGACTGAATTAGCGACTCAGCATGCAAGTCTCCAGAAACAGCTGATGAACAGTTACAGTACGTCACCACTGACACCCACTTCTCCATTTCTGCACAGAGAGGAAAAACACACCTCGGGCCAAGTGGGACAGAATTTGGTGCTAACCGTCACAGCCAAGACTAAACGCTATCATTTCTCACACCAACTAAAAAAAGTTCTCAGATGGAGATAAACAGTGTATCCTCAACAACGATCTGTCTTAGAGAGATCAGTGAGATGGATGTAAACAGCTTGTAGTGTACTCAGACCTTCTGCCCTTGGAGCAGAGATAGATTACACATAAAATCACTCTTCTTCTCAAATGTCTTCCTGAAGAAGACCAAAAATATTCAGCACAAAAACGGATTCAAAAAAGCATGCTTAACTGAAGAATGAGGGGTCTGAGGGCCCCCATCAGCACTGCAGGTGTGTGTCGGGTGGGAGTGTTATATAAGCACAGGGAGACGCATGCAGCGTGGGAAGTGCAGGATATTTAATGACTCTCCTCGCTATACTGGGAAGCATTACATGTCAAAGGTGTATAGGTGACTGAGTAATAACAGCCATAATTAAACCTACAGCGCTTCGCCCTTGATCCTGCCGTAGACATCAACGTCCTTTCAGAACAGTGCCTGCTCTGTCAGCCGAGGGTTTGGACCAATGAAATGGTGTTTAAACAGCCCACACCATTCCAGAGAAAGAAAACCCTCCCCCTATATGAGACTGCTGGTGGGATGCAGAAAGGAGGAAGGCAGGGTATTGATGGATGAATTAGCTTGCTAACTGAACTGGCTGACATTTTCACCATAGTACGCAGTATTCAGCCCCAATGATGCTGGGAAATAATCTTATTACCTCCTGGTCAGTGACATTATTCTCTAATGTACCCTGTAGGACACTTAGAAAGGGCTGCACACAATGTATTTTTGCATTAATAGTTATATAATTACAATTAACATCCTCTTGAATGAATTTAAAGCATTAAAGAATAATGTGAGTGATATTCTCAAAGAGGTCTCATGAATCGTACAGCGAGGCTTAGTTTAGGATAGGTCATGTGACTTGTCACGTGAAGGGTGGTGTTATATAAGAACTGGGCCAGTCCCGTAGGCCCTCACAGCTCTTAGTGGATAGTAGAGCACTAATAGCTCTAGGCATATCTGCTCAGAGTTAGTGAGAACAGAGCATTATAGTAATAAATGAGTAAAATGCCATTACCTGGACATCATAGAGTGCCACAATGTTCTCATGCTGGAGTTCCTATAAACAAAAATAAATGCTTTTTATAATTACTGTGGTATTGAAAGAAGTCTCTTGTGTTTACCAAGGCTGCACTTATTTGATTAAAAATACAGTAAATACAAAAATACAGTAAAATTTTACAATTTAAAATAAATGTTTTTAATCTTAATATGTTTTAAAGGAACACTCCACTTTTTTTGAAAATAGGCTCATTTTCCAAATCCCCTAGAGTTAAACAGTTGAGTTTTACCATTTTCGAATCCATTCAGCCGATCTCCAGGTCTGGCGGCACCACTTATAGCATAGCTTAGCATAGTCTCTCACAAACGTCTCCATGGTTGCAAGGCACGCTCCCTGTGCAAGCAGGGGGTCACAGGCGCTGCGTAATATCATTGCGCCTGCTGCAGCCATGGTACGGCAGCAAAGTTCCTTGATCATTACGCCGCAATGAGAGTATAGTTCCTAGCCATATCGGCCTAGAAAATCGCAACTTTTCATTTTCCGTCGGTCTTAGTACACGATGTAACTACAAAAGAGTCAAGTTTTAAATAGGAAAAATATCGAAACTCTTTGGTCATTTTTGAGCGAGATGCTAACGGTCTAATCAGATTCAATGAACTGTGCTAAGCTATGCTAAAAGTGGTACCGCCAGACCCGGAGATCGGCTGAATGGATTCGAAAACGGTAAAACTCAACTGTTTAACTCTAGGGGAGTTGGAAAATGAGCCTATTTTCAAAAAAAGTGGAGTGTTCCTTTAAATTGTAATTTATTCCTGTGATGTCAAAGATGAATTTTCAGCATCATTACTCCAGTCTTCAGTGTCACATGATCCTTCAGAAATCATTCTAATATGCTAATTTGATGCTTAAGAAATTTTTCTTATTATTATCAATGTTGAAAACAGTTGTGCTGCTTAATATGTTTGTGGAAACTGTGATACAGGATTCATGTTGGTACATGTGGTTTACAGGGACTCTCCGTAGGCGTAATGGTTTTTATACCGTACAAACTGTATAATCTATCCCCCTACACTACCCCTACCCCTACCCCTACCCCTGAACCTACCCATCACAGAAAACTTTCAAAATTTTTTGAATTTAAAAAAAAACACTGTTTAGTATGTTTTTTAAGCCATTTGGTTTACGAGGACACAGGAAGTGTCCTCATAAATCATGTTTATGTTGTAATACCCATGCCATTATACACATTTGTGTCCTCATAAACCACATATGCCAAAACACACACACACACTCACCTTTAAAATTTTGATTTCTTTGCCAAGCAGAATCTGGGATTTGGAGAGATTCTTTTTGTTAATACTCTTGATGGCGACCTCCCAATCAGTCTTCTGCAAATATTACACAGAGAGAGCAATTATCAATAGGTGGGATGGCGGAGATTGGTTACATGTGCCAAATTACATTTATATGAATCTTACAAAACATTTACTTTTTAAATTTGAGTGTTAGAGTTCTGACTGTTTAATCCTGTAAGTGGGAGTCTTTGGTTGAGGACACTAACATTTGCTTCTAAAGGCCATTCTTTTCAGCATGCTGCATCTATTTCTGAACTTGTGACCTGGTACCACACAAAGCTGATAGTATAAATGGGATTTTAGCCTTTGGGAGAGGCATTTGTGCAAGGTGGGATTCCATAGGGCCGAACACCAGCTTAAAGAAACTGTGTCCCCAATGCAGAGTGGAAATCCATGAATAGAACGATGCTTTTCATGTAAATGTAGGTTAATAAGAGATGTTCCTGCAGCACACTGTGCCATAACAAAGTGCTGGCAGCACGCAAGAGTGGCTGCGTTCATCTGGCCTCACTGAAAACCGACTCAGCCAAGCGTGTTGAAGGCAACCCAGAGAAAACGCTGTTGGCTTTTTTTTTTTTTTTTTTTTGACCCCATTTATAGATGAGCATTCAAAGTCTCTGCTTTTAGTATCACATCTAATCAAGGAACGAGAGACTGAAATGCTCAAGAAATGCTGTAGAAATGTCCTATATATGCAGCTAATTTATGTCATATGTCAGTCTATGTTTGACATCCTCTTCCAGCTAGAATGCGTCAATCAGCGATCATAAGCATGTGTGATGATGAACACGGTAATATGTTTGTAGGATGAAAATAAAACGGTCTCACTGGTAGTATCGAGTCAGCTGCTTTGCATGAGGCAGGTGATCATAAATATGTATCATATTACCCCTGCTATATTTAGCTGATGATGTTGTACTACATACTGTGCATACACTGAGCATTTCCACACACACAAACATATGAGCAGAGATAGCTCTTATAATAAATCATTGACCATATAGGTCTGGGCCAATATTAGCATTTGATCTGATCAGACCAGGTTTCAACAACATTTGAGTGTTTTGATTCCTGGTTTTTATTCTACATTCTAGAGTGTTTGAATGTTTTAAGAATGGCATGACATGGAAATGAATCTGTTTCCTAAATGCATGTTATTGGTATTTTTGTAAATTCATCCATGCATATGTTACAGTTTTTTTCTTTGACCTTTTCATTTTGTTTAATCAAAATGTCATTACTAGACCTTCTGGTGAACCAACAGACTTCTCTCTGGTGATGTATGCCAGACTTCTCCAATCATTTAGTCCCATTAAACCCGCCCTTTCGACGGCACTGCGTTCAAATTTGCCTTTCATCCAATCAACAACCGGTGAATTGAAGCAAGTCCCTGTTCTACATACTTTCTTTTTCGATAATCCGTTTCACTTGGACGTACGTCACAATATGGAAGAAAATATCTGTCGCTACTTGTTACATCGCGATTCAAAAAAAAGGAAAAGTATATTACTGCCATTATATCGCTTATTGATCATAACATAAAAATGATGATCAGCTCAGCTAAAAACATATATATCAGGATATTCCCATCAATCAGAACGAAAATCACAAATGAGATCTTTTTAATATCTTAAAGGGTTAGTTCACATAAAAATGAAAATTCTGTCACTAATTACTCACCCTTGTGACCCATAAGACCTTCGTTCATCTTCGGAACACAAATTAAGATATTTTTGATGAAATCCGAGAGGTATATGACTCGTCCATAGACAGCAATATAATCAACACTTTAAAGGTCCAGAAAGCTACTAAAGACATTGTTAAAACAGTCCACGTGACTGCAGCGGTTCAACCTTAATTTTATGAAGTGACGAGAATACTTTTTGTGCTCAAAAACAAAACAAAAATAACGACTTTATTCAACAATATCTTCTCTTCTGTGTCATTCTCATACGTTGTTTACGTCCAGCGCTTCCAGGTCAGAATGCCGACTCATTATTGGCCGGCTCCTGCGTCAGCATCACACGCGCGCATCGTGCTGCTCACGTGATCAGCTTTGGCCAATACTGAGTCAGCATTTGGACGTAAACACGGAAGCCTTCACTGTGCTTACTGCATCACCTGCGTAAGGAGAATGACAGGGAAGAGAAGAGATTTTTGAATAAAGTCGTTATTTTTGTTTTGTTTTTGCGCACAAAAAGTGTACTTATCGCTTCATAACATTAAGGTTGAACCACTGCAGTCACGTCGACTTTTAACGATGTCTTTAATACATTTCCGGACCTTAAAAGTGTTGGTTATATTGCTGTCTATGGATGATTCCCACTATTGGATTTTATCAAAAATATCTTAATTTGCATTCCGAAGATGAATGAAGGTCTTACAGGTGTGGAACGACATCAGGGTGAGTAATTAATGACAGAATTTTCATTTTTGGGTGATCTAACCCTTTAATTGTTTCTCCTAGACACCAATGAGATTACATGGAGATGTTGCCTGCCTCTCAGATCTTTCACCTGAGAAAATAACCCAGTAATCTCACATGTGTCTCCTCTAGAGATTCAGAAGAGATCTCAATAAAGTCTCAAATCAAGTCTCCTATCAAAAACCCAACAGTTACAAGTTTTTATTCCAGCTTATCTACTAGTACCTATTTATGAAACAATAGTATCTATCCAATTCATTTCAGGTAACTATTTCAGAATACAATGACTAGCTACTAGTAAAAATGAAAATGCTAATCGATACTGGACTAGACATTTAAAAAAAACACTAGATAAAAAAATAAATAAGCTACTAGATAGTTTCAGGCAATAATGTTAAAACGGCTTGCCATTTTCTCATAACAACACGCAATGTAAAAAATAAAGCAGAAATCATAACAAAATCTGCGTCCAGTCCCTCCGCCCAAAGTAGACCGGTCAGTATTGACGTCAGACGGCTTATTCACGGAGGCTGTTTTATGAATGAATGACTCCAGCAGTATGTGACCTATTCTAGCACACGTTACATAAAAACAGCCCACAGTTTCTAATCAAGAATTGCTATGACCGCGAGAGCAGTGAAAAGCACAATGCATGGACTACACAAATCTATATTTCTCTACATTAAAATGCATTTATTCTATGCAAATTTGACATTTAAATGCCTCACTTTAACTGGGATGCATATAACAAGGCATGGCCCAGATTTGCAGTCCGAGTGAGAAATGATGCTCAGCCACAGGGGCTCGAGCGCTTATTTACCTTTTTATGTCTTCCCTTGAAGACGACCGCAAAGGCTCCGTGTCCGACGAGGTCTTTTCGGCTGTATTCAAAGTCTCCCACCGTCTCCATTTTTTGGCTGGTATCCGGTGATACACTACAGCTTGTGATGGAGAGGCTGTCAGGGACAAGTTCCTCAAACTCTCGTTAATCCAGACGACAGTCTGTTCAAGAATCCTGTCATCCCCAAATTATCAATGCGAAAGAACGTATACTTGAGAGTTGACTAACAACTGTCTGGCTTAAAATTAAGACGAAGTAAGAATCAAAACAAATAAATAGCTAAACGTGAAGTAGATATAGATGCGGAGGATGCGTTCCTAGGATCCTAAGTTTCGCTGTCACTCTCTGACCCAGTTAACAAGCCATTTCGCAAAATAGCTTGATGAAATGGCTATTGATCCAACTCAAACCTTCCGAGCTACATGATGTCAGTTGAGTTTAAAAGGAAAGAAAGAGGCTGCAAACGCCCTCTCCTTACTGTAATAGTGCCTCGTTAACTCAATAACGGCGCGGTGGGTCATTGAGTTGCCCATCGCGAGCTGGCTAAAATGACAGCCAGCGATTTGCATTTACAATTTAGCAGATTTTGCGATTACAATGTAGCAGATAAATCGCAATAAATAATATCTAGATGTGTTACGACATCGATGTTACATACAGACGAGCAGCATCGCCTGCATAATAGCAGGTCAGATCACAAAACAAATGTTCCGTTTAATGCAATAGTCAGCCGTTCTTCTTCAACGATATGGTGCTCTTCTTCAGATCCATATGATAGCAGTTGTGTACACCATTTCTTCAGTTCACCCCTCTGTCCTGCTTTCGATCTCGCGGGACAATGCGGGAAAACATCAGTGCTTCACTTTTAAGAAACGCAAGAAAAGACGTTCAAAGCACGATCCGTTAGGTGCGGGGAGTTTAACGTTTATCTTCAGTTCGTTCGGAGAACTTGCCCATGATCACAGCTTGCTGCATTACAATGACAGAGCTCTTACAGGAGAAGACTGTCATATCGTGTTCCTCCGCGCACGCGAGTGCGTTGTCCTCCGCCGCGAGGGATAGTCCCGTTAGCTCGCGAAAACAAAGCCTAGGCTCTGCAAAAAAACTAGAGAATGCAAATGAGAAGAACGCTGTAAAAAGAGAAAAGCGAAAAATGTTAATTTTAGAAAGAAAGAAAGAAAGATTAAGCGGAATTATACCTAATATTATCAAATAAATACGCACTTGAAATGTTCATAATGTTGAATAAGAGTGATAATTACAGTGCTAGGCTTTAGTGCTAATTTATTTAATGGTACAAAACAAATATGACAGCACTTAGTCCTCCCCCTGGCGGCGGCGACCTGTATCAACATGCCAATATAAACCTAAAGTTGTTTACTTTTTGATAATAATGAACTCACTGGCATCCTCTGGTGGTAAAACTGGTGGAAAAAAAAATCAAATATATTCAAATACCTACGCGGTAACTCTTTACAATAAGGCCCTATTAGTTAACACTGGTTAATAACATTATGAGCAATACATTTGTTACAGTATTTGTAAAGGTTTGTAACAAAATACAACTGTTCATTTTTAGCTCATGTTAGCTCAGGTCCATTAACTAATATTAACAGACACAACTTTTGATTTTAATAATGTATTAATTCAATTCAGCTGTTGAAATTAACATTAAGATTAACAATTGATTTAGATGTATTTTTTAACTCTGTCACCTGGTTAACAAACTGAATGGCATTTATGCTTAAAACAAGAAAAATATAGGCTCTATCAGTTGGGTAAGAAAAAATCATTTAGTTTTCACTTTGAATTATTTTTTTCTTTAACCATTGACAGATATGCTTTCTTGTTTTAAGCATAAACTCACTTTTGATACACTTTTCAGACAACAAGGCTTAATATCTTAAATAATTTTGGTTCTCAAGTAAATGTATCTTGATTTAAGAATGTTTAGATATTTGGACAGGAAAACAAGACAAACATATTGAGTAAGAAAATACTGTTAATCATAAGTTTTAACATACATGCTTTGATTACTAATCACATGCTGAGTGACACTGAACATGTCTCAACATGCCTTTCACATGCGAGGGTCCATGTGAGGCTTCAAACTAAAAGGGGTGAGGCTACCTTCTCCAGTGTCACTTAGTGATTGAGAACAGCATGATCATGGTTGTCAGTTTCCATAAGTTGTCATGATCAAGATTTCCTTCTGTGATTTAATGGTAATGCTGGCCTGCCTGTAAGTCAGCCTACATTAATAAGGTTCAAGCACCATTGGTAATGTTTGTAATGTAATGTAATGCATTTGCTGCTCTTGTTTTTATGTCATCTCTAGAGTTTACACACCATAGGGATGAAACTTGAGCTATAGCAGAGGCTGAATATCACAACAGCTGATGTTTGCGTCGTGATATCATTGAATCAAAGTATCATTGAATTTGAAAGCAGAAAGGTATTGCTATGAGAAATTATTAGCCCTTACAACAAACACGAAACTGATACCATAGTATTTTATCAGATGAAAATTCATGGTACTTTGTAAGACTAAATGTGTACCTTGCAAGCAATAAGGTACGAGAGGCTGTGCTGTATTGTGAATAAGTCAAGTTCGCGGAGTGCCTGCAACCCCTTCAGCCGTGACTTATTCACAATACAGCACTAGTCTCGAGTACCTTATTGCTTTTATAAAACGGTTACCACACAATACAAATATTAAAGCCAAAAATATGCATTAATGCAGCTTTCATGAAGTAAACTTTCCCTAAAAGCCTTGCTTCCGCTGGAAAAAAATAGTCCCTGACCATGAACAGCAACAGAAGTTACATTATTACGCCATTAGATGGCAGCAAAGTCTGTCAGTACCAAAGACTTTTACATTAAAATACTGAATTGCTGTGAACACGGAACAAGACGCAACTGATAAATGCTTTGACTAGCGCTGTCAGTCATGGAAAAACCCCTTAACTGTTAAAAGGACAAGATAATACATCGGACATTTAAACAGATTTTTTATTATGAACATAGGACTGACCTGAAGGAAAATACTAAATCTGAATGCAGGTAATAAACTCGCTCAATCGATCTTTTTCCTCACAATACTCTTCTACATAATACAGTAAGCTTCAATGAACAATATCAATTGAGAACATACAGTTTACGTTGTTAAGAGTGGTTGCTAAGGGTGTTGTGTAGTGATACACAGAACCGTTGCGGTCATAGCCGTGTTTTATCGTGAATAAAACAGCTATTGACCAATCAGAATCAAGGACAGGAACTATCTGTTTTATAAATATTAGCTAATATATCAAATATAAAATAGGCCTAATAATAAATAAATAATAAACTATAATCAAATAATAAACATAATATTACCATTATACAATGTCTACAACCATACAGATCTACTCAGACAATTATATATTCAATATCTGTCGTTGGCAATAAAACATTCCTTTGCTTCCATAAACAAAACTGAGTACTTATAAGGGCAAGTGTAATTAATGTAATCGTTTTATTATGTTTTATTATTATATTCCTAATTCATTAGGCTACAATAACAAACAGCAGACCTTATCCAATATTTTCAGAAAATTATCAAAACGTGTCATCACTTGACGCTATTTTTTTTGTAAAGAAGAGGCTACGTGTAGTACATAATGTAAACAGTGGATGGCGCAGTGATGGGGTGCAACGTCTGAAACGTCAATAAAAAGAGCAGAGGAACAGAGAAAAAGTAGAAGTGGGCGGGCAGATAAGATATGTCTAATTACTTTTTTTCTCTCTTATTTTGCTCTTAGCAATATTTTTAAAATTCGAAGTCTATTAACGTTTCTCAATGTCATTTCTAGCTGTAAATTATTTTTCACAGTCTATGCTTCTGACCCCACCAGCTCGTAGACATCGTTGTCACGTGGTACTTGATACTTTTATCATCGCTGAATGACAGGCTTAGTAGACGGACCAATCAAAGTCGTTTGTAATTAGAAGATAAAGAAAATAATGTAATCGTTTTATAGAGATCGTCTGGCCGTTCTTTGTAATTCGTGTAATTAAACGATTATACTTTTTAGAGTACCTATATCTGCAGCCGGACACAGATGAACTTTCACGCGCCTCTGCAGGTAGAGAAGTTTGTTGTGTTTATAGTATTTGCGTGTTACTCCCAATGACCCCGACGCAAATTGATGATGTGAGCTTATGTTGACGTCCCAGCGCTCAGCAGGTCTGTTTTTTAGAGATTAGAAAATTGGCTGTAAGCTTATCGCACCTTCACCATCTTGCTGATTATAATTATCGTACAGTTTATTTAGTTTGAAGGTTTCAGTCGTCAGAGATTACGAATGTAAAATGTACCGAGAAATTGCACTTAAAGTGTGGTTACTGTGTGAAGACTTTAAATTAATTAAACGTATTTTCCAACTTTTATTTGAGTGAAAGTAACACGGATCAAAATTAAATTGCTTTTGAACAAAGGTTTTTCCAAGCTTTAGAAAAAGATTCAGAATTTTCTCTTTTAGATGCACATACAGGTTAACATGTTTAATCGTAATTTTCTTAATGTGCTGTTTATGTAGAGCTGTACATCAACTATACAGTGTGTTAACTGAACTAATTATATAGGATATTATTGTTGTCATGATTTAAGTCATACCAAGCAGTTGACAAAACCGAGGTAAAACTTATTCAAAATACCCTAGTCATCTAGCTGAATCAAAGTCATAGCTATCAGTAGAACTGACTGCATTCAATCCACCCACCAACAGGAATTGCATAACAAGGGATCCTCCTCCTAAAAAATCCACCGGAAAAGACGGTTTAGCGACAACATTACAACTGAAATAAACTGAAACATTAATGTAAGTGCTTCAACAAAAATACAGTGTTCACATTTTTGCTTATAAAACCTCCTGCTTTCTTGCCTGTGGCTTTTGTTGTCAGTGTGTTACCCTAAAATGCATTTAGGGGACAAGGCTAAATTCTGTTCTCTGGTAATTACCTCAGACCATGTGCTATGCATAGAGCATAAGCTGTTAAGAATTTTTTTGACTAAATATGACCTACAAAGTACATACAATATTGGTACAATATTACTCGAGTAAAGTAAAACTTTCATAAACTTATAAACTATAGCTATGATGCTATACACCCCTGGGCATCAGCTATCAAAAATAAGAGGCATGACATTGAAATCTTTAAAGTAAATTTCATAGGAATATCTAATGTAAGCAAAGTCATAAATGTGCAAACGTTTCAAAAGGGTACAGTATATGTTGCGCAATATGATGGTCATTGCGAAATATGCATGCTGCACTGAATTAGAATGGCACTTTTCAGTTTTTCACTTTAATCTGTCCCCAATTCTGCATTTAACCTTTGTTTGTGAATTCTTTCACAGTCTAGACTGACTTTCCAGAATGTCTCGGGAGCAGCTGGCTGTTCAGAAGGCCAGGGAGGCTTTCTTGACTGGAAGATCTAAACCCCTGGAGTACAGAATTAAACAACTTAAAAACCTAAAGCGATTCATTGCAGAAAGAGCAACAGACATTACTGATGCCCTGAGAAAAGACCTCTATAAGGTTAATTAAAATTCCAATCCCTGAGTGTTTTATTTGGATGACTGTTTGTATTGAACATAATGGCTGTGTTTTTATAGAATGAAAATGCAACACAGATGTTTGAGATCATTGGCTTGGAGGGAGAAATCAATCTGGCTGTCAGCAAGCTGGCTGAGTGGGCAGCTCCTCGTCCTGTGAATAAAACCCTTCTCACTATCTCAGATGATGTGTACATACAGCCAGAGCCTCTTGGTGTCGTGCTCATCATTGGGGCATGGAACTATCCAATAGCAGTTACCCTGCAACCTCTTGTGGGTGCCATTGCTGCAGGTAAAACATAAATCCACCTTTTATTGACATCATCTTCAGTGTCATGTGATTATTACTATGTGTGTAAAGGAACAGGTCCAAAAAGTGTCATTAAAGTATCAAAAACGACTAATTCCAACACAATATTCCATTATAACTTAATGCAAGGGTGTAATTTTTCCACAGTTGTACAGATTTCCATATTTTTGGCCACTTTGTTTGAATTTCATAAAAAGGACAGAATTTGAAAGCTGAGACTTTGTTTCATATCAAAAATAACAAAACCCAAAGCGTACTGCGATTTATTGGACAAACATTTATGATAACTGAAAAGTGACGCACAGTCTGTTCAAATTTCTCTTCGTAAAGCTTGTCTTGTAAGTGCATGAATAAAAATGAAAATCTGAACAAAAACATAAGCTATTAAATTTCTTATTTTCATATCATTGATATATTAAACTTAAAATGACGGGTAATAATAGATTATGACAGAACAACTCTGCTGGCCTTCAAAATGTCGGACAATGTGTGAAAGTCTAACGCGGCCTCTGAACTGCAGGGATGTGATTTTTTTTTTTTTTTTTTTTTTTTTTTTTCCACATTTGTACAGATTTCCGTATTATTAGACCCATATGAATTGTGTATATCCGAGGAAAACAATTGCTGCATTTTCAAATAGATTTAAAACATGTATTTCATGCAAGAAGGGAGAAGTATTGGAGAAGCTTTATGGTCTCCCAGTAGTTTTCTGCCTAAATAAAATCTCTATAGATTTAACTTTTGAAACCATTATTAATATTGTGTAGTCATATTGAATTGGGAAAAATGTTTTTATGTTATTAGCTTATCATATGCTGTGTGAAGATCAAACCCAAACATTCACTAATATTCTCTTTCTCATCATATCTGAAATGTTTGATTCTGTAGGTAATGCTGCAGTGGTGAAACCATCAGAAGTGAGCTCTCACACAGCCAAAGTTATGGAGCTCCTGCCTCACTACCTGGACCCTGTAATACTTCATTTAATGACTACTTAAATTGTTTAATTTTACTTGTTTACTTCATCTACCATCTCTATTAATGTGTTCAGGAGATGTATCAAGTGGTGACAGGAGGGGTTCCAGAAACCCAGGAGCTGCTGAAGCAGCGTTTCGACCACATCTTCTACACTGGGAACAGCACTGTGGGGAAACTGGTTATGGAAGCAGCTGCTCATCATCTCACACCAGTGACTTTAGAACTGGGTGGAAAAAGCCCTTGCTATATTGACAAGAACTGTGACATCAGAATTGCCTGCCGGTGAGTTTGCCATGAGTTGTATAAAATTAAAGCTAAATAATTACATATAGTAGTTCAGAAAAAAGCCCAGGTGAGCTTAAGAATACTCAAGTTTGATCCATACTTTGTCTATGTGTTAACTAAGAAATACTAATCAACAAATTTATTCAATATATTTGCAATGTTCATACATCCTCAGTCGCATTACTTGGGGAAAGTATACAAACTGTGGTCAGACCTGCATTGCACCTGATTACATCCTCTGTGAATCCAGTATCCAAGACAAAGTTATTAACGAGATCCAAAAATGTATCCAGGTGTGTATTTAGATGCTCTTTTGACAATGTTATGAATGTTTACATGCACTAATTTTTGTCAGTCCGAACTTCCGAAGGAATCCAATCCGATATCAGATTCTGGAAGTTGTATAATGAGCCATAAACTTTGCAATCTGATTCACATATTTGTTTACATGCGCATTACATGTATCCCAAACAAAACTTCAGCGCATGCACAGTGGCCAGTCATCGCGTAGTCTCACGTAGCCAGACCTTCAGACTGATGGCAGAAGGTCTGGGCTCTATCGCAGATTTCATTGGCCAAGGACCGCCCAAGAGGCCGTTTGACTGACATGTAATGCAGCCAATCACAGTTAGTTTTGTTCCGCGTCATGTTGGGCGTGAAAATGTAAAGTCGATGTCCCTACAGACCGGCATGCATCTATAAATTATGAATTCAAGAACATTGTGCAAGTTTACTGCAACTTCACATACTTTTGAAAATCCAGCGTTTAGTTTATCCTTGTAAGCACTTGTAAACACGACCGCGTTCCTCCTCCATGAGGGGGTTTAGCATCACGGTATTTGTTTTTTCAGGCGTACCGTTAAAGAACGCGACACACGCATCTCCCGGACATCCTGTATAATTCAACCAACCAGATGACGACTTCGAAACTCCTGAAGTGTTTCCAGATAAGTGTGCCATATGCATCAGACGTTCAGCCAACGGTCTGTGGGCGTGACATCTGAGGCTGAGACTAGTCATTGCGTTCAGAACCGGAAAAAGCCATCGAGATAATGTCACCAGAGCTACCTTGAGCACAATTGCCATTTTTGCCCTGATGACAAATGTTAGATGAGCATTTTTAGCAAATATTTAGTAAATTCAGTCTTCTCCACTGACCAATTCATAAAACGAAAGGGGAAATAAACACGCATGTTTGTAAGATGTAAAACTTATGTAAATCTATGCATCATGGCACTAATTAATCTGATTGAGAAAATAGTATGATTCAGGGGTTTACATACTTCATTTTTACCTCTGATCAGATTATTTCAGGTCTAAACCACCCTTTCCAATTCTCAAATACTCAGTCTGATTATTTGGTTGCATGTAAACGTAGCTACTATTTCATTTATTCACTTACAGGAGTTTTACACGAATGACCCCAAGAGTTTTGCAGACTACGGACGGATTATTAATCAACGGCATTTTAAGAGGATAATGGCACTTACTGAGGGAAGCTCAGTGGCAATTGGAGGAGACAGTGATGAATCAGAGTGTTATATAGGTATGTACCCATTTAGCATAAGTTAAGGAAATATGTTATGCTGTCATGACCATGAGGTCATTTTTCCTGTGTGCTTCAGCTCCTACTGTTTTGAGGGATGTGAAATCAGGATCAAAAGTGATGCAGGAAGAGATCTTTGGGCCAATTTTGCCCATCATCACTGTCAATGGCTTAAAAGAAGCCATCCAGTTCATCAATGAACGAGAAAAGCCACTAGCACTCTACGTTTTCTCTTCGAGTAGTAAGGTACAGTAGAGTGATTCATTATTTCTCACCTTCTTTAAAACAGCAAACAACAATTTGTATTTTCTCACAGGTCATTAAACAGATGATATCAGAGACATCTAGTGGAGCGCTCTTAGCCAATGACTGTCTAGTGCATTTTACCATAAGTGATCTGCCTTTTGGTGGGGTTGGTGAGTATCTTTATTCATTTTTATGGCTTTCTAAATCAGAAGAAAAATAACTGACAAGCAATGGATTTATTATGTAATTATAACAGGGAATAGTGGAACTGGTCGTTACCATGGCAAATATGGTTTCGATCAGCTGAGTCACCTTCGCAGCTGTCTTATTAAGAAGCTGAACATGGAGGGAGTGAATCAGATGCGCTACCCACCGCATACAACGGAGAAGTTACGCTGGGCCCGTGTTTTTCTCTTAAAGCAAGTAAATCTGGCTCGGTGGCGTCAGGTGGCGCAGGTTGCTTTGCTTGGTGCACTGGCGGCCTTTGTGGTGAAGGTGAGATGTTTTCTCCAAGCGACTTGTGTAAATGTAGTAAATAAGCACTGCATTATAATGTTTCCTACAGGATATTTAATACTAGGGTACTTAGGGGTATAACGGTACATGTATTTGTCCTGAACCAGATGGTAAGGACATCACGATTTGGTTCATGCAGTCACACGACGAATACAGTCAGTCACAGGTGATCCACACTCCAGTCCATAGCGGTAATGCAACGCTACCAGTAAAAAGCGCAGAAGAAGAAGAGACGATGATCGATATGTTTACATGCAATCTCTCAACCAGTGTTTCAACTGCGGAAAGATATCAATAAAACAGCTTGAGAATAATATCTCATGTTGCATTATATTTACCCCTTATATTTATTTGGAGTAGAAAATTAACTTTATAATTAGATTTATAAGTTAAAGGTGCAGTGTGTAAATTTTAGCGGCATTTAGCGGTGAGGTTGCGAACTGCAACCAACAGCAGCTCACCCCTCCCTTTCGAAGCAAAATAGAGAAGCTACAGTGGCTGTCTGGCCAACACAAGTCAAAGCAAAGACTATAGAATAACACAAGACGTGTCACTCGTATTGTTATGAATGGGAGAAAGTGCAACGCGCAATATGGCGGAATAAGTCCCGCCTTTTAAATAAGAGCCAGTCACCAATTGGTAAAGAATTCGTGTCACTGCAGCGGCTGTTAGAAGCTCCGGTTCCTATAGAAACAGTCAGATGCTTGCTTCCTATAGAGACGTGCACTTAGGACTGTGCATGTGCATTATCTTGATCCAGCCTGAAAAATACAGGGTTTTTTTTGTCATGATTCGAGCATTTAGAAACAAAATTTATGAGACAGTTGTTGTCAGATTTCACTGGTGATTTAAAATATTAAATATAATCGAAAGCTTGGCAAACAGCTTTGGAGAATTTGATGTTTCCCCATTCAAAGAGATAGGAGCTGCACTTGCATGCCCGAGAGGCGTTTCAAACATGGCCGCCGAGTGAAATTACTTGTCTTAAAGTGACTTTGGTCAAAGATGTCGTTGTCTGAGACAGCAGAGAGTACGTTAGCCAGTCAAGCAATGAGGTTTCTTCTTACTTCTAACTAAGAACGGTCTCTGCTTCTAATAAACAAGACGATGACTACTACTACTACTTCTTTGTGTGTATTCAGCGTTGTGGTGATGCAAGCTGCCTCTAAAAGCACAAACGATTTAGAAGAACAACTTAGTGATGAAACGCGCTCTGTAGAGCTTTTGTCTGTTTAGGGCTGCTGTAGAAACATGTCGGCGCAAAATGACGACTTGACATGGAGGGGGGACCCGCGGTGTATGTAGATATAAATGGCTCATTCTAATGTAATAAAAACATAACGGTTCATTATGTAAGGTCTTTATACACCACTGAAAACAGTTATGTATATTATATTGCATTTCTGTCAATAGATTTTACACACATTTTACACATTGCACCTTTAATGCAAAACCTGCCTGTGCAATTTACATGTTTTTTTTTTTTAAGTGTTGATTATTATATCTAAAAATAAATAGCAACTGAATTTAATAATTTGGGCTTTGTTGTTAAAGGATTAGTTCATTTCAGAATTAAAATTTCCTGATAACTTACTCACTCCCCATGTCATCCAAGATGTTTGTCTTTTTTTCTTCAGTCGGAAAAAAATTAAGGTTTTTGAGGAAGACGTTCCATGATTTTTCTCCATATAGTGGACTTCAGTGGGGATCAATGGGTTGAAGGTCCAAATTGCAGTTTCAGTGCATCTTCAAAGGGCTCTACACGATCCCAGCTGATTGTAAAATAGAAGCACTGAAGCATGATTTAATCATGAATGACATGTGACTATTGTAAAGAATTTCACATGAAATTATTTAATTTGTTTTGTGCTTTGCAGAGGTTTTTGCGATGACAAGCGGAGGACAACCTGAAGAACCCATAATTTTAGAGGGCTGTTTGTGTAATTTTTCCTTGCATATTAAAGACGTTAATGTATATCCAGCACTCACAATTTAGACAGAAGAGTGTTTTACAACCTTGTACACCCTTTGAAATATAGATTAATGTCTTCATTTTTACTTGGACTTCTGTTAACAAGGAATAACCAATATAGTATAAAATACTGATACAGCTATTGTTAATGTTTTATAATAGCTTTGATTACAGTAATTGGTTATTAGCAAACATTATGTAATGAAGTAAAAACATAAATGAGAGTTTTATGCCATGTCTGAATTATTTACATTTTTATTCATGAAAGTTACGATATGTATATGTTCTCCTATAAATAGTGGGGTTTTGTCTATCATATTGAATAAACGCCATTGCCTGTGTTACACACACTTTTGTAGCTATTCTTTATAAAGAGCAGTGGTGGAGGACAGTAACGAAGTATTTTTAATTCGTTACTGTAACGTTACTTAAGTACATTTTTCAAGTATCTGTACTTTACTCAAAAAATTTTATTTTGAGCAACTTTTACTTTTACTTCACTACATTCCAAAGCATAAGATCGTACTTTTTACTCCACTACATTTCATAAAACATATCGTTACTCCTTATTTTAAAATGAAGAAATCGTCACATGCTCAGAGACGCAAAAGCGGTGTCCGATTCGTGCACGAACTGATTCTTTTCAATCCTGTTAAATCGGTTCACAAATCACATCAACAATTCATTCGCGAATTGGACTGATCGTATTGCAGCTGTTAGCATAGTTAGTTAGCATACTAATGTTGAATTTTAGGATTAATTATTGTAACTAAAAATCATATTTAGGTCACAACTGTCAGTTGTTTTTTAACTAAATCTGCTGTAAAGGGCGATCTGTTTAAGTCCACTGAAATGCTTTAATGCGACACGTCCACATCAATGTGTCTACAGATCGCGATCTCGATTCAATCAGATCAAATCACATTTGAAAAAAATTAACTTGACGCTTCAAATAACGGTTGTATCGATTATATCGTTACGCCACTAGGAGGCGCCAAAGTGACGTAAAATGTATTTGACATTGAATGATTCATTCAAAAGATTTGTTCAAAAACATTGATTCATCCAGTAATGAAACAAGTGAAGTAGTTATGAGTGAGTCATTAAATCATTCATTCAAACTCATTTTTTAAATAATTCAATTAAATTAAATATTTTTAAATAGACTGCAGCAATTAATATTTTGTCCTCTAGTAAATAATTATATGCTATTTTGTTTAGTTGTCTGTTCAGAATCATGGGAGAATCATGATCTCTATTTGAAACAAACAAAAAATCTTGATTCTCATTTTATCCAGAATCATGCAACTCTAACACAAATTAAAATAACACATGCACGTTCATCTTCCGTGCTGCTTTAGCAATTTCTTAAAATGTTTTGTATTTAGCCCTATACAGTTGCAAGAAAAAGTATGTGAACCGCTTGCAGAATCTGTGAAAATGTTAATAATTTTAACAAAATAAGAGAGATCATACAAAATGCATGTTATTTTTTATTTAGTACTGTCCCGAGTAAGATATTTTACATAAAAGATATTTACATATAATCCAAAAGACAAAAAAATAGCTGAATTTATTAAAATAACCCCATTCATAAGTATGAGAACCATTGACTCTTAATACTGTGTGTGGTTACCTGGATGATCTACGACTGTTTGTTTGTTTTGTGATGGTTGTTCATGAGTCCCTTGTTTGTCCTGAACAGTTAAACTGAGCTCTGTTCTTCAGAAAACATCTCCAGGTCCCAAAAATTCTTCAGTTTTCCAGCATTTTTTGCATATTTGAACCCTTCCAGCAGTGACTGAATGATTTTGAGATCCATCTTTTCACACTGAGGACAACTGAGGGACTCAAACACAACTAATAAAAAAGGTTCAAACATTCACTGATGCTCCAGAAAAAACATGATGCATTAATAGATGGGGGGTGAAAACATTTGGAATTTGAAGATCAAGGTAAATTGTATTTCATTTGTCTTCCGGAAAACATGCAAGTATTTTCTGTTGCTTTCAAAGGGCAGTACTAAATGAAAAAAAAATGATATTCAAGCGAAATAAGAAAAATTTGGACCTCTTCATCCTGTTCAAAAGTTTTCACCCCCCGACTCTTAATGCATCGTGTTTCCTTCTGGAGCATCAGTGAATGTTTGAACCTTTTTTAATAGTTGTGTTTGAGTCCCTCAGTTATCCTCTATGTGAAAAGATGGATCTCAAAATCATTCAGTCACTGTTGTAAAGGGTTCAAATATGCAAAAGATGGTGGAAAACTGAAGAATTTTTGGGACCTGGAGATTATTTCTGAAGAACAGAGCTCAGTTTAACTGTTCAGGACAAACAAGGGACTCATGAACAACCATCACAAAACAAACAAACAGACGTAGATCATCCAGGTAACCACACACAGTATTAAGAATCAATGGTTCACAAACTTTTGAACTGGGTCATTTTAATAAATTCAGCTATTTTTTTGTCTTATGGATTATATGTAAACATCTTTTATGTAAAATATCTTACTCAGGACAGTACTAAATAAAAAATAACATGCATTTTGTATGATCTCTCTTATTTTGTTAAAATTTTGCACATTTTCACAGATTCTGCAAGTGGTTCACATACTTTTTCTTGCAACTGTATGTTTTGTCTGTTTTTATATTGTTTGTCAACACACATTACATATTATGTATCTGCATCCACTAATCTTCCATCCATACTGACTAGTGCTGGCTGTTTGACATAACTATTTTGAGCAATAGGATTATATAAAATACATAATATAAAATTAAATTATATAAGTGGCCTATATAAAATTACAAAATAAACATTCATCAATTAGTACTTTTTTACTTAAGTACATTAAAAATCAAGTACTTTTGTACTTTCACTCAAGTAAAATTGAAAAAGAGCACTAAATACTATCACTTGAGTAATATTTTATAATACATATCTGTACTTTTACTCAAGTAATTGATTTGTGTACTTCGTCCACCACTGATAAAGAGCATGTGATTTGTTTTTCACCCTCGCAAGTGGACGTGTGTCGTGGGTTTAACCCTTTAGCCGTACCGATGCGCCGCCCTCTGATGAACATGATAAACTCGGTTGTGTTGTATTCTCCCGCGACGTCACAGCTCCAGAGCCGTTACAGATTCAGCACAGCACGCCGCTATTCTGAACCTTTACGAACGATTTTATGTAAGTATTATGTTTCCTGAATGGTTGCGTGAATCCTTGATGTTCTATACGTTCACTGTGTGCACGCGATCGACTGTCTAAACATGAACAAAAGGTTCTTTAGTCTCGTGACATGAAAATGTAAGTTACTCTATAAACATGCAGTTAGTTTTAAACCCATTTAATTCCACCGGTAGGCACGGAATAAAATAATAAGTAATTTTCTACCTCACAATTATGTGAAGAAAAATCTGAAATGCGAGATATAAAGTCATTATTTTGTCTTTTTACCTCAGAATTGCGAGTTTATATCCCGCAGTTCTGACTTTTTTTTCTCAGAATTGTGATATAAATTTATAGGGGAAAACCGGGACGAAAGTACCATTTTTCACAAAAATGTAATTTTAAAACATAATGTTTTAGACAGCGATATATTTTTTTGCTGTGGTCAATAACTCACAAGTGTGGTCTATCAATACCAGGTAATATTTTTTACAAATGTAGAACGGCTTCAGTATAATTTCACTTTGAACATAAATTGCACATTGTTACTTTCGACGCCGTCGGGTGGGTCAAAAGTAACACAACAATACAAGCTACATTTTTTTGTGTTAGTCTTGTTTTTATTAAACATACCTGACTATGACCTTGTTAATATGTAACTGCAAATATATCTTTGCAAAAAATTATTAAATTACATTTTCATTTTAAATTGAAAATTTCAGTTTCATCAAGTTTCAAAAGTAACCCGACAGTACAAACATGAATTGCTTAGAATATATATATATATATATATATTTTTTTTTTTTTTTTTTTTTTTTTTTGGCAATGTCAATTTATTTTATAAAACATTTTTTCAACAGTATGAACAATATGAAAATTAAATTAAATTAGCATAAAATAAATAATTATCATAATGTAACAGTAGTCATGTTTCCAATCCAGCTGTTTTTATGCATAAATTCAAAATATGCATAAAAACATCTGAATTGAAACACTGCAAATTCATAGGTGGATGTGGAAAAGCTAAGGTATGGCTAAAAACTAAATTTGACTATGGTAAATGTAAACAGATTGAGTGAATAAATGGTGACCCAGATAGCATCAATGATCGAAATAATGAATCAATGTTAATGTGTCAACGTTAACTGCATTGAATCAATGTCAATTTTGCACCCGCAATTAGTGTTGAATTAATGTTAAAATTTCAACAAAAAATCAATGGTATTGAATCAGGGTTACAATGTGATGTTGGTTCAACATCATGCTTACGCTCTCCGAAAATGAAACACAACTACAACTGACTTAAAGCTACACAGCCTGAAATCAACTGGAGATAAAAGAAGACAATCAATCTCTCAAGATCTCAGCAGAATTTCTTTTTGAGAATTAACAGAGGTTTAGATGCTGATGTTTTATTGAAAATGTTTGGTCACCATTTTGGTGGTCAGTGGTTCCTTTAGTTGGCAGTTTCTCTTGCCTTTTTGTGTGAGTTTGTGGTCTTTGTAAAAGTGTTTACCAAAACACATCATTTGTTGCAAAGAAAACCAGAAACAAAATGATAGATTGATGTAGTTTTCATCATCGTAAAGCAAAGTCATTTACTAATTGTTCTCCTGAGCAAAAGAGCATTTTTGTTTTTAATAGGTAACATTCACCAAAAACACTTTCTTGCTACAGATCAGACATTCTGAATCTTGACTTTTAAAGTGCAATTTAAAAAAAAAAAAATCTTTAGACACACAGACTTCAAGAATCAGCATATGAATCTCAACAATGGTGACATCCTTCATGCTGCAGTGCATGCTGGGAGCCACCATAGTATATAACTCATGACTCCCAGCATGCATTGCGGCACTGTGTTGTTACAGCACTAAATAACCTGTAGATTGACCATTATTGTGACACATGAAATGAGAAACACAACTTGTAATTCGAAAAAAGTACCGCTTCAGCAATTTATTTACCGTAGGCTACTCGAAAACTGCTTTCCGGACCAATGACGAAATCACATGATATTTGGCAGCTCCGTCAAGGGTTGCGTGCTCAACGTGCTGTCATAACTTGGAATGCAAATATAGTCAGGGCTCTGAGAAAATCGTTTTGTTACTTTCGCACACTCAACAAATTGTGCATGCACCTGTTAAGTTTGCCGGAAACAGGTTTGTGAATAGAAAATTGATTACAATTCTGGAATCAGATGCTTGTTATAAAATTTCTATTCCGCTTATTGATTCCTGTGTGTTCATTTTAATGTGATTTTAAACTATTCAAGTGCAAAATGATGCACATGCCTCTCATGTAGGCCTAGTGCGTGAAAAAAAATTTAGTTCTCATTCTCGTCTTCTTGCGCTTGTATGGACAAATACACGTAAAACTGTCAAAATATCCTCGTAAAGATACTGATATTTTTGTTAAAACCAAGTTCCTTGTTGTATCATGCATCATCTGTTTTCATTTTCACTGTTTCCAGTTCTGGTCTGTTTCCTGTGTTCTTTGTGTCCTAATTAGTTATGGATTTAATTCAACTGTTACTTATTTTGATGATGCTCCTCATGTATTTAACCCCTTAACTGCAACCCCCCATTTTTGAATACAGACATGAAAGTGCACTATCCAAAACTTAAATTGTTATAATTCATGAATACTTTTGAATACAGACCTAAGGTTGGTCTCTTTTTAAAGAAGACAATCAGCAGATTATTGCAGAAGTGAGAAAAATCATTTCAAAAAATTTAAGTATAAAAAAAGTTATAGAAGTTCAAATTTACTGTAAAAAAAAAAAGTACTGTATAATATATATATAATTTTTTGTATAATATATATATAATTTATATTTAAATGTATATTTTTTTATATAAATTTATATTTTTATTTTCTATAATACATTTTATAATATGACAACCCCCACTATGGGGGAGGAGACCGCTAAAAGATTTTTAAGTAGTCATTTATGATGATTGCTAAAACGTGACAGGGAAAAAGGAAACAGAAAAAAAAGACTTTTTGTGACAAAGGTCAGAACTCATTATGATGTAGATTTTTGAGGTGCACTCTTGTCATAAATTAATCTATTACTGTTCCTACATAATTTGTAACAATGGAATGAAAATTCTGTCATTAATTACTCAAACTCATGTCTTTCCAAACCCGTAAGACCTTTGTTCCTCTTGAACACAAATGAAGATATTTTTGATGAAATCCGAGGGTTTTCTGTCCCTCCATTGGGAGCAATGCAACTACCACATCCAAGGTCCAGAAAGGTAGTAAAGACATCATTATGAAGTGAATGAGTGCTTTGTTTGTGCCAAAAAAAAAACAACTACAAAAAAACATGAGGGTGAGTAATTAATGACAGAAATTTCATTTTTGGGATAACTAAACCTTTAATTGATTATAGCTTTTTTCTTCTGAATCCTGTTGGAAAAGTATAATCCAGGCTTAAATGGAGAAGCAGGTTGTGGATGGGTTGAGGGAGGCCTTCCAGTCGGGCAAATCCAGACCCCTGCAGTACAGAAAACAGCAGCTCAGAGCTCTGCACCGGCTCATCACTGAACGCCAAGCAGACATTGACCAAGCTCTAAAACAAGACCTCAACAGGGTAGGCAGCCATTCTGAATGATTAATGTTTCCCTAAATGATAAAAATCTTCCCTTTTAGGATCACTGAATGTTTTTAATCTTTATTGTCACTGTCATCAAACAGAATACGTATAATAATTCACTTTTTGAGCTGATCGGCATTGAGAATGACATCAAGTTGGCGGAGAGTGAACTGGCGGACTGGGCAGCTCCACGGCCTGTGAAGAAGAATCTCAACAGTGCACTTGATGATGTTTACATAAAGCCTGAACCTTTGGGTGTTGTGCTGATAATTGGAACCTGGAACTACCCTTGGGCCATGATCCTGCAGCCCCTCGTTGGAGCCATTGCAGCTGGTAGTAGGATCCATTCTAATTACAGCCAACATGAAACTTTGTGTCCAGCTGTGCTACTTCCACAATGTAAAGCACTTACAAACAGAAGAAAATGTTGGGCGAGGCTTGATTTTATCTATTGAGAATTGATTGGAATATAAAATATATTTGAGGCAATCAGTTGAGGCAGCAATTATCATGTAACCTCAATGTAAACATTTTTATTAGTGTAAACTTAGTTAATTTAAAAAAAATGCTACTTTGCTAACATGTTAACAATAACATGGTATAACACTTGCTGAATGAGTACAGCAATATAAAGCATTTAACATTGCTCTCAAACCAAGCCGTATGCTCCACTTGTCGCCATAACTCTAACAGAAACTCTTCTAAATTAGCATAACAAAACATTAATCGCTACTTTACATTAACCTTGCACAAAAAAACATTATATAACACTTAATTTTAACATTTGCTCTCCCTTTCGAGTGCCATGGGCAAAGCATGTTGGGAAATAGAAAACCTAGTCCAGTTTCAGTTAAACTTCAGTTCGTCTAAATTAAAAGTAATAAGTTAATAAAACTCAAAACAAACAAAACAGTTCAGTTTACTTAAAATATATCAGTCCTGTGAACTTGAAAGAAAAATTAAGTACTAAATACTCATAAAAGGTAGCTAATTTGTTTAATTTAAGTTTGTCCTACTCAAACCAATTAATTATTTTGAGCGTTAGGGTTTACAATGTAAGAACGGAGGTAGGATTGAAGGATTAGATCTGCTATGCTGCTGCTGGCATGAGCTAAGTTTGCTGCTGACACATACTCAGAATTACAGGGATTAGTATACATGCTTCTGCTGCAGCAAGATAAAGTAGGGAGAACCCCCCGTAACAGATCTGGACAGGTGGTTCTGGGGAGGAGGAGGGCTAAAGAAAATTCTTATGGTCACCCTACTGAGCTGGTCGAGGTCAGGATGGAAATTATAAAGGTTGCATTGATAGAAAAGAGAGACTGATTGACTGCGCTGCTGGCTCGGAAGAAAAATTCTGCTACCAGTCAGCTTGGAATAGTTTCATGACTGAACTATGCATTTGTTTTAAAGGTGGTCCAAATTGTTACATTTTGAAGAAAGATTCAAGACTAGGCATGAGGATCAAGAAAGTAAATGATAATGACTCATGTTGACATTTAACCTATTTTAGCTCATTGCGAAGTATCACCAACACCAAATGAGATTTCATAAGCACACTGTTTTTTACTTCCTCTTGTTATTTAGGCAATGCAGCTGTGCTGAAGCCATCAGAGCTGAGTGAGCACTCTGCTAGACTTATGAAAGAACTCCTTCCTCTCTATCTGGATAAGGTCTATAAACTCATTATGTTTTTATAATTCAGTCTCATGTTTGTTTTAAGTTCTTTGAGAACAGCTTGACAAACTTTTATATAATTTTAGGGGATGTATCAAGTGGTGACAGGAGGGGTTCCAGAGACCCAGGAGCTGCTGAAGCAGCGTTTCGACCACATCTTCTACACTGGGAGCAGCACTGTGGGAAAACTGGTTATGGAAGCAGCTGCTCATCATCTCACACCAGTGACTTTAGAACTGGGTGGGAAAAGCCCTTGTTATATTGACAAGAACTGTGACATTGCTGTGGCATGCCGGTATTATACAGTTTTATGTTAAAGGGATAGTTGAGCCAAAATAAAAATTCTGTCATTTAATCACCTTCAAGGGTTAGTTCTCCCAAAAATAAAAATTCTGTCATTATTTACTCACCCTCATGTCGTTCCACACCCGTAAGACCTTTGTTCATATTCAGAACACAAATTAAGATATTTTTGATAAAATCCGATGGCTTAGTGAGGCCTCCATTGACAGCAAGTTAATGAACACTTTCAGATGCCCAGAAAGCTACTAAAGACATATTTAAAACAGTTCATGTGACTACAGTGGTTCAACCTTAATGTTATGAAGCGACGAGAATACTTTTTGTGCACCAAAAAACAAAATAACGACTTTATTCAACAATATATAGTGAAGGGCGATTTTAAAACACTGCTTCATGAATCTTCAAAGCTTTACGAATCTTTTGTTTCGAATCAGTGGTTTGGAGCACTGCCAAAGTCATGTGAACCATTGAAATTTCGAAACACTTATGAGGTAACGAAGCCTCGTTTACTGAAATCACGTGACTTTGGCAGTTTGAGATCTTTTGGTACACGCTCTGAACCACTGATTCGAAACAAAAGATTTGTAAAGCTTCGAAGCTTCATGAAGCAGTGTTTTGAAATTGCCCATCACTAGATATTGTTAAATAAAGTTATTTCATTTTTTGGCGCACAAAAAGTATTCTCGTCGCTTCATAACATTAAGGTTGAACCACTGTAGTCACATGAACTGTTTTAAATATGTTTTTAGTACCTTTCTGGGCGTTTGAAAGTGTTCATTAACACTGTCAATGCAGGCTTAACTGAGCTATCGGATTTTATCAAAAATATCTTAATTTGTGTTCCGAAGATGAACAAAGGTCTCACAGGTGTGGAACGACATGAGGGTGAGTAATTAATGACAGAATTTTCATTTTTGGGAGAACTAACCCTTTCATGTCATTCCAAACCTTTTTTTTTTTCTGTGCAATACAAAATATATTTTGAAAAATGTCTCTGTTGATTGTGTCCATGCAATGGACAAAAATTTTGAATTCTTCATGAGGGTGAGTATATGATGACAGAATTTTCATTTTTACTAACTCTTTAAATTTTAAGTAATTGGGAAACAGATAATCAGTTAAAATAACAGCTTTCCAAATGTCCACCTTTATATCAGACGAATAACCTGGGGGAAGTTTGTAAACTGTGGCCAGACATGCATTGCACCTGACTACATTTTGTGTGAGCCAAGCATCCAGGATAGGATAGTTGAAGAGATTCAAAAAACACTGCAGGTGTGTATTTTTTTTTTCGTACTAAGTTGTGTTTCATTCACACGTTAATAGTTAGACATGACCTAGAATCTTAACTCATTTCAGGAGTTCTACCAAAAAGACCCTAAAAGCTCTCCAGATTATTGCCGAATCATTAACACACGTCACTTCGACAGAGTATTAGCTCTGATGAATGAATGTACAATTGCTCTTGGAGGAGAGAGTGATCGCTCACAGTGTTACATAGGTAAGGGCAACTTTTATTTCCAAAGAGTGAAATTATTTGAGTTATTATAAATACATTTTTTCTTCCCCACCAGCTCCTACAGTTCTGAGAGATGTTTTGCCCCATTTCAAAATCATGCAAGAAGAAATCTTTGGACCGCTGCTGCCCATTGTCACTGTTAATGACTTGAGTGAGGCCATAAATTTTATCAACACAAGGGAAAAGCCTTTGGCGCTCTATGTGTTTTCCTCTGATAAACGGGTATTCTTTTGATTACCAATGTTTTTTGGAAGGCAGAAATTCACATTTTAAGTCAATTTCAATATCTCCAAGTTAATCTTTGTTCCATTTAGGTGATCAAGCGTATGTTAACTGAAACCACCAGTGGAGGAGTGACTGTTAATGATGTCTTGATGCATTACACTGTCGATACCTTACCTTTTGGAGGTGTTGGTAAGCGAACCAATAAGAAATCACTCAAGACAAATAATAATGCCAAAATAATGGTAAGAATGAATTTGAAATATACAACTTTTGATTTAGAAACTCATATATTAAATTATATTTTATATATAATTAAGTGATAGGAGTCATTTTTATTTTCTTATATTAAAATATTAAATATTTTAATATATTTTAAATATTAAGTGATTATATCTATATGTATGAGAAATCACTTAATATTTAAAATAAAAGTGTATATATAAAGTGTGTGTGTGTATATATATATATACATACATACATATGTCCATTTTTCTCACTCTTTCTCTGCAAGGAAACAGTGGAATGGGCAGATATCATGGGAGACACACATTTGACCAGCTGAGTCACCATCGTGCCTGTCTCATCAAGTCTTTTGCTATGGAGAGTTTTAATGACGCCCGTTACCCTCCACTAACAGCAGCCCGACTGCGCAAAGCCAAGTTTTTCTTGCATCATCGCTTGTGCAGCTGTAGCGGTGTGTGTGTGTGGGCCGTCATCGCCACCATATTGGCAATTGGTCTGCTTGTTGGCTTAATAGTTGTGCTGATTTAGGTAAAAGGTTTTACAGCTTATACCATGTCATTGTTGAATTCTTGATTCTGATATGTTAGCACACTTTAACTGGTGTTGATTTCTGTTTGAATTACACCTATATTATATTACAAGCATTTCTTAGCAATTAGATATATTTAATCAGGGGTGGTTTTTACAGCAAAGAGAATTTTAGGGAAGAAGTAACAGGTTCCTATGGATCCAGACCATTTAATGACGGGCAGTTTGCACGACATTGTTTTCAAATTAAAACCTTGTATACATTTTGGCCATTCATTTACATGACAACGGCATTTTAGGGGCCTGAAAATGCAAACTTCTTCTTTTTGAAAACTTCATTCAAAGTGCAAGTTTTTGAAGCCGATGCTATTATCGTCTCCGTGTAAACTACAAAAAACATGAATGTGTGAAAACGGTGGTGTCATGCGCATGTGTATTACTTGTTCAGTGTATAGGCGTGTAGTTTTTCTTTACAAAATGACATCGCCAACTACTGGCCTGGCATAAATAATACAGCGTTTTTATGGATCAGTGTGAACGGGGATCATTTTGACAATGTTGTCGCCTGTATGTGAAAAACGCAAAGGAAAAACTTTTTCGTTTTTTGTACATCCATGGTGAAAACCATTTTGGGTATCCATTTAATCATAAGTAATGTTCCATTGTTATTTATTCCATATTTGTGCATTTTGAGTCATGGTTTTGTACAGTTTGTACAGAAATGTTATGTGATCGAACTTTCCGTCATGGTTTGTCTGTTCGGATAATCAGTATTTTCCAACAGACTGCCATTTGGATCAAGCTTTGCTTAATTACTGAATATTATTCCATTGCTCTAACAATGCGTCATTGTTTATAATCAATGTTCCTTTCTACTTCTACAGAAGACTCCAGTTTGAAGCAACAGATCCCTCTGCATACACTGCTGTTTACTTTGACACTGTTTAGAATCTTTTTGATATCATATAGAATACTTTTATCATTCTGATACAAAATGTTTAGCATGTGCATTTACTTACTAACTGATTAAGATAAACATTTTTAAATATTCTAAAACACAAACTACATTTTAATCTTCTAATAGTAATAAGGTTTGTCTAAATGGCCTTTTCTACTTATGTAGAGAATTTGTGCTGCTGAATTGTGCAGAATCTGCACATTTGGATCTTCTAAATGGACAAGTTAGCACTATTTCTGTCATGTAGCAGTACAATGCTTGCATTGTTCTTGTTGTTCTCCAGCTTATCTTCTTTATGCAGTGGACTTTATGGAGAGCTTTAGGACATGAGCTTTCATGTACATTTATGTTAATAAGCCTTTGTTCATTTATAATGATGTCAACAAAGAAAAGATTGTTTATTTGCACCTTAACAAAAATGTTGATCGAAAGTGATTTAGTGATGTTGCAAAGTTGTTTTCTAAATGCTTTATTATAGTCTTGGAACAAATGTAACAGGCTTCTAAATTCCTGAACTGTAGTGAATTCCTTTGATTGTATTAGTTATAATATTATAGTCTAAAACAATGAATATCAAAATCTACCATAATAGTAGATGGCAGAGATCTCTGATTAATATAATATAGAGAATGTCCAATTATTTAAAATTTATTAAATTAGAGCATTTAATGTTATTATATCTTGTGGATTTATGATTAATTAATTATTTATGTATTTGATGTTGATTTAATTTTATAGATAACAGTTATAATAGTTCAGATTACATTCAACAGCCTGATACATTTCCTTCAATATTCAGCAGATGGCGCTCTCTTACAGTTTAAAATCGCTTATAAAACAAGAGGATGACTGCATCTTTACAACTGAAAGATGTTGGGTTAATTAAATCAGCAATTCAAAGCCGTTTTCATCAGTCTAATTATTAGTCGTAGTGCTGCTCCACATGCTTCTTCCTTAAGGCAATCAGTCATAATGAACATGTTACCGATAGCAAAGTGTCAAACACTTCTCAACCAATAAAGTGGATTACACTTTCTGTGATTTTTTTTCTTCTTTCTTAAATTAATGATGAAACAAAATTTTTATTTAAACGCAATAATGCAACCACAAGTCTATTTCCTCATACTGATCACGTGTTTTCTATATAGACCGAAAATAAGTAAATAAAATGGTTCCGGTTGGACAGAGAATGTGTTTGTAGTTTTCCTCCGCATAATTTAATATAAAGTCACCAGTTATCTATCATGCAAATGGCTGCGCCAACACATTCCACCATGTGATAATTTTTTTAGCTTTACATTTGTTGTTACACAATCTATCTGACTTAAAGCTAATACAGGCCTAGCTGACAGCAAATATACACATCTGCTGTAGTTTGTCAAGCTGGATGATGGAGGACTTCTTAGAATTCGCAGAATTTCTCAGTAAATAAAACTATAATTTCTGTTAAAGGAATGTTAAGATTAACAAAATACATAACTGATAATAGCGTGACAATAAGATTTACTGTATTTAGCAGGGTTGACCACGTACTATGACAGATTCCATGCATTACTGCCTGAAGGGGCGTTTACAATGACATCGATTGAAATGTTGGAGGTCATCAACCAGCTGTACTGTTGCTAGTGTTCATTCCTAGTTAGCTGTGTGTATTCTCTTTGTATGAAGTAGTATGAAGGCCTTGTTGTTTTATTTGAGCGTTCTATTTATCAAAGAATCCTGGGGGAAAATGTATCACAGTTTCCACAAAAATATTAAGTAGCACAACTGTTTTCATTATTGATAATAATAAATGTATCTTTATCAGCAAATCAGCATATTAGAATGATTACTGAAGGATCATGTGACTGGAGTAATGATGGAATAATAAAATGTAATAAAATAGAAAACAGTTAATAATCTTTCACAATGTTACTGTTTTTGGTAACACTGTTCAGTAAGGTCTCATTTGTTAACATTAGTTAATGCATTAGCTAACATAAACTAACAATGAACAATTTGTTTTTGAAGCATTTATAAATCTTTGTTAATGTTAGTAATAAATGTTACAAAACAAAATGTTAACAAATATAAATTTGGATTTTTAAAAAAGTATTAGTAAATGTGTAAAGGTACACTATGTAACGTGTTTTTGTCTTACCCTGGTTCAATATTATAAGTGTTGATTTTGGTCGGTATGGTTTTCGTGGAGATTGCGTTTTTTATATTTATACGTGGAGATGGCGTTTTTATTACACCAGATTTATTTAACAAATAAAATGCCATATGTAGCCTAGCTCAGAGTTCATTGTAAAGTATTACCTATTGTTAAAGGTTTACTTTCAAATGAAAATGACCTCAAGCCATCCTAGGTGTATATGACTTTCTTCTTTCTGATGAACACAATCGGAAAAATATTAATAAACATCCTGACGCATCCAAGCTTTATAATGGCAGTGAGCGATACCAAACGAGTACGAGCTGAAGAAAGTGTCTCCATCCACATCCATCCATCATAAACATACTTCACATGGCTCCAGGGGGTAAATAAAGGCCTTCTGAAGCGAAGTGATGCATTTATCGAGTAGCCTACCCCGATGGGCATATTCATGGCGAGGTATGTAGATGATATCCTTATTGGATAGCAGCACTGATGGTAACTCGGAGTGGCAAAAACGAAGTTGAAGAAGTTCCTGCGCCGAGTATCGAAATGTCGAGGTTACATGTCTGATCGATGAAAGGATAATCCAGACAAATGAAGCCAATACAGGTGTTGTGCCGGATTCTGACCCCCACCAAATTATTACCCCCCTAGTATTGGTAGGTTTAGGATTAGGTGTGGGGGAGGGGTTAGGATTAGGGGTGGGGTAAGGATTAGGCAATCAGGTAGCGACCTCAACGAGGGCCGTAATAATTTGGCAGGGAGTCAAAATTCGGCGCAACAACGGCAGCCCGGCAATCCTCATATTTTCCCACGTGAAGGCCGAGGACAGCAGATCTCAGGAAGAGGGGTTAAGCGGCAAAACAATGTCGAACAATCAAAGTAGGCAGGCCGGCAACAACCGCGATCGGGTACAGTAAATTACTAAAGTGCATAGTAGCTAAACCACTACACAAACACAGCAAAACAAACAAAATCAATTAATCATCCAGAAGCAGCGGCAGCCAACTGCGCCAACGTTCGCCCGGAAGTAGGCCTGACCTGATTAATATTAACAATTAATAATTAACATAGTAGAAACTAGTTAGATGTCTATGCACCTGTGCATCCTCGCTCATAGCTCCTCAGGAAGCTTTCTCACTCCTTGTTCCTCACCTTATCGACGTTTAGAAAATATCGCAAAAGTTTTGCACAAATCTGTAATGGAAATGCGGCTACTTTCTTTAGCTCATACTCGTTTGGTATCGCTCACTGCCAGTATAAAGCTTGGATACGTCAGGATATTTATTAAAATTTCTCCGATTATGTTCATCAGTAAGAAGAGTAGCTGCTTTTATATGATGTAGTCATTGTGAGATTGCCTGACTGCATCCAAAGCAACTGATCATATATTTTGTCATATGTACATTTTGGTTTGGCATTACCAAACCTGTGAAACTACAGCATGAAAAGAAAGAGTTGCAGCAAACAGATATATTGAGTACATTTAAAACCATGCACTGCATAAAAAATTTAATTGCAATGCATGCTGGGTAGTACCATAGGACAAAACTCCCATCATGCACTGCAGTATGAATAATTATTGTCACCACTGTTAAGGATTGTTTGCTATGTTTTCATGTATAAGCCTGAGCAGTAGTAGTTGTTCATTTTTAGCACTGAAGCATTATGGTGGCATTTGTTTAATGGAATTTTTGTTGTTGCAATTTTGTAATAGCTGAATCTCAGTCAAGGAACCAAAGAGAAAAAAACCTCTTTGTGATGCTAATTTGAAATGGCTTTCAAGCAGCAAATTCAAGCTGATCTACTCCTTTAATCTTTTGATTCAGCAATGTACAAGTGTTTGCTGTGAAACACTATTGCAATTGCTCAAACACAAAATATTTTAAAAACATAAAAGTGTCAAGAGCCCAACTAAAACAAACCCTGACCACCACGATGGTGGCATAATTTTTTGACCAATAAAACACCAACATCTAAACCTCTGTTAATTCTCAATAAGAACTTCTTTAGAAGTGTGACAGAAATAAAGTCAATCTGGTTAGAAATAAGTGAATCGGATCTTTTAATCAAATCTTGAGAGGTTTAATGTCTTTTATCTTCAGTTGATTTCAATTAAATGGTTTTGGCTGAAGTCAGTTGTAGTTCTTGTGTTTCTCTTTTCTTCAGTGAGTCTGCTTGTTAACAGCAGGTGTTCATCATAAATGTTCAATCATCACTTAATTTATAGCTTAATTATCTCATTAACTTTAACTCTGCTTCAGTGTTATTTTAACACTATTCAGAGAGGGCCCAAATGTACTCTGAGCGAAGTTGTATATTTGTGCAGAGCCGAAGCACAACCAAAACAATGTTCTTCCCCAAAATGCATGCAGATTTGTTTTTTAACCACTAGAGGGCCAGAAGTTACAGAAGTTTTGTTCATTGTTAGTTCATGTTAATATAGTTAATTAATGTTAACAAATGAAACCATATTGTTCATAACATATTTTTGATCAAATAAATGCAGCCTTGGTGAGCAAAAACATTTAGAAATCTTAACGACCCCAAAATTTTTAATGGTTGTGAATCTACTTGAATGTTGAAAGAATCCTACACATCCTAAAAGCCACCACTGTTTTAAAATATCATAACTGCATTCAAATTATGACTCTGAAGTTTTGCTATGGCAAAGCAAAATCCTCATCTAGGTCACTATGTTTTAGCAATTATCTCCTTCCAGATCTGTATCACTTTCTGTCATCTGTCCTCTCATCTCGTCTGAAAAAAAGAATGAAAGAAATCGAAGGGAAATCTCTCCTCAGTCTCACGGCTCCAGTGTTTCAGTTTCCATGGAAACACATTAACCCCTAACCTTGGCATGTTAGGTGGCTATGAATGTGAGCACTAAGTGACTGTTCCTCCCACGCCATGCCCGCTTTTTTCCATTCATGACGCCGTTCAAACACACTTTTACCCTCTGTGTTTGCTTTCTCGTCTCCACCAACAGATTGCTGGGAGCCAAATGACTAAATCGACTGACCCTAAATGTAAAATCTTGTATGTAATGTTTTTATCACACAAGTTCAGCTGACATTTGACTTCACAGATATTGCAGTTGCTTATCAACAGGTTGTCCTTCAGGGACATTACGTATACATTTAACATAATCCGAACGTGCAAAAGAGAAACACAATTAAAATGAATGCATTGAAAAAATGCTATCTTAACTATAATGTCTGCGTCCCAATCAGAACAGACCTGTGACCCACCCATTTGAAACTGCTCTATTGTGTATGTACCAATACTGTTTCACCCAATTAAAAAACCTTTGCTGACAGACTGAAAAATTTCATCTTACTTTGATTATTATTGTGAGGAATCACATGCTGTTTAGATGGCTGTGAAGGCCCAGCTGGTCCAGGTTACTTCCGCCTCATGTCCTCTTCCTGCTGCGAGCTGCTTTCTCATGCAGTCCTGTTGTAATGCGCAAGCAGAGCTTTATTTAAAAGAATTAAGGATTGAGTTTCACTGTAAACAAGCAGGAATATAATGTATTTGAGGAGTTGTGTCCAAAGACATTAATTCCCTCCCCAGCTCACTTTAAATCACTTTCATGAGGAATTAGTGGAAAATCCAGTGTTTTCTTAACCTACAGTCTCTCTAGTCTCAGTCTCTCTCCACCATCTACACCTTCTGACTTGTTTTTCTGACTAACCTTGCACTGCTCTGTGGAGGTTTTAAGCAAAGGATAGATGCTCCGTGTTGGGGTCTTGATGACCCTGTCAGAGTTTGTTTTGCCATAATGTCTGACTTTAAATCACCATGAAGAGATTTTTTTTCATTGAATATTTCAGTATTTATTATAAATGATTTATCCGTGCGCATCATCATTTTTTTAAAAAATTCATGTGCCCTCTTAATCTTTAATTAAAATAACTTCCCCACCCTCTTGCAGCGACATCTCTTCTCAGGTGGCGTGAAGGCGGGACAATCTGTCACTCACATGATGATCCAGTCAATTCCCGATGGACAAAATCAAGACCCGCTTCACATTTTTTCTTGTTCGAGAAGCAGTTTCACTCAGATATACGTCACAATTCGGTTGTTAAGTCTGACGTCACGCAGCAGCGCTTCCGAGTCCAAACGCTCTCTCATACCACAAGAAAACAACAAACGGTACTAATACACACGATACTACCAAAAAAATTATAATCATAACCTTTATCTCCATATAAAAATCCCAGATGGCCAGACAGTGATTCATCTTTTATAAATCGTTAAAATATTAATGTCTGTGACGCTGTGAGCATGGAGACTGTTGTGTAGACTGTAAGTATTTTAAATGTTTAACTTTAAAATGTTAAATGTTTATTATGAATAAATAGCGCTCATAAACGGCCGTCGAGATGGCATTCTCAAGTGAAACGAGTCAAGGCTTGGACCCGGAAACGGCGTTCCTTACGTCACGACTTAACAAGCGGATAGGGAAGAATATATAGGTGCGTTCACGCGGCCTCGTAATTCCTGTAGTTAGGAGATTCTAGTTTGTAAAAAGCGTTCACGTCCTCGTAGAGCTCGTAATTACAGCTTGTAAGCTGGGAGTTTTCTGAAAGCTCCCAGATGTACCACGTGGCCGCTGTACCACCTGACCGCTGATTCATTTAGGCGTTGATAGTGGTGCCATGGAAACGCATAATTCCCAGTCCAAGGACGTGAACAGCTCCGAATATAACGTCACGTGTTGTCATCTCAAGATTCCGGTATATACGAGGTGGCGTGAACGCAGCATAATATCGCAACTTCTGCTTCAGTCGGAAGACGTGACCTGAGAGAAGCGCCGATGTGTCACCGATGCAAGAGATATTGAGCAGGTATTACATACTGTAGCATAGACCAGTCTGAGATCCAAGTCATGTAGTTTAATGTTAAATGTATTTTGACTGGAATTTACATTGGCAACGACAGACATTTAGTGTGAAAAGAACAGCAATACGACGATTTGGCATCATCGTTAGTTGCAGTCAATTGACTAAATGCACGGAACGTTCTTTAGAACTTCCGCAATAATATGCCTGCTGGAAAACTTCCAGTGAAATGTCACTTGTTGGTGTGTTGAGCATCAATAATGTAATACTTAGTTTATAATCAGAATATAGTCACTTAAATAGTCAGGCATAGAATTAATTTAGTTATTCAAACTTAAAACGAATAAATAATAAATAAAGACGTACCTCAGTGTTCCTAAATTCAATTCAGCCGTCAGTTTCACACTTTTGTGTAGAAAAAAAGCAGCAAAAATTAAATATTTATTGTGCACTTTAGTTAGATTCATTGAATAAATTGAGTTTTCACAAGTGTGCCAAAATCATTCAGCTTGCACTGCACTTACAATTTATTCACATAAAAAGTTATTGTTTTTCATGAGATTTTCTGAGTACTTCATACTTCACATTGACAAAATGTATTTTTAAACCTAGTTATTTTATAATGTTTAATATTTATTAAAAAGTCAAACTAAGTGAAAAACATTACAGGAAATGGCTAATATATGCGCAAATAAATGCTACTCTGCCGCCACCTGCTGGGTATATTGGTAATTAATGTCTTTTTATTTTTAAATAAAAGTGTTTTCTATCGAATGTTGGATTTCCTACATTTTGAAACGTTCAGTTTTACAAATGGGGACAATCTCAGAAGGATGAACAAATAATGTTTGTGGTCATAACAGTAAAAATAACATTTGAAGTGCTGGAAAAAAAAATGCGTGTGCATGTCTAATTACAGACACAATAGCTTCGTCTTTATTGCAATCAATAAAACTGGTTTATTGGCAAATCAAGTAAATGTGATAACTGCATTGAAATATTAATACAACATTAAAAAGTCCACCACTGATGGTTTTGTGTCGATGTACAGCAAGTACAGAATGAACAGCTAACAGTTCACCGGAAATGCCCAAGCTGGCTTAACGACAACCAGGAAGTAACCATGCATATAGTCTGGCCTTACTGTACATTATCTAATTTAATACGCAGCTACTTACCAAGTAAATAAATACATACACTTTAAGTAATGTTTAATGCTGAAATAATGTAAAAATTGTGTCTCAGAATTTTTATGATCGTCCCATCCTTTTTCTAACTTAAGAAGGTCAAAAAGTAAGAAAATATTTCTTATGCTTGTCTGCATTTCACCCTCACTCTACAACAGACCCTTAGCTTCACGATGCAGCGATTGAAGTATCCCATGGCAAGAGCTCTCAGGGCTGCTAACAAAGGCTAGGGAAGCATAAGAGAGCCCTTGTCCTTCACCTGAATTATAAGGATTTCTGCACAAATTTGCTGCCTCTCGAGCCTTCAACACTATGTTGAGGGCTTTGTTTTGACAGTTTGTCTAGGAGCAGCAGTTTTTTGCGATGTCCCAGTGACAAGGGGTGGTTGAGGGGGGTTAAATCTAACCAGTGCTGAGCAGCTTTTCAGGGGGAGAGTGATTTTTTTTGGTCAGGCTGAAAATAAACGTGTAGCTGAGTGGATGCTCAGTAGGAGGCCTTCGCCAGGCCGAGTCATGTGTAGTTCACTCCTCAGACAGCTCTTCATACTGAGGCTTTAGACAATGAACAGTGCTTTAATGTAATATGTCAAACAGATATTATGTGTTTAGTACAATTATTTTCTCATTGGTTTTCTCAGCCAGTCACATTAGGAAGGAAAACAAATGGCAGAATTTAAATAGTCGTCATTGTGATATTCATCACAATTTATTCATCATTTTGTAGAGTAGTATTAAAAAATCTTGCTGTAAATATTGCATTGCCATCTTGCTCCAACCAAACTGATTTGAACGCACCAGACCAGTTGTGATTACATCTTCCCAACTTGAAAAATCCGAGCTACCCTGGAGGACTTGAACACACCATTATTCAAGGGTCAGTTACTATTAATTCAGCCTCAACACACTCTATAGAACTTTATATTATAAACACTAGAGTAAATCTTTGATATCTCCAATGCTGTTGCTAAAATATATTTTTGTTGATTAAAATGACTGCTTTTACATCTCTCTTCTTCCTTTATAACATCACCACTCAGAAAGCTTTCAATTAAATCGCAGTGCTTTGGGGCTCAGCTGTGTCTTTAAAAAGGTTGGTAAAGCCAGTTGTGTGTGCATGCTATCTTCCTCTTCCCACTGGGTATGTTGTTCTCCCTGTTCTGATGCTGTCAGATAGCAGCAGTGTTCTGCCACTGTTACAGTGATGTTATATAGTCTCACTGCTGTGCTCTGCTTCTCAAAACACTCTTGACCTCATACAACCAGAAAGTGCTCAAGGGCCACCAGAGAAAAACCAGTTACCAGTTTCAACACTCATATTGAAACACTTCTTCTTTGCATATTTTGCTGAGTCAAAACTGAACACAGATGCTCATACACACGTGCAGGGTCAGATGTACATATGTATTTTCTTGGTAATTTGTTCAGTTGGTCCTGGTTGAGTAGTGTCTCCACCACTACTTAAACCTTAAAAGCGATCATTCATCCAAAAAAGAAAATTCTGTCATTTACTCATGACACCATTTAAACTCTGTATGACTTTCTTCTGTCAAATATAAAAGAAGAGATTTTGAGAAATGTCTTAGTGTCTTTTTGGCCATATGATGTTTTATTAACAGGGTTCGGGAGGAGCATGTATAGATAATCACGAGAGGAGACATCTCCTATATATAGCTGACTTAAATCTGTTCCACAACAGTTTTCCAGCATCCCTCCTCCTCACTATTGATTATTCTTATCCCAGCCAGGGATTGTGGGTTTGGGCCAAATTCCAAGCTTGGACCCCTACCCTCAGACAGCGTGCCAAATACTCTACACTATACTGTATTATATGTAGGGGCAAACTCATGAAACAATGGAAGCCAATGGTCTTCAAAATGGTTTGGTTATCAACATTCTTTAAGATTTCTTTTCTGCAGATGAATTTTTTATCTGCTGCTTTTCCTTAAAGAAATCATTAAATAACACAGTAACATGATTAAAAACTAGAGAGACTATGAATCAAAATCGGGCAAAAACTCTTAAAGGGGTGGTATAATGCCATTTTTACAAGATGTAAAATAAGTCTCTGGTGTCCTCAGAGTGTCTATGTGAAGTTTTAGCTCAAAATACCCCACAGATAATTTTTTATAGCATGTTAAATTTGTTAAATTTGAGGGTGAGCAAAAACGCTTAGTTTTTGTGTGTGTCCCTTTAAATGCATATGAGCTGCAGCTTCTAAGCGAAGGGCGGGGTTTCAAGAGCTCCTGTTAGCACATAGTACCAGAGATTGTATATTATAGGGAAAGGAGAGGGTCTGTATCTCTTACTATTGGAGAAAGTGTAACGGCTAACTTAATCACGTGCTCAGCTCTCTGCCTATCGTGTAATGGCACGTCGCAACATTCCTGCCTTCTCTTAAAAATATACATTTTTATCAAGCTAAAATCTACATATAATTCCCAACGAAAGTACTGTTTAGTGTAAAACATGCTAAAGATTAGCAAACAGGCTGTCGATTAATTGAAATGATTAGCTAGTTCCCCACAAAAGCTGTTTAATCAGCATAGTGAAGCCTCTCATCCATTGACATCCATTCAAAAAACAGCCTCTGGTCTCCTTCCCTGCGTACCGCCAAACTGTTGTAAAATGCCTACAGAGCTAAAGAATATATGCTGCATAAAGATAGAACAGGTATAGTTTAGTTTAATTACGGTTATAACTTATGTTGTCATCTTGCTTTTATGACATGCTATTGCATTTGTGTTATGTACTGTATTGCAGTAACATGGCCTCACCCCTTTGTTGCGTGTTCCCGGGGGCAGGGTTTATGTAAATTTTAGGGTTAGTGATGTCACCAACCCGGGAAGAAGCTCGTTGTAGTCCTTACCAGCCATTTGTTGTAGTCCTTAAACAGAGAATTCTTTAAAAGAAAATGTATCCCTTTGCATTGAACTTTGAGCATCGTAACTTTGCAGATGTTGTTTATGCTCTAACAGCAACATTACACCCTAACTAAAGTTAAAAAAGTGAAATCATAATGAACCACCCCTTTAAGAACTATTTCTATAATGTTTCTATAACATAACTGCATCCCTATCCACATACTTTCCACCCTAAATATTATTCAAGATTACAAATCTCAAATACTTTTTAGGGTCGAAAAGTCTTTAGAAAGACATTAGGGTGAGGAAATGATGACAGAATGTAGATTTTGGGGTGAAATTTCCCTTTAACCACCCAATGAAATAAAATGTTATTCAGTGTTACATTCAATAGTTACCTCCACCTATCTAAATGAGGCTTATGACTGAAAAGCGTCTAGTAAATGGTCTTTAAAACTGGTAGTTTTGTTTTGGAACATGGTAGCTGGTTTCTGGTCTAACCAGCTACAATGTTCCAAGGCAAACTCGGTCCTGGAGGGCCACTGTCCTGCAAAGTTTAGCTCCAACTTGCCTCAACACACCTGACTGGAAGTTTCTAGTATGCCTAATAGACCTTGATTAGCTGGTTCATGTGTGTTTAATTGGGGTTGTTGCTGAACTCTGCAGGATGGTGGCCCTCCAGGAGCAGAATTGGACACCCCTGTTCCAAAGCATCTTTAGCTGGATATTCCTGCAGGAAACATAGACCTGATTCTGACAGAAGAAGGCTAAAATTGAAATACTGTCTTTTTAAGGTCAAACTTGCTTGAATGCAATGAATAAATTCTTGAGAAATCCCAAAATGGCTGCACTAAATTAGAAACAGATATGATCATCTCAAGGAAAAACCTCGAACACTTGGTCATTTCCAGCTGACATCTGGCTTCAGTTTGATCTGGCACAGAAGTTCAAATATTTAGATATATTGCTGCAGCCTCATTTACCACTTTGCTCTCTGTTGTCATTTGTTTTCAGTGAGCATTTCCTTTTTCTGGTGCCATCTCAGGCTTAACGTCAATGTTGAGATGGAAATATGGATTTCGGATAAGTAAGCACCTTTCACCACTGCAATTATGCCAAAACTCACATGTTGATATTTCCAGACAGTATTGATCTCTAGTTTCCAACTGGGGGTGTCCATTTACGTAATATTATCAATGTGAGAAGGTGCCATTTGTGCTTTCTGTTTATCTAAGCGCTTAATTACCTTTCCTGTAGGCTGTAAACAATGCTGTTTCCATTACGTCTAAGTAATTTCTACCCTTGTTTAAACAGAAATGTACCTTGAGGGATGATATTAATGGGTAAACTATGAGATTCTCAGAATGAAATAAAAGCATTTAAACAGAGCAGCTGTCCAAATACATAGTGGTTTCACTGAAATTACAATATGAAAACTAACCTCTCATTTTCTTCCATAGCTTTTTAGTAGTACTGTCTGTCGCAAACCAAAAGCAATAAAGGGGCACGTTCAAAGAGCAGTAAAACTGTGGAGACGTGTGTTGCTGTGGAAGATTTCAACCTGTAAGTCTCAGTCACAGGTGCTGCTGCAGTAAAAATAATGAGGTGCATTTATCCTTTATTGTCAACCTTGTGAGGTCAACCTGTCATCATAAATGACTGCTGTAAGCCTCTGAATCCTCAGACGTCCTCCTTTGTGTCTCTCCTCTGTATGTCTGTTTGGCCCTTAAGTGTATTTTTTATGTTTAAGGTGATAAAAAAAAGCCAGGAATTCAGTAGTAGTATGGTTAGCACTAATCGGCTATGGTTGGTAGTGAGTGAATTCAGACTTTGAGTGCGCCGAAAGTTTGTGCTTGCTGTTTAATAATCATTTGAAACTTAGCAAACTGGCAGCTCCAGTAGTAATGGAAAGATTTATCTTGAACTCTGTCAAGGAAACTAACATGTATAAACTATTTAATAATCAATTAAAAAGGAATTTATACCTGTATGATATTACGCTTTACCCACATTGGACCAGCGGTTTGGAAAATGGATGGATGGATGATTCAGCTGCGGGCGCCGTCTTCTGGCGAGACGTGGGAATTCATTTGACCGTCTCAGTGCAATGAGTCCACTATGGTTTCAGACACCACTACAAATGGCTGTCCCCCCAAATAGTGCCCTATTTAAGGGTATAGGGGTTTTCAGACACACTTACCTCGTCTTATGCAACAGACTACTTACCTTGCTACTTTCAAGCTTAATTTTCCTGATTACCTTGCTAACAAGTCGTCTTCCAGGCATTCCTCGTGTGTTTGTGCTCCAACTTCTGTAAACCAAAGACTCAAAGTTAACAATTCAAGTCTATCTCATCTGCTAGCGATCTCCAGTATCATCACTTACCTTATGCACTGTGTTCCTGCCATATCTGCAAATAAACCTACCTGCTTGAGTTTTACCTCAGTTTTGGTCATTGCATCCAAGCCTGAGCATGACACATGGCACTTCCAGATCTAGTAAGTTGTATATTAGCATTGAGGCTCTGTTAAAAAATATGGGAAAACGTACATACACCGGCATGGTTTTTATGTCCTCATTGAGTTAAAAATGCAGACTCAGGCAAACACAGATGAGTGTTCATGCATCACTGAGACGTGTATGGACAGAAGCGGTGCGGGTTGCCAGTCATACTCATTAAAACCAAGCCAACTTTCATCAAAGACCCCTTGGGCAGCATGAAGCAAAAAGAAGGAAAACATTTCTTTCAGTGAGGTCAGATTCCAGGCCTGCAGTTATTTTCTCTTGAGAATCTTGTGGATGGTAGATCCCCTGTGGTTAACAGTTTTTGGGCCAGTTCCATTTCAAATTAAACAGTTCAGCTGCTGCACTGAAGAAATTCGGCCCTAGATTTGTATTGAGAATTTTCAGGTAATGAACAGAAGTGGTTGTACTGAATTTGAATAAGCCGAAACTTGAAAGAGCTTGCAGATTCCACATTTATCTCCTATCTAGGAAGTGTCACCCCCCACAAATTACAGTTGACTATGTTGACTTAGTTTAGTTAAAAAAAAAAACTAAAATATCTTGATTGGTCTAGAGGAAAAGGCTCAGAGGTTGATCTTTCATTGCTCACAAAATGTAGTGGAGGTCTTAGTTACATTTAAGTCTCAATAATTTTTGTCTCAGGTGTTTCTCCTAAAATCGCTTAGGATAAATAAAAACACAAAATTAAATTGTTGACACTGTAGCAACAGTAAGAGTATAGAGGTATAAAGTTATTTTTGGACAATATAGTTCAGATAATTTGGTCTTGGAAGAATTTGATGAGTAATGTTTGAGTTCATTTTAATACCTCTGACTTTTGAGAGCAGACTTTGAGCACAGGGTTTAGTTAAAGGTTTAGTTCACCAAAAAATGAAAATTCTGTCATTAATTATTCACCCTCATGTCGTTCCACACCCCTAAGACCTCTGTTCATCTTTGGAACACAAATTAAGATATTTTTGATGAAATCAATGGCTCAGTGAGGCCTCTATTGAGAGCAAAGCCACTGAACCTCTCAAGGTCCATAAAGCTACTAAAGACATATTTCAAACAGTTCATGTGAGTACAGTGGTTCTACCTTAATATTATAAAGCGACAAGAATGCTTTTTGTGCGCCAAAAAAAAAAAAAAAAAAAAACGACTTTTCAACAATATCTATCTAGTGATGTCCGATTTCAAAACACTGCTTCGGAGCTTTACAAATCGAATCAGTGGTTCAGAGCGCCAAAGTCACATGATTTCAGCAGTTTAGCCATTTGATAGGGGATCCGAATCACTAATTTGAAACAAAAGATTTGTAAAGCTCAGAAGCTTCATGAAGCAGTGTTTTAAAATCTGCCATCACGAGATATTGTTGAAAAGTCGTTATTTTGTTTTTTTTGGCGCACAAAAAGTATTCTCGTCGCTTTATAATATTAAGGTTGAACCACTGTAGTCACATGAACTGTTTTAAATACGTCTTTAGATCCTTTATGGATCTTGAGCGGTTCGGTGGCTTTGCTATCAATGGAGGCCTCACTGAGCCATCGGATTTCATCAAAAATATCTTAATTTGTGTTCCGAAGATGAACGAAGGTCTTACGGGTGTGGAACAACATGAGGGTGAGTAATAAATGACATTATTTTCATTTTTGGGTGACCTAACCCTTTAAAGGGACACTATGTAACTTTTGGCATTCTAGCGGTTAATAAAGAAAACACAGTTTGGAAGATGGATTCATGATGTAAAACAAATTACATATCTAGGTTAAAATGTGTTAGTATGTGTAAATTGCCATTAACCTTGATTAAATGCTCTAACTTGTTGTTTATTGTTGGTTAATTACCTAATGCATTAACCAAACCAATGTTAACTCATTCATACTTGTGCCATCTCAGCAGCCGGATGACCCCACTGGCTTTGTGCCGCTGAGTGCAGATGGCGTTGAGACAGTGTAACTAGAGCCGACTGGAGAAGAGCACTGATGGGCTTTTGCACAAAGTGACAAATCCCCTTTCCCTAGGTGGCAGAGCCTGGGACTGCAGCACCACAGCAGGGGATTGTGGGTTGTGGATACAGCAGACACTGAGCCTGAAGATACTATAGCACATACCAGACGAGAGAGTGCTATTGTCCTCGATAAAGACCAGCAGAATGTCTGACCTTGCACATTTTACGAAGTCTCCAGAACCATCTCGGCCCTTGATTGGTCTCATATTTCACCACACAGGCATCACTTGAAGCAATGAATCCTTTGGTCGTTCGAAAATTGAGGAAGAAAGACAATTGAGTGTCAAATCTTATTAAAGAACAAATCTGTTGCGTTTCATTAGCCAAATGCAGAGTGTGTTTGCAGCATGTGATTTCAGATAAATTCCCATTTGCACTCCATTTTATTTGCTTAGGCAAAGCGCGATGGGAGTCCAAATCCTGAGTGTGTGTGTATGTGCTGTTTGCTACTTCGCACTACTCTTCTGTGTCAGTGTCTATGAGGATATGACTAGACATCATAACCATATGTGATAAGAGTCTTTGAGCCATAATGTAGTTGCACATGGCTTGTAAAAAGTGACTGGTTTTTTTGTTTGATTCTGACTGTTTAATTCAAGCATATATATGTGTGATTTGAGGATGTTTGCGTGGGATTTTGAAGGAATTTTCCAGCTTTAACTTTTTTTTTTTTTTTATCTTTTTAAGAAAAGGGAGGACAAGATGTCTTTAATTTATAGCAGTCAACATTATGCCACAAATGTTGTCGATTGAGCTTAACTTATACTGAACCCAGACCTCTTTAAATGTCAGATTAGCAGACTTTGTCCTGACTATGACCCAACTATAAACAAAGGATATTAACATAGTCTCAAGTAGGTTGCTTAAGAGATTAGTTTTTTAAACACTAGTTTTTGGACAATAAAACAGCATAAAATAACACACCATCATACAGTATTTCATCATTGCAGCAACTTACAAAGGCTGTTTAAACAAGCGCTGGATGGTGGGTGGATGACGAGGTTGCTGTTTGAGATGCATTGTTTATGTGCTACGCAGCGAGAAGAAAGGAGATGAAGAATATCTCGGAGGCTCTGACAGCCGCTCTCTTGCCAGCTTCGGTATTAGCTTTGAATTACTGTAGCTCTGCTCATTTTAATGAATCAGACTTGGCGTTTATTTGCTCTATAACAAGTAAGGCTTCATTTGACTATGCAGAGAGTCTATTCTGCCAGACCTAAGGTCATGAAATCCTTTTATGAACTGTGAGCCACAGAGAATATCCGTTGTTGGTTTCTCTGTCAGCCTCACTGAATTATTATTTCTGCACTGCATCCCTCACAGGCTTGTGGTACTTTTTTAATGGAAATATGTAGTTTAACTAAATGCGCCCGCTATTGTGTTTTCAAGAAAACAAAATCAATGTTTGATTATGTCAGTGACCATTTTTGATGATCAAACCAAGGGGTAAGGACTTGGCTGGTTAACATGGCCTTTTAGTCCCTGTTGGTAAATGTCATAACTGCATCATTTGGCTGTACCAATCATCTTTCTCCATTGACTGCAATTCAGAAGTATCCATGCATTCTGAGTAAATGAAATTATTTGGTAGTAATATTAAACTATACAACAGGAGCACGGTCCTCAAGTTTGATTGACATATATGCTAATAGACTTCTCATTGCTTTAATCATTCCGGTTATTTATGATTGTGCCAGACAGACTCGAGTCTGTGTATACTTTTTCTGCAGGCTACATTGTTATAGGCTACCAGTAGGTGGTGATGACTGTATTTATGAGTGAATCATTGATTAATTCATTCAACCGATTTGTTCAAAACAAGATTTATTCAGAAACAAAACAATTGGCTACATCAGAAATCGCTTATTTCCTACTATATAGTAGGCGAAAAACCGTATGCCACAAAAGAAGTATGTTCGAATTCACAGGGCTCGTGTGGCATGACGAGACCGGAGATAGTGCACCATTCTGGGCATAATTCAATTTCCACCGCGGTGGTGGATGTCTGGAAGTCGTTGTACTTCCAGGACTCGTGTGGCGTGACAAGGCCGGAGACAGTGCACCATCCTGGGCATAATTCAGTTTCCACCGCGGTGGTGGATGTCTGGAAGATTGGCAGCCTTCAATGGGCAAGTGTAGGCAAAAACTGGATGACCTACTACTTCCAACTAGGGCTGGGCGGTTTTTCCGATTTTTTCGATTAATTCGAATTTATGTTTTGCCTCGATTTTATTATTTTTTGAATCGAGAAATCGCGATTTTGAATAAAAATGTTAGCAAGCGTTACAATTAGACATGTTGACAATACAGCAATGATAACCGTATTAGGAGAAGAAAATGATCCGACCTCAGGATGGCGCCGGCGCGCCTGATAACCGCTCTCATGTGACGCTCTATGAACGGAGAACACATCACTAGCTATTCTTAAGCGGCTGTTCATTCAGAAATCCGTTATTGCGTTATAAAAATGAGAGGCAGGCAGTGGAATGGGAAAAAAGTGCAAAGTTATTAAATGCGAGTTGAGCTTTTTTTTTTTTTTAAACTTGACCGCCGTGTTTTTAGAATGCCGATTCATGGGTGAGACGCTGCAAAAGACGCGAGACACGAGTGAAACACCTAAACATGTCCGCCAAACATAAAAACAATAGTACAAATAGCGCAATGGAATGCAAACAACTGTAAATCTGTTTGATATTTCATGTTTGCATGATGGTGACAGGCTGAAAGCTGCTGTTGTTTTCTGTATTTACAACGTATTTGCTGTTGATAGCCTATTACTGGGGTTATTGCTATTTTTGGCTAAGAAATATTTAGCATTTTCTTATTTTATATTATTTCTGAGTAGGATGTGTTTAAGATAAATTTGCACAACATTTGTCTTCATATTTCAGGCATATTTCTGCAAAGATATTTAACAAATTGTTTTACATTTACACCATGTTGATCACTTCATGTGTGGTGCACTTGGAGTGGAACTTTTTTTTTAACCAGACTGGTAATAAAGAGAATGTTACTTAAATCATATTGTAGTTAAGTTAAGGTGACTAGTTAAACAGTTAAAAAAAATAAAATAAAATAAATCGAAATCGTGAATCGGTCAATCGTTCTGAAAAATCGAGATTTTATTTTTTTGCCGTATCGCCCAGCCTTACTTCCAACGAGATTCTGAAGTGTGCATACAATGGACACTTTACTATCCCATGAGGCTACAGAAGAAGATTTGTGAATGGCAGTTAAAGCGACACAACTGATGCTGGTAGTTCACGTGATAATGACAACATGGTGAATGTATTTCCAGATTACATTCACACTATACACAATAATAGTTATACTGTATAGAATGTACTTTTTTAGCAGTCATTTTGAAGTAATGACTTATTCAAAATAAGTAACTACTCAAGAGTATGCGATTTCGAATGCAGCTATTGACTTATGAGTGAGTCATTGAATCATTCAATCAACCGATTCATTCAAAACCATTGATTCGTTCAATTCCTTGGAAGTTATTCTGTTGGTGAAGCAAAACTAAACAAAATTCCCTCGATTTGCTAAATCATGCACACGATTTACTAATTTGATCCTTCGATTTATAAATTGTGCGCATGATTTAGCCTACTACCACTGTCCATTTCAAAGATATGACATGAAGAGTGGCTGGTAGCAAATGAGGTATGATGACATAAAAATAGAAAAAACAAAACCAAAGAGGAACCATATAGGAATATCTAGAGAATGTCTGTGTTTGCTGGGTAATAGCTAGCAAATAATGAACACACACTGTACACCTTATAATTGAAAATAATTAGCCAGTGACTCAAAAACAGAGCTCATTTGCAAAGAAGTGTTTCAGAGAACACTCAGGAAATTGTGGTATGATGCAAATGTTTGTCAATTTTGAAAACATGAAACCTTCCTCTTGTAAATCTTTGGTCTGTTGCCTTTGAAGTGCTCTCTGCTCCTAACCCTGCAGAAGTATAAGGAGTTCAGAGGTCCTGAATCTGGATGTCTCTTGAAAAGACGCCCTCTCAGTTTCAGAAGGACCCAGTGGAATGCACAATGCAGCAGTAAGGCCACGGGTCTCCTGACCCTCAGATATGTTCCACCGCCCTCTGGTTAAGATATATGGTCATGCAGTGAGGTAGTGTTACCACACAAGCTGAATAATGCAACATTCTTCGACGTCTTCCAATCCTGCATGCTGTGATCTCATTATCTGTGTTGCTGAAAACTCAATGTGAAAAGGAACAATGTAGTTAGATGCCACCTAAAATGTCATTTTTTATGGTCATAATTTTGTCAGACAACTTATTTCAGCCCAATTAACTCCTGCTAAACACGAACATATCAGCAGACAGCCGCTGTACAGTATGTACTTAGTGGCAGTGACCTCGGCAGGGCTATTTGTTCACTTTTGCCTGACTGAATGTTAAACAAATGAAAAACCAATTTTCTTCTCCTTGTACACATATTTGGCTGTATGGGCCGGATACAGCCGTTTCCTGCAGCCATGTCCGGCATGCTCTGTCCCTCTAACCTCCCACATAGAAAGTCCAGTGTCTGCTGCTGCTCCTGTTAAAAGCTAAATCCCTTAAAGGTATCAGAAAACTACATGCTGTAGAGCGATATATTAGGAAGGACAATCTGGCAGTTCATAAGATTTTTTTACACACTACAAAAAAGCAATTACACTTTATCCAGCAAGGCTTTTTGAAACACAGAAACTAAATTATTACTTTGAATCTACATTAAAGACATGTTAGACTAACAATATTTCCCAGAATGTTGTTCCAACTAGCTTAACCGTTATCTGAATAAACAACGTCATATTGAACAATGCAGTTTTGTGAGCTACAGCATGCATTGCAGCATAAATAGATTATCTGGTTAGCGTTATAGGCTTCTGTATTTTGCTGATGCTTTTTGTCATCACTCTTAGTTATTTGTTGTGTAGTGAAGTTAAGAGTCTTTTTGCTCATTGTGTTGATGCTAATCACTGTTATTGGTGTTTGTGTTAAGCATCAAGCTTTATTTGTGTTGGTGTTGAACTATCCCTAATATCTTTGCTTTGCAGTTGCACTATACAGTGGCTGTCAGTGGGACAATTTTAAATGATTTTGGGCCCTTTTTTAACATCTGCCAAATCAATAATGAGAGTCCACTCTGTTGAGGATCAACATCTTACACAATGTAATGTAATTTTAATTTGGCACCACTAGCACAGATATATTTAAACATCAACTCTCTAACATCTGTCTGTTCAAAAGTTTGGGTTTGGTAATATTTTTTTTAATGTTTTTGCATTAAGTCACCAAAACTGCATTTTATGATGCATCAATACAGAAAAAACAACAACACTAATATTGTATATATGATAATTTAAAATAACTATTTTCTATTTGAATATATATTCAAATGCAGTTTATTCCTGTTATGTCAAAGCTGAATTTTCAGCATCATTACTCCAGTCTTCAGTGTCACATGATCCTTCAGAAATCATTCTAATATGCTGATTTGCTGCTCAAGAAACATTTATTATTATTATCAATGTTGAAAAGAGCTGCTTAATATTTTTGTGGAAACTATGATACATTTTTTTTTTTTTTTTCAGAATTCTTTGATGAATAGAAAGTTCAAAAGAGCTGCATTTGTTTGAAAGTTGTTTGTTAATTTCTTTACTGTCACTTTTGATCAATTGAATGCATCCTTGCTGAATAAAAGAATTAATTTCTTTCAAGAAAATGTTACTTATGGTGTACTTTTACTAAGACCTCCATTACCTGGGAATTGAACCCATGACCATACTATTTGAGCTACAGGAATGCAAAAATGTCAATCCCACCTAATGACCCTGACTAAATCATTCCAGCTGTGAAAGCATATAAGTAAGCCCTGATGACACAACATCCATGTAAGCGGTATCTTTTACTTAAGAAACACCGCTCCTGCAGTTAACAGCTCTCACTCAGGGCATAGAGTATGCAACACAAGCCTGTTTGTATTTATTGTGACTGTGTATGGCTAAATTACTTCAGTTGCTTTACCTCTAAATCCCACTATATGTAGTGCCATCTGTCTCAGGATCATAACCCTAAACAGTGTCCAATGAAAATCAGCTTAGTCAAAAATCAGACCAGGCTCCCTGCCAAGCCCGATTCACCTCAATTAAACTGCGGGGACAAGCCTGCTAATTCAGTGCATATAACATTCGCAACTATACACAAATTGCAGACTAGTTTACAGTCAGGCCAGCTGGACGCCACTAAATTGTGTTAGAGCACTAAATGTGGTAGTTTTTTAATAAAACGGTAAGTGCTTTAAAACATTTATGGAACAGCATCTAGCAGTAAGGAAGCACATTATTCTTTCTTTTGCTTCTACGCTATATTGCCAAAAGTATGTGGAGACTCTTTTCAGTTACATATTGTAGCCTATAAAACTGGAGTAATAATGCTGAAAATCAGCTTTGCCGGAATAAATAACTGTACATTTTTGAAATATAAAATAGAAACTGCTTCTTTTAAATGGTAACAGTATTACAAACTTCTTTCAAAAACATTAAAGGTGACCTATTATGCCTCTTTTTACAAGATGTAATATAAGTCTCAAGTGTCCCCAGAATGTGTCTGTGAAGTTTCAGCTCAAATGGATTTTTTATTAGGCTATACCATGTTTTAACTGCCTATTTTTGGGTGGGAGAAAGAAATGCACTGATTTGGTGTGTGTACCTTTAAATGCAAATGAGCTTGTGCTCCCCACCCCCAAGCTTGCGATTCCAATACACTGAGGCATAAATAATACAGGAGAAGCTCACACAGCAAATATGTTTGTGATTCAGCATTTCAGATCACGTACGTATGGCATGTATTTTATGGATGTTTGCTAACATTCGATTCTGAATGAGTTTGATAGCGTGCTGCACAGCTAACGTGGCTAAAGCTACACACTGTTAGAGAGACTCAATAAGAATGGAGATGCGTTTATGAATTATACAGACTGCAAGCATTTTTGGGTTAAAAATGAAAATAACGACATGGCACAGCGTCTCTGTGAATATAGTAAGAAACAACGAAAACTTTAGCCACATTTAACAGTACATTAGCAACGTGCTAACGAAACACATTCAGAAAGACAATTTGCAAACATCATGAAATATATATGAAATTAGATCATAAACTGTGCAGGACAGCTGTACTCCAAGACCAGTGTTACTGGTACACCTGTTGTCGCTTGCTAAAACAAAATGGCGGCACCGTGGGTGGAAACATATAGATTCAGGGACGGTAATATTAGAATAAGATCCCCTTCCTATGTCACAAGGGGAGCGAAATCTGAACGGCTCATTTTTTAACATGCATGCAGAGAAAGGCTTACTAAAACAAAGTTACTGGGTTGTCCTTTTTTCACATTTTCTAATTTGGTAGATGCACAGAGGACCCGATTATAACACTTAAACATGGAAAAAGTCAGAATTTCATTATATGTCCCCTTTAAAAAAACCTTACCGACCCCAAACTTTTCAACAGTCATTTTATTGTGGAAGGGACAACATTTTTAACGTAAAGCTTAACTTTATCTTTGGTTGAAATTAGCAGATTCAAACAAACATGTGAGATCAAAAAAAAAAAAAAAACTGTGCAGAACCAGTTAAAGGTGGTTTGCTGAATCTGGTGGAAAAACTTGACCAGCCTTCACAAAACGCCAACTTGAACCCCATTAGACACTTCTGGGATGAATTGAAATGCAGACTGCGAGCCAGACCCGTCGCCCAACATCAGAGCCTGACCTCACTGATATTTTTGTGTCTGAATGGGAGCAAATCCCAGCATCCGATGTTCCAGCGTCTACTGGAATGCCTTCAAAGAAAAGTGGAAGCAGTTATAGCAGAATTTGGAGTATAATTATCTATTAATGCATCATTGAATCATCTGTATTGTATAAAGGGCTATATAAATAAACGTGACTTGACTTATTAATGCTCACAGATTTGCAATTAAATGCTGAAAGACAAATTGGTATGGTGTTTAGGTGTCCCCATACATTTGGCCATGCATGTGTATAAATTTTTAGGGCTGTTAGCGGTGCTTTCTCACAAAGTGAGACGGTTTAATCAAATAATTGATGGTGTAAAACAGAGAGCTGTGTTTTTTTATTCTTGCGGGTACCCTTGAGTATGAACAGGCGAGTTATCTGGGCCAAGCACTTCATCACCCTCCCCTTTGTCCCCCAATCTTCTGTTTTTGGCAGAGCTTGAAGGCTTTTACCTAATCAAGCCAGACACTGTGTGACTGATTAAGAATTTGATTGCAGGAGAGGAGGATGAGGACAGAAAGCTCATGCATACACATTCATCCAGACACCCATCTTTTGTTTCAGAAATTACAGGAGCACATCACAAATAATCAAAGACTTTTGTGTTCTAACTTCTTACACAATGTACTTCCAAATAGTTCCAAATACTTCAAATTTTGTGGTTTCTTGTAACATGTGTTTCCAATTAAGTATTGACGCTAACCTGAAGCTAACTGTCTGCAGACACGTGATCCTTTTCTTTCAATGCTTATTGCATCCAACCTCCTTTGGAGACCTCAATGTGCAACCGAATGGTTTTAATTAAGAATGAGGTTGTGTGCTAGTGCTTTAAAACTTGTTCACTGTATGACTGAGGATCTGTATGGGACTGTGGATTCCAACCACTGCTGCTAAAATCAGACCTGACAGAAGCGCTGTACGGAGATATGATTCATCTTCTTAAGCCGCAGTCAATGTTTTTGTTTCTCTGACAACAGTTAGCGCAGTAATTTAGATTTTATGGTCAAGTCAGAAAATTTTAAGGATTATTTTGAGGTTCTGGAAATTAAAGTGATATAGTTCAACTAAAAATGAAAATTCTGTCATCATTTATTCACTTTTATGTTGTTCCAAACCTGTATGACTTTATTTTTTATTCTTTTATTTTCAGTTTATGTACAAATTACAGAGTGCATCACAATCGAACATCCAGGAGTTCAGTGCCTTTCTCTGCTGCGCAGATTCATTCCATTGTAACTGTATATGTTTAGAATGCAGTGAGTGTTTATGCAAGCAACCACATGAAGCAAAATGGACAGATGAGTTCACACTCGGGGGTGGCCCTTTTTTTCTGCCCCGGAGCCTGTCCCACTGCAGATTTGAACAGGCCCATACGGTGACACACTATGTTGCACCACACAGGCTGTGATTTCCTGCTATTCTCTCAGGACCCATCTGTTCCCACACTTTGGTTTGCTTTCTCAGCACCATCATTCCACTCTCCGGGGACATATTGTTAAAGATGCCATGTCTGACCCACCTGCTTGTTAGTCATTACATAGCCGGTCATATTTTTGTCATCTTTCACAGATGATATTTGAATAGCCGGAGCTACAGACCAGGAAAAACGGCCCCCAGAGGGAATGTGACTTTTGTTTGATTGTCATTTCACTGAAAAGGATGCTGAGAATAATTTTTTTTTTACAAAACCCCGAACTGTTGAGAACTTCCTACTGAAGTGAACATATGAAAAAATCATAATTAAGCTTGTAAATTCCACGTTTTGGGATCTAATGACCTTTGCTATCCGGGTCTACAGTTCTTCAACCAATACAAGATTTCATTTACGCTCAAAGAGCAACCGTTCAAAAAGATCTGACCATAATGTATAGATTTTAAAGGGAAAGAGAAAAAAGACTCAGTTGCACTATGATCATCTCGAAGTGCTTTCCATACTTTTTTCCATAATATAATATAATATAATATAATACATAATATTAGGCACGATGCGAAACAACGCCCTTCAGCCATGACTTATTCAATATATCGTACTAGCCTCGAGTACCTTATTGTTTTTATAAAACGGTTACCACACATTACAAATATTAAAGCCAAAAAATATGTATCAATGCAACTTTCATGAAATAACATTACTAAAAGCCTTCCTTCCGCCGGAAAAAATAGTCCCTGACTGTGAACAGCAACAGAAGTAACATTATTACGCCATTAGATGGCAGCAAAGACTGTCTTTATGAGTGTGTCAGTCAGTAGCAAAGACTTTTATATTGAAAAGACTGAATTGTTGTGAACACGGAACAAGACGCAACTGACAAATGCTTTGACTAGCGCTGTCAGTCATGGGAAAACCCCTTAAATGTTAAAAGGACAAGATAATACATCGGACATTTAAACAGATTTTTTATTATGAACATAGGACTGACCTGAAGGAAAAAGCTAAATCTGAATGCAGGTAATAAACTCGCTCACTCGATCTCTATCTCACAATACTCTTCTACATAATACAGTAAGCTTCAATGAATAATATCAATGGAGAACAAACAGTTTACGTTGCTAAGAGTGGTTGCTAAGGGTGTTGTGTAGTGATACACAGAACCGTTGGGTGAAGCGGTCATAGCTGTGTTTTATCGTGAATAAAACACAGCTATTGACCAATCAGAATCAAGGACAGGAGCTAACCGTAATATAATATAATATAATATAATATAATATAATATAATATAATATAATATAATATGAATTCAAATTAAAGACTTTTCTGTTGTAGCATAAAAATATCCTATTTATTTTTCTGTATTATTCTGTATTATCTGTACTAGTGGCACAAATGTGTGTGCTGAATATGTAAAAAAAAACCTTCCCTCTTTTGAAGAATGTCAGCTTCACAGCTAGTACATTTGACCACAGCATTAGTAAGAAACATGAAACATGGGCTGAGAAACTATAGTGATGGGAGCTTTTAGGGCCTCAAAATATCTTGGCTCTGGAGAAGCTGAGTGCTCTGTTTTCATGTTATGGTCTATTAGTGCAGTAATGGCTGTCAAACTCTACTTATTCTGCATGGTGCTTATTTTGCCAGTAATGCCTGCATGTGTTACAGCTAGGGAATGCGAATTTCCAAATTTTTACAAGGAACAGTGGAACAAAATGTCACCAGAAGCCGGACTTCCAACTTGGAAAGAGGTTCAGAAATAGGAAATTTGATGTCAGGCAAATATGGTGGTGCTGAGGGACTACGCTAGTTAGCTAATGATGAACATTAACACTTTAGCAAAGTTTAAACTTTTATTTCAGTTCAAATTTGTCTATTCCAAAAAAAAAAAAAAAAAAGTCATGAATATAATTCTAAAATTATGTTCTTGTTTCTATAACCACAAAATATTTCAAGTGTTTAATATTTTACTGTCATATTGTCAGCAATATTTGTTGGAATACCGCCTTTCCAGAAAAAAAAGGATTTTTAAAATGAAGTAAGCCGCAGTCTTTAGTTTATCAGCACAAGATCCCTTTTCATGCGCGCTTTCCCTTTAAGAACCCCGTAGCACCACGGCGCTCTCTTGCAAAACACAACCAAAGTGGGCGGGGTTAAAGCAAACTGCGTGCATTAGCCTATAGCAGATGTCCAAACAACACGTCAAAGAGACTCTGGGCCAATCAGAGTGTTGCTATTAATTTTTTTCTTCAGACAGTGAACCAGTAATCGTGTTGCCTGTGAGATAAAAGCTCCTCATAAACGATAGCTGTATAAGAATCGGTCAGAGGAGATTTCCACTTAGTAACTTATATTTAAAATAATACATTTCAGATAATCCTATAATTCGATAATGTGTATATTTAATATATATAATCCACCGACAATCAGGTCGTGCTTGTTTAAGATAGTGAATTAATAAATACCTCTTTCTTTGTGAAGTTGAAGCGATATAATGGGCATCTGGCAACCCAGTGGAGGTGACGAGCTTTCGGTGTGATACAGTTGTGGTGAGCGCAGCGTCGAGACGTCCAGAGTGTCGCATTTTAAAGCGGTGAATGGAACAGCTTAAGCGAATGGCACGTCTGTGTGTTGGTCCTCGACTACAAAGAGTTCTTGTCTAACCCAGTAATCGTCTATTGTGACGGATCTACAAAACCAGGTACGTTTCTTTAAATATAACCCCTATATGTTACAATGTATTTGTATTAACACCCGTACTAACCGCATCTCAATCTAATTTCCTTTGGCGAAAACAAAAACACTCCTTTTCCTCGTTTTAGACCACCTTAAGTTTTTTTGAGTCTTTAAAAAACTGATCTTGCGTCTCATATGTTTTGACTGGGGAAAAATGATGCGGACTTGGCACGTGCCAGTGCTTGAATTGAACTGTATAGGACGACAGCCGAGCTGTCAGTGACATTCGTCTGCTTAGTCTATATCCTGATGGTGTGCGTCAAATGAAATAAAACAATATATACACGCCTATAGTTAAACACGTGATTTATAGCTGTTTTATATATGCACTTTCACTGATTTTCGTCGTAATCATATAAGCAGGAACAACATGTTATTAATTGTGTCAAAATTAAATGATTCATCGGCAGAAAGCTATTTGTTTTTTGACAAGATGTTCTGTTTAGGTTTTTTTGAATAGAGCTGTCTGTAGCCTCATGGCCTGGCAGTCACTTCAGCCAAATTCATAATTTATGGCCAGACAACCCCTTGAGAGTCAAAAGATTATTTTGGACAATAGAAATACCTTTCATTGAAATGAGGTTGTGCTTTGGCCAAGCATTAGTCCAATGAGAATGACCGCTGAGTGATTTCTTGTCTGATCTGAGAGAGAGAAACTGATGTACTGACTGTTAGATGTGATATATGGCACAGAAATTCAGATCTCTCTCTCTTTTTCTCTCTTTTCTCTCTCTCTCTCTCTCTCTCTCTCTCTCTCTCTATATATATAATGTCAAGTCATCTTCATTTATATAGTGCTTTTTACAATACAGATTGTTTCAAAGCAGCTTCACAGTGATAAAAGGAAAAATAATGGGCAGAGATTGTTTTGGCTTTACAGCAGCTCTAGGAAAAAGTTATTATCGAGCTAAAGTAAATCTATATACAGTGTGTATATATATATATATATATATATATATATATATATATATATATACAGATATAAAGTGCTTAACAACTTTATTAGACCACCACCCAATGTAAGGTTTGTGCCACAGCTGTCCTAAACTAACAGTATTTGTGATTACCAAAATCATTTTTATGTTTCTGTAATGGTTAATCAACGCCAGTAGGTGTAAGCTCTTTAGTCACAGTATGTTTCTAACGCTAAAATATAATTATTGTTGGGATTTAATGGATTCAAAGGTAGATCGCACAAAGGTTTCATCAAAAGCAAGTCTTTGGAAACAACTAGAAACTATTTGGAAGTCAATAACAAGAGAGACTGTGGAAAAGTACATAAAAACATTGCGAGCAAGAATGCAAGTTGTTATCAAGGCCAAAGGAGGCCATACAAAATAAAAATGTTTGGTTATTATGTGTGAATAAAGACTATTTAGATGTTTTAGTTTGTTATTTGATTAATACATTTAAGTTTTTGACAGATTCCTAAAATAATTGTGTTTTTCCTTTTTGTTAAGCAATGTATGTGCATAATGTCTGTTCATTCTTGATTTTCCCTGGGTTCTTGGCTGAGTTTTAGACAAATCACTGCAGTAAATGTACAGTCAAACCAAAGTTTATTCAGATACCTTGAACATTTCATTCATTAATACAGTTTATTCACTATAGTTTAAAAAAAATGGTAATAAAATATGACAAGATCTCAGAGTTAAACTGTGTCAGAAAAAAATGAATCTTAATTATGTCAGATAACACTTAAGCAAAACATGGTCAGGTCAAAGTGTCTGAATAATTTTTGTTTCCGAATTTTTATCAGTTTAATTTTTGATAATTTTTGGGTATAATATGTCACAGTTTACTTTATTTTGCTATCCTCACTTACATAAATGAACTATAGTGCCCTGCACCCACTAGTAAAAATATATCAAAAATGTCTGAATAATTTTTGGTTTGACTGTATTTCTTTGACCCCTAAAGTTTACAAGTCCCATAGACTTTTGAAAAGTTTTTCAAATACATTTTTATTTCTTTAATATATTTATTTTTGCTGTATATTTAGCTTCATTTCGAAAAAGCATAACATTTCATTAAGTACTTTGTTTTTTTGCTTATTAAGAATTCAGCATTAGATTAGAATCGTACTCCCTGTCTGCATAAACAACTGATATCTGTTTGATGGACAGTCCATTTTGATAACACTTATGCTGTAACACTAACTTCTCTTGTGGTTTCATCTCACAAGCGCAACACTTTTGTATTGATCTGTCCTCACATTTTGCGCAATCATGATTGTGTACAGAGACCTGAAATATGGACTTTCAACATGTATGGAAGCAGAGGTGTTTTCTGTGGTGGTGTTGTGTCCCTTTTTTAGAGGCTAAAACCCACATTCCCAGCCTATGATGTATCATATTTTTAATCCAGATTAATTTTGTGTTTCTTTGCATGATCACTCGGGGTTCTTCCAATAGTGAAGGTAGTTCTGACCCAGCCACTAGAAGGCAGTGGGAATTGAGATGTTTTTACTCACAGATTGTCAGCTGAACTATGGAGAAATTACTCTGGAGGTTTTGTACTTGTGAACTGATTGAATTGCCACTTCAGATCAGTTTTAGCACTGCAACACCGCACTTTGGGCATCTTAGATGAAACACTCTAGGTGGTGCATCTGAATATTAGATTAGGCCCTTTGGTTCTCAAGTCGACATTGTCATAGATCATTTTAAATGTGCTGCAAAATGTGTTCAGTAACGTACGATTCATTCAAGCTCATTCAAGAACCTAAAAGCTTCTCTCGAAATGTAGAATATTGCTGTCAAAATGTGGATGAACTAAAATGAAGTAATGTGATCTTAAAAGGCTTTCTACAGAATGCCTCGGGGTCGGAGGTCGCAAGAAATAAGACCATCACAGATTAGCGAGTGTCGTAATGCCGCTCTGTGTCCCAGCTTTGATTGAAGCCAGTGGCCAACAGATGATGACTGTTTCAGTGAAATATCTTTGAGTTTGCTATATTTCAGGGATGTACAGATATTAAAATTCTGATAAGTGGATAATTTGATGCTACAGCTGTTTTGAAATTGAAATTTGTTATTAGTGTTAAAGGTTTGAAGGTTAGCTTTAAGTGAGGGTTAGATGAAGACAAAAATAATCTAAAAAACCAGCTGATTTATTAAAAAAACAAAAAAAAAACAAACTGATTTATCAATACGGTACAGATATATTGTGCATCCCTATTTCCTACTATACCTAAAACTGTCATTTCTAAGTGCTTTCTGTGAAAACTGAAATGGCTGCATAATTGCATTGAACAGGTGAGACAGCAGCTAGAAAGTGGGTGTGTGTGCGTGATTGTTAAGGAATGGTTGACACATGACCTGAGCATTCCTTTTGTGTCTTTTGTAATCGCTCAGAAATGCCATCAACACACGGCTGTCAAATTCGAGAATGATCACGTGGTTCTGCTCATGGAGCGCTTTCTACATCAAATGTTTCCATTCTCTCCTCGCCCTTTGAACAGAAGCCTTCATATCTGTAATGAAAAGTATCCTGCTCACTTTGTCTGTTGCTCATTCAGTGGTGCTGAATTTCATTTCCAGAGGTATCTTTTCTGAAGGGTTTTGTTCAAGTGGTCCAGATTGAACCTCCTTAGGAAGGATCAGTGGTTGTATGAAAGGGAAGATTACTGAGTTTGATCTTTTCCCATGTCTGAATTGTTAGACTTTCTTTAGTCTAAGAAACACATTTTCTCAGGCTTTATAAATGTCCAATCTTGGTTTATAAATAAAAAAAATTAGGGTTGCGCCGATATTTGTAAGTGAAACCTATAAGCCAGTAATTATTGTCATGTTATGGCGATAAGCGATAAACAATAACATGATATACTATTTTGTGTAGAAAAAATAAAATGATAAAAATAATAATTACATTTAAATTCATCTCTAATATGGTTGATAGCTGATATACACTGTAAACCCAGATTAGTTCTACTAACTCAAAAAATTTGAGGCAGCTGATTGCCTCTGTTTTTGTAACTTTGCAAACTTAAATATCATCAGTAAGCATAGCTAGTTTTTTTTTTTGAATAACTGTAAATTACAAATAAACATTAATTTAAATTAAAATATATATTTAGTGTTTTGTTCATCTTAATTTAATGCAACTCAAAGTTTTAAGTACATTGTAAACCTGAATAAGTTGGCAAAACTAAAAAAAAAAAAAAAAAATTAGTGTTAACTTAAAATGTTTAATGAACTCAAAAATAATAGTTGGTTAAACTTTTTGGCACATTTTTAGTAAAAGATACTTTCCATTATAAGTTAGTTATACTGTTTGGGTTTACAGTTTACGTTAATGTTTGTGGTTAGTAAGATTCTTTTATTGTTTTTGAAAAAAAGTCTCTTATACTCAATAAGGTTGCATTTATTTGATCAAAAATAGAGTAAAAACAATAAAAATATCAAATTAATGAATAAAATATAAATTTTCTATGTTGATATATTTTATAATGTAATTTATTCCTGTGGTGGCAAAGCTGAATTTTCAGTATCATTAATCCAGTCTTCAGTGTCACATGACCCTTCAGAAATCATTCTAATATGCTGATTTGCTGATCAAGAAACATTTCTTATTATTATCAATGTTGAAAACAGTTGTGCTGCTTCATATTGTTTTTGGAAACAGCTATATATATTTTCAACATTCTTTTGATGAGTAGAAAGTTCAAAAGAACAACATTTATTTGAGATAGATATCATTTGTAACATTATAGGTGTCTTTTCTTTACTGTCATGTTTGACCTATTTATACATTCTTGCTGAATAAAAGTGTTAATTTCATTCATTCATTCAAAGAAAAAAAAAGTTTATCATTAAGGGAATGGGATGGGAATGGGAATTAAAGGAACACTAAACTTTTTTTGAAAATAGGCTCATTTTCCAACTCCCCTAGAGTTAAACAGTTGAGTTTTACCGTTTTCGAATCCATTCAGCCGATCTCCGGGTCTGGCGGTACCACTTTTAGCATAGCTTAGCTTAGTTCATTGAATCTGATTAGACCGTTAGCATCTAAGCAATGATATTGCGCATAGTCTCTTACAAATGTCTCCATTGTTGCAAGGCACGCTCCCTGTGCAAGCAGGGTGTTACAGGCGCTGCTTAATATCATTGCGCTTGCTGCACCCATGGTATGGCAGCAAAGTTCCTTGATTATTACGCCGGAATGAGAGTATAGTTCCTTGCCATATCGGCCTAGAAAATCGCAACTTTTCATTTTCCGTCAGTCTTAGTACATGATGTAACTACATAAGAGTCAAGTTTTAAATAGGAAAAATATCGAAACTCTTTGGTAATTTGAGCGAGATGCTAACGGTCTAATCAGATTCAATGAACTATGCTAAGCTATGCTAAAAGCGGTACCGCCAGACCCGGGGATCGGCTGAATGGATTCGAAAACGGTAAAACTCAACTGTTTAACTCTAGAGGAGTTGGAAAATGAGCCTAGTGACATCGCCAACTACTGGCCTGGCAGCAGAATACAGTGTTTTTAGTCGTTTTCGCGGATACGTGTAAACTGGGATTGTTTTGACAACGTTGTCGTCTGTACGCGAAAAATACACAAAGAAAAACTTTTCCGTTTTTAGTACATCATTGTCATGTAAACGTACTCAAAAATGCATCCTCCCACCATTGTTTTGTTAATGAAGAATCAGACACCCTTCATGCCTTGTTAAAGAAATGCTTCTCAGGCTCTTCCTCTTATTAAGTGGTGCTGTGGTCTGGTTTCAGCACAGGCCTGTGGAGGATTCCCAAACAGATCAATGTCAAATCCAGTGGAGGATATCCATAACAGAAGTGTGGAAGCTCTATTAATTTAATACCAACACCTTCTTGATTTCTCTTTCACAAATGTGAAACTCGAGACCAAACATTGCTTAACCACAATAGTAAATCAGCTAAGAGGTTGGTGGTGTGGAGTGATTTGCATCCGTATGATGCTGCCTTTAAAATGTCTGTAAATTACTAAGCATCTATGCCTTCCATTTGTTCAATGATTTCTTTATTATCAGAGATGTAATGTAGCCTTCTAATACGCTTTACTAGTCTGAACTCTGCATCCCACTCAGCTTGTGTCTTAGCCACAATTGAGATCCGTTTCTCCTCTGCGGAATAAACTGGAGTGGGTTTTTAACATATGAACATTTTATAAGAGAGCTGGAACTTAAAGCAAGCAGGGAAGTGGATGAAACCGTGACTCATCCTGTGACACATTTCAGGGAAGATGTTCCTGAACAACATCGCCGCCTCCTGTGGAGAGTCTCATCCATTACACTGAGGATTCTGGGTGTGGAATTCCTGTTTACCATCTGTCAGCACTAACAGCCTGTGGCCAAGAAATCCATCACGAGCAAGGCCCTCTCCATCAAAGTAAATCTGCACAGACCTTGAAAGAGAGCTTTAAGTTCCTCGCACTTATCAGAGGCGGCTGATGTTCGTAGGATGTCACGGTTAAACGAGGGAGGTTATGATTAACGGCGTAAGATAGACATCAAGAATAGCATCAAAATGGAATTCAGTGTTTGTTTTTCACAGCAGTTTTATTTCTGTCATGAATACAGAAAGAAAGACTGTGACTTACCGTGTATAAATGACGAATGAGGATAGGAATTTGAAATATGAAATAACGGTTCATTTAGTGGGCCTATGTTTGATTACCAAAGACAAAAACAATGTTAGTGAAGAGATAGTGAGAGAACAAACATGAGACATGATAGAAGTTGAACAAACTCAAGGTTACAGGATTAGTTCTGAGCTGACAAAACCAACCCAATCAGGCTTTGTTGGTACCATGACGCTGATCATCAACTTTCTTTGTCAACTCAGGCTTTGATCCTGAGTTTAGGTGTGACATCAGTAGCAAACAGCCAATCACTTGCTGTAGAACAGTGAAACTGCGATTCAATTACAAGATTGAAAAATATTAAAGGGTTAGTTCACCCAAAAATGAAAATTCTGTCATTAATTACTCACCCTCATGTCGTTCCACACCCGTAAGACCTTCGTTCATCTTCAGAACACAAATTAAGATGTTTTTGATAAAAATCTGATGGCTCAGTGAGGCCTGCATTGACAGCAAGTTAATTTACACTTTCAAACGCCCAGAAATCTACTAAAGTTAGATTTAAAACAGTTCATGTGACTACAGTCGTTCAACCTTAATGTTATGAAGCGACGAGAATACTTTTTGCGCGCCAAAAAAACTAAATAACGACTTTATTCAATAATATCTAGTGATGGGCGATTTCAAAACACTGCTTCATGAAGCTTCGAAGCTTTACAAATCTTTTGTTTCGAATCAGTGGTTCGGAGCGCCAAAGCCTCGCTTACTGAAATCACATGACTTTGGTGCTCCGAACCACTGATTCGAAACAAAAGATCTGTAAACTTCGAAGCTTCACGAAGCAGTGTTTTGAAATCGCCCATCACTAGATATTGTTGAATAAAGTCGATATTTTGTTTTTTTGGCACAAAAAGTATTCTTGTCGCTTCATAACATTAAGGTTAAACCACTGTTGTCACATGAACTGTTTTAAATCTAACTTTAGTAGCTTTTTGGGCATTTGAAAGTGTAAATTAACTTGCTGTCAATGCAGGCCTCAGTGAGTCATCGGATTTTATTAAAAAGATCTTAATTTGTGTTCTGAAGATGAACGAAGGTCTTACAGGTGTGGAATGACATAAGGGTGAGTAATTAATGACAGAATTTTCATTTTGGGGTGAACTAACCCCTTAAGTAAAGAAATTAAACTAGTAACAGTTTATTTTCTAAATTCAGCTTGCTTATACTGCATCGTCCTTGAGTATGTATGAACTCCTCCCTGCTGTCCACTGCCAGTGAACACTAATCACTCACTCTCTATTTCTCTCTGTCCTTCCTTTTTATTCTGGAACCACAAGAACAATCATTAAAATGTTAAACCAATACATTATTAAACCAATTTTATTGCCACCCAATTAACGTCCTTTCCTGACATAGTCGATCTGTATTGTATAGTGTGTTTAAGCACAGTGAAGCTCTGTACTGTCCAATCATCATCCAGGATCAGAAATATCCGTTTTATAAGGGAAACCGCAGACTTGGTGATCAATATTTGTTCCCTGCAGCCTCAATAGATTCCCTAATGGCATCTGAATCTGTCTGTGTGCATAAGTACATGTGTGGGGGTATTTAAGTCCCTCAATGTAGGGGATTCTCATCAAATGATGTAAGGTAATACAATACTGGTTCTTTAAGAATTTCTTGATTGTGATGAATAATGGTGATCACAGATAATCTCCTTTTATGTGGACAGAGATGAAGAGCTGTGTCAATTAAGGGCCACTTTACCATCACCAGGCTCAGGTGTCTCACAAAACTCAATTGGCTGGGTTCCCAGGTGGGTCATTGTGGGTAACCTCCTTTGGATGGCTTGAGAGGGTCTCACAGGACTGCTCTGAGTGAAGTGGCTTAATGCCTTTACACACCTTTTGTTCCCTTGATGAGACCTGTAAGTAATGTAATGAACATTACGACTGACCTTGTTTCAAATAGTTGTCTTTGGAATATGGAAATTAGCCCATTTTTGTACTGTGTTTGACAGTTAGAATAGTATTTAGGTTTGCAGTAAAAGAGGTAGAATAAACAAACAAAACAACAATTACAGCTTGACAAGATTTATTTAGCATTAAAATACACCCGGGCCAATGTTTTACTTGCACTTGGAAGTTAACAAAACAGTGCCAAGACATTATTGGAGCTTGTTAAGGCCTGCATAATTGGGCCAAACAAAATCACATTATGATTATTTTGACAAATATGATTGCAGTTTGAACTGCAGTATAATGTAAACATTTAAGGTCATTGTAGCAGCTAAGTTATCAAGAGTAGGAATGCGCTGATAAACAATAAATTGATTTATCATGCATCCCTATCATTATCCGCAGGCATTCTCCCTTGCCATTTACTTTCCGTCAGCATTTGTATGCAGTGCAGTGTTTATACAGGCCAACTTGTGCTACACTTATCTGCACTTTGGTCAGAGAATAGCACAGGCAAAACCTTGAAACAAACCCAACGTGCTAGAGCCAGAACAGTGTGGTCGAGGTTTATGTGCTCTGTTTGTTGTGTCGAGTTGAACACCCACTCCTTAAGGTTGTGTAGCGCACCGTGCAAATTAAAGACTGCAAGGTCATACATCTTGTTGCTGGTGGAGATGTGTTCTCCTTACATTGAGAGTGGGAGGAAACATGAGTCAATCTTAAGATATCCGACCAGATCTGTCTCTTATTTCAGAATACTGTATCTTGCTAGTGTCGCTTTCCAAAATCCAATTGTGCTTATCATCCAATATGTTGAAGTCTGATACTTTTTGTCCTTACTAGCATTTTTCTTCTGTCCATTTGCTTTGTTTAAAAGCTTCTTTCTTTTCAGTTTCATTTGGGACCTTTTTTTTGTTGTTGTTGAAGGGCAACTTTTGGTATGATTGCAAATGCAGTTTTTGTCTATGATTGATAATTGAGTTGAGTTACAAGGATCTTATTTGTTATCTATTAAGTTATTCAAAAATACATTCAAAATGCATTTCATACACACAATGACTGAATATACCTCTTCTATGATAAGCTTAGAAGAGGTATACAAGATATATAAAAATATTTTAACAAAACCACTTCACTTCTTATTTGAAAAACCTTTGTCCTCCAATTCAGAATAGACCATATATCAAGGTCAGTAAGTCTTGTGTATATAATGGTGTGTGACATCGGAAAATAAATGTAAAAACATTTTTGAAAATATGTGCAGACATGTATTCAAGATATATTACAAATAATTTGGTAAACATAATAGTGCACATTTTATTTGTGCAAAGATGAGTGTGTATTTTGAACAACATTTGCTTTTTATCACTTAATTAGAAGGACCACAATTACTAAATTGTGTTGTCTGTTACATAGGGACTACTTGAACAGACATATAAATGCAAAGTAGTGAAAATCAAAATAAAGCTCTGTAAACACATTTTTACACTATATTGCATTTAACACTATAAATGTGTCTCTTTGGGTAATCAAAAGTCCTATACACACTTGTGGTCTTCATGGCCACTTGAACACTTGGGCCAGAAACGGGAAATATTTCATGTAAGTAGACAAGTGGTCAAGTGTGAAGATCGCAAGTGTGGGTGTTTGAACAGGCCCAAAGAGTATACTTCTAAGAACTTGACACTAGGCTTGCTGCGGTAGTGGGTATTCAGCCATACACGATTACATTACTTCCCACCGCAGCACTGCCCCCACTGTCGTTTTGCCTTTTTATAGAAATAAAAACTATTTAGTTCAGTTGGACAACTGACGCTACAATTATAAACTGAAAGTCGCAGCACAGTGCAGCAGGAGTCAGATTTCACTTATCATGTGACAAGATTAAGGAGAGATGACTGACAAGACGATAGCGGAGGATTTGGTGTCAAAGCGAAAAGAAAAAGCAAGCGCAACAGATCCTGAACGTCACTGACCGATATCTTTTCTTGTAAAATATGTGGTCAGTAATGGCACTCCCAGAGTAGGCAGTCTGCGAAGGGCACCAGCTACCAGCACCATTGCCGCCCCCTGATCAAGATTGCGAATTCGTGAAAAGGCAGTGCGCCGGTATTGTCGCAAGTTTATTAAGCGGTGGGAAAATGTTCTCGCTGTTCTCACAAGAACTTTCCCTTTATCATGGGCACGCTTATTTGTCATTGACAAACAAATGCTGCAATTATATGAAGAGGATGATCTGTTCTATTGTGTGTTTCAGGCCTGATGGATTCAGGAACTCGACGAGAGCTGCGTACAGCAGATCCCAGCCTCCACTCGCTCCATCACGGCCAGTCCTGAGTATCGGGCGTTCACCGCAACACACTTCGCCCGACCTCACCATCCCTTTTTCTGCATCTTTCCCATCTCACTCCACCCCTGGATCCTCTACCAGCCCTCCCGCTCGCCCCTGAGATGATCGGCAAACTGAAGCAGAACCTACTAGTGGCCTGCCTGGTCATCAGCTCCGTCACGGTCTTCTACCTGGGTAGGCATGCCATGGAGTGCCACCACCGGATAGAGGAGCGCAGCCAGCCGCTGGTGAGCAGCCTGCGTACCACTCTGCGTACGGGCCAGAACCTCAGCAACCCCTTCATCTACAATAAAGACATGCCTCTTATATTTATTGGTGGCGTCCCTCGCAGCGGCACCACTCTTATGAGAGCCATGCTGGACGCTCACCCCGATGTACGCTGTGGGGAAGAGACCCGCGTCATCCCACGCATTCTGGCCATGAAGCAGATGTGGAGCCGCTCCGGGCGGGAGAAAATGCGTCTAGACGAAGCTGGAGTGACTGACGAGGTCTTGGACTCAGCCATGCAAGCTTTCCTACTGGAGATTATCGTAAAACACGGGGAACCTGCCAACTACCTATGTAATAAAGACCCCTTTGCTCTTAAATCACTCTCTTATCTGGCTAAGATCTTCCCTCATGCTAAGTTCATCCTCATGGTCCGCGACGGCAGGGCCTCTGTTCACTCTATGATCTCCCGTAAAGTCACCATTGCTGGCTTTGACTTGAGCAGCTACCGGGACTGCCTAACAAAGTGGAACCGGGCCATAGAGACAATGTACACACAGTGCTTGGAGGCAGCGGACAAGTGCCTGCCTGTGCACTACGAACAGCTCGTTCTGCACCCAGAAAAGTGGATGAGGACGCTTCTGAAATTCCTGAACATTCCTTGGAATGATGCAGTTCTGCACCACGAGGAGCTCATTGGAAAAGCAGGAGGCGTTTCACTCTCCAAGTAAGTGCCATTGACTCATATGAGGGTCCTGAATGCTCCAACAGTTCTTGTTTATCTTGCGTGGGGTCAGGGGCTTCCTCTCTGATTTAAACAAGTTATATTTGTTTTCTTGTAAAAGCCAAAGCAGGGTTTTGAGCCCAGCATTCCAATGTGAGAATCTTGGGTTCATGAGGCATCTGGATTATTTAAGCTTGGTTCTGTTATCTTACCTTATCTTATGTAAAGTATTTACCCCAATTACCCCAAGCTTTACTCACCCTCAAGCCAGTGTATATGGCTCTTCTTCTTTCTGATGAAAACAATCTGAGAAATATTAATAAACCTACTGATGCATCCAAGCTTTATAATGGCAGTGAATGGGGTCACTAGTATGAGTGCTTCCATCCACATCCATCCATCATAAACATGCTCCACACGGCTCCGGGGGTTAATAAATGCCTTCTGAAGTGAAACGATGCATTTGTGTAAAAAAAACAAAAAAAAAAACAATATTTAACCAGTTATGAAGTAAAATATCCAGCTTCCGCCAGACCGCCTTCCGTATTCAACTTACGAAGAAAGTGTAAATTGCCGTCGCGTCAGTTACACTTTTTCCGTAAGTTGAATAGGGAAGGCGTAGAACGTAGTGTAAGCTTTTTGATCTTCAAGAGAGGCTAATTTTCATTTGAAAGTGAACTAATCCTTTAATGTCACCAGCCATTTGTGTCACACAGGCTGTGTGGCATACTAGCGTACTGCTTAAGGCATACTGCCTACTATTTAAAAAAAAAGTGTGTGAAACGGCATGTGAAGAATTATGACCTAGACCTAGAATTATGACTAGTTCAAACAATAATACACTGCATTGCTTTCACATGACTTGCTTGTTTCATTTAATACAGAAACTGGAACAGTGTGTGAAGAACTGTCATATTGCATTGTTCGGCAAGTCACAGTATTGTTATTTTAGCATTATTTATATTTATTAATATTTTGAAATAGCTTTTATATTATTTTTATTTTAATGCAGTTAGTTGCCAAGGAAACATTTCTAATTAGGGCACTGATGGTGTGAGGACCCTATTGTAATTGCTAGGTCAATAATTATTCTTCTCTGAAATAAATCACATTTTTGAGGGCCTAAACATGCTCAAACTCATAAAACTTTGCAGATGCGTCAGAAGTGGTAAAAATTTATGTCTGATATGGGTTTCAGAATTAGGTGTGGCAAAATGGCTCGATAGCGCCACCTACAAAATTTCAATTAAGCACCCTTCGCGCTACGTTTCACGTACAAGTATGAAATTCGGTAGACACATGTAACAGCCTAATACCTACAAAAAAGTCCTGGGGTGCAAAATCCGGAAACCCAACAGGAAGTGAGATATTTTGAGTCTTCTCTGCAAAATATTTGCAGTTTTTGCCATTTTCAGACGTTGTACTTAAACTCCTCCTAGAGCTTTAATTAGATCAACATCATATTTGGTCAATCTAATCTAAAGGCCTTTGTGACATTAAATTGCGAAGATCTAGAGTTTTCGCTGAAGGGTGTGTCCGTGGTGGCCTGACAAAGTTTGATGTTTCGCCATAAAACAGGAAGTTGTTGTAACTCAGACATACAATGTTGGATCTGCCCCAAACTTCACATGTGTGACAAGAGTCCTGGCCTGAAGACATCTACATGGCAATATTCAGTTACAGTCATAGCGCCACCTGTGGGTAACAGGAAATGACATATTTTACTCTGTGATTAACTCCTCATAGAGATTAAACCAGATAAACCCCATATGTTGTCTGTCTAATCTTAAGACCTTAGTGATGTTAAATTGTGAAGATCTAGAGTTTTCACTGAAGGGCGTGTCTGTGGTGGCCTGACAAAGTCTGATGTTTCGCCATGAAAGAGGAAGCTGAGGAACTCAGGCATACAATGTCCGATCTGCCCCAAACTTCACATGTGTGACAAGAGTCCTGGCCTAAAGACATCTATATACCAATATTCAGTTAGTCATAGCGCCACCTGCTGACAACAGAAAATGGCATGCTTTACACTGTAATTCACTCCCAGAAACACATTTAAATATGCCATGAAGTACCAAACATGTTAGAAACACGTTAAATCATGCAACACTTGGCTAAGTGCTATAGTATGCGATTAACGCCACAAAACAGGAAGTTGTTGTAACTCAGGCATACAATGTCCGATCTGCTCCAAACTTCACACGTTTGATAATAGTCCTGGCCTGAAGTCATCTACATGGCAATATTCAGTAAGAGTCAAAGCGCCACCTGTTGGCAACAGGAAGTGTGGCATGTCAAAATGACTTTGCCATAATTCTCCTGTATTTACTCGCTTACATGCATGTCAACCACTGTTCACTGTTTTCCTAAGGCCAACGGGTGGTGGTGGTCCTGGCTGCGAGGGCCCTTTCATCACTGCTTGCAGCTTTAATTTTCCTTTTAAGTTTTTTTAGTTTTAAGTTTTTCATCTAATTTTTGTATTTTATTTCAGCTTTATTTTTAATTAACAAAGACATTTTTAATAGTTTTAGTTTGTTAACATGAACAACACTGCATTGTAGATACAGATATTTTGCATTTTTAGTAAATAATTATATTGTATATAGTGTAATAATTTGATACAAAAAAACAAATGATTAGTCTAGAAAAAGCTATAAAATATCATGATTGATAATTATTTGCCACCATTGCAATGGAAGGTAAAGTCAAGTGTGAGGCATTAGATCACCTGGGTATTCCTTGCATGCAGAAAGTTCACATACTGTGCTACTGCTTAGTATGCATACTGTATACTGCAGAAATAGTCAGACTGGTATGGTAGTGTGCTATTCCAAACATAAACAACACTTTGTGTACACGGTAACCATGTTCATTTTTGTGCAGATGTGTGTGGGCGTTTTTTCTCTCTGTCAGACTATAACTGTACATGTTGAATTTCTCACTGACCAGTGCATTATTTTCACATAACAACTTGATAATCTCTATAGGGTGCAATTGTGTAAAGGATCAGTTTGACGACAATATGTTGTGTTTCAGCTTCTAGGGTATGTTCATGAATCTAATGAGTTCTCTGCACAGTTCATTCTCTGAATAGACCAAACGAAGGGGTGTTCACCGGCAACATTCCTGCTGCAATAAAACATGTTTTTGCATGTTGGAACACGAGTCCCGTTTTTTTTATTTTTAATAGGAAAAATTGATGTATAATGTAAAGACTGCCATATGATGTCATAGTTCGTTAAATTCAGGCCTCTTTTTTTGTGTGTGTGTGTAAATGCAACCTTGTTTTGTCAAATGCTTTTGAGACATAATTTGTTTCTGCTCTTTAGGGAGCTTCATATCCAAGAACAGAACAAGGTTAGTTGCTTTTTCATTAATCACTCTGATTCCAGAAAAATCCCAACTACAAAGTGCTGGTCACATGGTGTGGCTGTGGTTTAAAGCATATTAGATATACACATGGCCTGCAGAAGTTATTGAAATCTGAAAAGCAAGGGTCACCGCCGCCATTGACACATGAATCAACCCATGAAGAAATTCAGCTTCCGTCTGGTGTCCATTTTTAGAAATGAAAAGCTTATGGTGGTCAGAGAGGGCCCACACATTCCTTTTCTTTTTTTATTCAGATGCTATAGCATATCTTTCTTCTATTTGTTCTGAAAGCATCTCTGGTCTGTCTTTCATATGTTCAAATATGTGCCAGCTGAATGAACTGCATATTTGTTCTGACCGTCCTAGACATCTATCCTCTCTTCTTATCACTTGCTTTAGATTAGAGTTGGGCAATATAATAACAATGACAAAAAACTTTTTCTTTTTTTTTACAGAATGTTTTATCTGCTCTTAAATATTTTAAAAGAATGATTTCAAAATTAGATTTTTCATGGTAAATTTTTCAAGTAAAATAAACTGGAAAAACCTACTAAAATTAAATGCGTTATCCCAATAAACTCTGTATGCTTCGTATACGCTAATAAACAGTAATATTTACCTGCAAATGTTTTTATGAAAATGTATAGAAGCAAATACATTTTATACAGTATTTGGATGGCTTAAAAGGATGTTACAAAATTATATACAAAACTAATGCAAGAAATAAAATACAGTGAAAATTTACTAGATACATAATCATTTTTACTTACAGTACTTTATGCTCCGTATACCGAAATAAACCAGATATACAGGTATACAAGAGATATTTACCTCGCATATATTTTCACTATTTTCAAAGCGAATAAAATAAGACCTCTTTGAAAATTGAGTGGTTTTGTGAAATTGTGTGAATCAGTGCACTGACTTTTCTAAAATTTACATTAGAGATGTTGCTAATTCTCACGAGTCTTGACACAAGGAGGGGGTGTGAAACTTGTTTTCATGTTGCTGTTAAGTTTTCTAAAACCCTGCCAGTAAATGTGTAAAATTGTGTAGACACAACAAAATATTACTAAAGTATAATTATTAGTTAATAATAATAATAATACTGAAGTCTTTTTTTTTAAATTGCAAACTAAATCAAAACTGTAAATCAGACTAAATCTAAAGTTGTATGAGGTCAGAACCTCTGCGTATTAAGCTGGGATTAAGATTTGAGCATTCAGCATGTTATTGGTGGCTGCTGTCTTTACACTCTGTGTCAACTCCTCTGAACGTTTGGAGAGATGCTAAAGGGCACATAGTTTGTAGAATAGAGTGCTGTCAGTAAAAACAGTGCTTCCTATGGTCTGTTGTGGACTGGAAAGAGATGATTTGAGAACACCTCAGCTGCTGAACACTCTGTTATTCTTCCAAAACCACATAATGTAGGGATCAGTGACACATAGTGTCATTAGCTATTGAATGGACAAGTGGATTTTTGTGTCATGACACTGACGGATTCAACCTTTGTTGAACAAGTGATTCATTTTCTGTTTTCACATTGAATGAGTAAATTGCTAGGACTTTGACTGCCCAGTTTCCTAGAAAAGCTTCTGATATTTAAGCTCATTATCAAAAAAAAACTGGCGCACTGGGCAGAGTGTTTTACACCATTGTGGAACTATTTTGTTGGACATTTTCCAAAATCCCAAACCTAAGTCATTAATCTTAAGTGTAAATTATGAATGATGAGGTTTGTTAAGGTTAGGTGTGCTATTACATTTCTAAGTGACTAGGCGCATCTGAAATCATATAGGTGCGATGTTTGTTGAAAAAACCTGTTTTTTTAACAAGGCACGCGCCTGGTTAAAAAACAGGTTTTTTCAACAAACATTAAAGGGTTAGTTCACCCAAAAATGAAAATAATGTCATTTATTACTCACCCTCATGTCATTCCACACCCATAAGACCTTCGTTCATCTTTGGACCACGAATTAAGATATTTTTGATGAAATCCGATGGCTCAGTGAGGTCTCCATTGCCAGCAATGTCACTGAACCTCTCAAGAACCGCTGATTCGAAACAAAAGATTCGTAAAGCTTCGAAGCAGTGTTTTGAAATTCGCCATCACTAGATATTTTTGAAAAGTCGTTATTTAGTTTTTTTGGTGCACAAAAAGTATTCTCGTCACTTTATAATACTGTACTCACATGAACTGTTTTAAATATGTTTTTAGTACCTTTCTGGATCTTGAGAGGTTTGGTGACATTGCTGGCAATAGAGGCCTCACTGAGCCATCGGATTTCATCAAAAATATTTTAATTTGCATTCCGAAGATGAACGAAGATCTTACGGGTGTGAAATGACATGAGGGTGAGTAATTAATGACAGAAATTTAATTTTTGGGTGAACTAACCCTTTAACATGACCATTAAAAAAAAGTATGTTCTATATAGTAAGAATGTATAGTATGTAGAATGAACGTAATCCGGTCGTACTACACCCATCATGTTGGCATTGTCATGTGACTAATTCACAAATCCTCTCTCGTGGCCTCATGGGATAGTAAAGTGTCCCTCGGATGTGCACTACAGAATCTTGGTGGAATTAGTATAGAATACATAGAATGAATGCATAGAGTATATAGTAATATAGAATGCATAGAATATATATATGACTTGTATATGATTTCAGGTAATCATTAATATAATTAATTCATTTCAGTGATGTAATTATCATGAAGCTGTTAAAATGTTGCTAATTTGTGCATATAATAAATGCATATTGCTAAATCTTTACATTGTAATAAATTATGTTGGATTGTTTTAATTATTGGTATATATGAGTGCTAAAAGTTTGTACACATGCTCTTTAGTTGGCGTATGCATAAGAACATTTTCATGTCAGTTTTTGCCTTTTATAAATCCTAATTGTTTCTCACTTTTGACGTATGATGAAATCCATGGAATTTAGGATCAAATCCCATTGTTCATGGGTTTTATAGGCCCCAAAATATTGCTTGAGCTTGGCTAGCAACCACATAGAAAAACCCTGAAAATGGTCAAAAACACTAGCATGATGATGGCAAATTTTGCCTGGGCAAGCACCGACATTTTTTTTTTTTCCATTTGTTTCAGAAAACAGATATTCAGTTTTTTTTTTTTTTTTTGCATTGGTTGCAGCTTCACAGCTCTCCTTTTTGGCAGTTTCTATATGACTACCACTGCAGCACTCATAATGCCTTTTACTGTTGCTTGATCAGGCTTTCCAGGCTTAATGGGGATTTCTGGAGATTTATGTGGTGCTGTAGGAAGAATCTCAAAGAGGATCTGTGGTGACTTCAACAGGTATTTTACTGTTGTTGTTATTCTGCACCCATATCCCATGTGTCCTGAGGCAAGACTTGAGTGCTCCTCGTGTCTGCTTCAGCGAGTCCAACCCAGGCTCTGGTAAATTAACTAGAGCCCTTCTACTGTCAAGATCCCTGTTCCTGTACTTCTGTGGGCTCTGTGAAGGGTTGGCTGGCTGTTTTGGATATCCATAAAAATCCTTAATGAATGCTAAGTGACTAGTACTGCTGTTTGTCACGTCTCAGTGACAGTAGAGACTAAGATCCTAACCCATCCCTCAGGAGAGAGATGGAGGATGGATGGATCTTGTTTTCTTATATTCAGACAATAGCACATGCATTCTTCAGCACACTGTCCACATAAGCAAATATTCATTTAAAAAGGGAAACATTATATGCAGCTTGTTGCAGATACATTATAGACATACTGTATGTTTTGTCCTGCTATTTAAATTTCATACCTTAGTTATGGTATCCTAGACACTTTTCAGTCAGTGAGCTGAACTTTAGAACTGGATCAGTCTGATTTGTGATCATTCTGACCTGTTTTGTGAACTGGATCAATCGATTAATTGTTAAGATACAACTCAAAAGAACAGAGGGTCGCGAACTTGCATAGGAGCATAGTATACGCATACTGCATGTGTCATCAGCTTAGTATATGCGTACTGTATGTGCACAGCCTGATTTTTCTAACCATGCACGGTGGACAAAGAAACATAGGACACAGAAGAACAACAAACCACTCGAAACTGCAACAACAACAACAACAACAGATGCCCCGTGTTGATGAGCGCTTGTGTGAGGTGGTTGAGAGCAGTGTTGTGGGTAACACATTACAATTAACTTGAGTTACGTAATCAGATTACTGTTTCAAGTAACTAGTAAAGTAACGTATTACTTTTTCAATTTACAACAAAATATCAAATAAGTAACGCAAGTTACCTTTTCACATTTATTGCCTGACATCTCTCCTGTCCCCATGTTGAGAGAAATTACATGCAACGGTGTTGTGTGTGCTGTTTAAACATGATGTTATTGTAGTTCTAGACTAAATGTGAACATGCATTTACTCATCTCACTTGCATGAAAACATTCAGTATTCCTCAAAATGAATAAAAACAGTGAAATACAATCTCAGAATTTTACGCAAACCTGTAATAATTAACTATGTTAAATTATACAAATATACTTTATGTATTTAATCTCACTTTATTAACCAATGTCTTTGCTGCTGACATTCAATGATCTAATTCAACCATACTAATAAGCAAAAATGACTTTAGATTAGATTTATAAATAAGAGTGTTGAACATCCTTCTCCTGTAGCACAGCTGAAAGGTTTGTCTGAGCTGTGCTTTCTACTGTACAGCCGTAAATATGCATTTCCTTCAGCTTGAGGCTTATTCGTATCACTTTTGGTGTGAAAGGGCCTTAGCATTTGCCAAAAAATACTTTTCATAAAAAGTAATGCAATTAGTTACTTTTTTAGAGAGTAACGCAATATTGTAATGCATTACTTTTAAAAGTATCTTTCCCCAACACTGGTTAAGATATACATGCAACTCTAGTTTAAAAGAGTAAAACGTAATTTTTTTTTTTTTTTTAACACTTGTTACTTCTGGAGAGAAATAGCACAGAATCTGGACAGATTCAAGTCCGCATGTGGCGACCATAAAAGTTAAAGAACACTTACACGCAAAGTTAAAAGCACATAGTCCACGCCAAAGGGAAATTCTCCAACGGAAAACACCCTCATTTGTAGCCATTAGTAGACTACTGGCTACTTTTGACCATGTATGGACTTCCAATACCGACACCATAGTTACATATGTATAATACTGTTTACAGCTGCAGATGACGCATTGGGAGCTGAAACCCAATTGACTGTTCGCAAAGACCCACCCCCTTTTAGTTACTGTTGCTACGTCCGACAAACCATGCCAATCTCTCGCCACACATCATGTTCTCACACAGTGAAAAATACATTGCGGAGCAAAGAGGACACTGACAATGCGTCGACAGACAAGACAGGTTACTTTTGATGTGAAACAAAGTCTCAAATTTCAATTTTTGTCATTTTTAAAGAAACTAGTCAATGAATACCATTTTGTGGCTCTTTAATGTGTCGTGACAAATCGCTGTAGCGCCTCAGTTCAAGCAGCTTGTGAACCGATCATCTCTTCGTACTAGTTCATTTATAGCATCAAATAAACATGAATGAACATCATAAGGAATGTTGTTTCAAGCACGGAAAGACGTCAGTACATATAATTTTTCAAGTTCAAGTCCACCGACGTTAATCTGCTAACTCCCCTGACTGCTTTGTCGGACAAAATGGCGGATTCGGCATTATGATTGGTTAGATTGCCTGTCAATCAAACTCCTGTCGAAGGGTCAATTATGGTAAGGGGCGTTACATTTCCGACACACCCTCTAAGCAGTTGATCAGTCACAACAGACAACTTTTGGAAGGGGAGCTTTAAAGAGACAGGAATTTAAACAGAGTGTTTCAGCCAGAGGGTGAAAAGAGGCGCTGCAACAATGTATGGTATAAGATTTTTTTTAAAAACTTTAAATCATGTAAATGTATTCTAGTAGACCCCAAAAATAAAGTAATAAATAAGCATAATGTGGGCACTTTAAAATATGAAAAAATATCTTCTCTAAAACTCCAATACAACAAGTAGGTATAATGATTTCATGTCAGAGGTTTTCATGTCTGTTGTGTAACATTTGATCTAAAGGTCTCAGATAAATTAGCATTGTGCACACATTCATGAATATTTCATCAGTCAGAAGCAACATCACCTCTCAAACATGATGTTGCAGCCCAGCAGAGGAGCTCCCCTGTAGGACTTGGCCAAAGAGGCGCCTCTGCTCTCCTTGGAGGCATCAGAAAAAAAGCATGCCAGCTCAAGCCTTTATGGTTCTGCAGTCCTTGAGGGGAACGAAACCACCATAGCTCATTTCGGAGAAGGCACTGATATGATTTTAGGCAGAGAGGAGCCTTCAGGGACCTAATGGCTGGTGATAAACACTGAAACTCGCCCTTCATCCCAGAGGGGACGTACAATACAAGTCCATTAAATTTGGCCCACAACACCTGCCAGGGGAGCGGCTCTCTGCACTTAGGTTTGTTAGCAGCTGGTCTCTATGTTTGCTTTTTTGCTATTGATCAGGGGCTCACCACCTATGACTCTCTCTGACCAACGTATGGCCCGCTAGACATGGGGCTGCCAATTAACATCAATTCTGAATGCATGATTTAAGTGACTGGTAGCAGAGACCTCACCATTAGCACGAGCGGCCCATGTAGCTCAGGGCTTTGTTATTTGGCTTTAGTACTACACCGCCATGCAAAAAGCTCTAGCGCCCTCCATGAATAATTGACTAACAGCCAGAGACCATTAAGCCACTCTTCCAGAAGGTAGCTCCGCATGACCTTACAAACGCATATGCGTGTGTTTGTGTACTCGCAATAAGGCGAGAAAAGGTCAGTGTATTTGTACGAGAGCTGCAAAAATCAAGTGGGTCGCCAACCATCAGTATCATGATATATGCAGCGTCTCCTGTCATATAGCCCCTACTGTGGAGTAATGGATGTAGCAGTAGCAGAGTTAAATTATCTCTTTCATCTCTCTAACTTGGGCACTTATAGACAGCATAGTGATTTGTGTTGCTATTGGAGCAGTTACTGTACATATGGGCCGTGGGTGGTGAACACACACTGAAGATACTCACCTTTTATGGTAAATATGGGAATATTAGAACGTTTTTCATGGTTAGATGTGTTGTTGATGGGGAACATGGTCTAGCACATGTGCTTCTACACATGTGGGTGACACAAGTTTGAATCTGGCTCCCATCCTGTTCCATTTCAGTTCCCATCATTTACTCTTCTTTTTACACTTTTCTCTGTAATATGGAGTGGCCAAAAATAAAGACAAGAAAATCAAGTAAAAATTTAAAATAAATTTTATGTTTTTAATAGGGCTGTCAATTTAATTTTTTTATTTGATTGGTTTTTGTATTTAAATCCAGTCCCATGATATGTAAAAGCTAATATAATAAATTATAATACAATTTTAAATGTTGCATCAGTTGATATTGGATATTTAATTGTTCATGCTCATGATTTCATATCAAACATTTCTTACTGTGTAAATTAAAGGCAGCGGCTATTTGCACTAAGTGCAAACAGCGATAGATGCTATTTACACCAAGTGTAAATAGAAATTAGATGCTAATTACACTAAGGCAAACCTTCTTTTGGCATTAAAAAGCTACTGTTGGGATTTACTAAAGACACTTTGAAAAGGCGTGGACTGAGTTGTTTTTGCGCAAAATTTATGGGAGGAGAGTATTTCAATGAATCACGCAACGCGATTTACTACTGTTTGTGCTCTTCAATTTACTGGTATTTGCGGCATCATTTAATACCCAAAAAAAGCATGTCTTATTTTGCGGGTTTTAGATATAGATATAGGTATAGATATAGACATAGATAGATATTGGCCTATCTATGTTACTCCAGAAGTAACATAGATAGGCCAACATGGCTTTGCAAACGATATTATATATGTGTACGTCAGGGTTGCCAGGTTTCACAACAAAACCCACCCAATTGCTCCTCAAAACTAGCCCAATCACATTTCAGGGGGGTCCCACAGTAAAGATCGTGTTCTGGGGGGTAAAATTCGCATTTTTGGCTGGGCTCCCCTGGTAAAATTTGCATTCCAGAGGCTAAATATCACGTTACTTTGGGTCGATTCAAGCCGCGGACATGAAAAACAACCCACGGCAATAGTGTAAAAGTAGCCCAATTCTGCGGGAAAACCGCGGACTTGGCAACACTGGTGTACGTGTTTGTCAGATTACATGTAAAGTTGCGCCTGTGTCGACCCGCACATGATGAGCATCATCTCTGCTTATTTGTGACCCAACGCTAATTTGCAATGCTCTTGGTAGATTGCGTTGGTCATTATTTAAATGATTTTACTACGTCTATGTTCTTTAATTTGCACGTTAGCAGTAGATGACGTGCAAGACTTGCCATCCCCATCAGCGCATTTGTGGAATTGCGCTCTCACGCTAATTTGCCCCATTTAGTAAATCTGGCCCTAAGTGAAAATGGCATATTTTCTTAGCTGTAGATGCTATTTACACTTAGTGAAAATAGCGATATATTCTATTACACCATGTAAAAGTAGCAGTTCTTTGCAATAAGTGTAAATAGGAATTAGATGCTATCTATACTATTTAGTATCTATACCATCAGATACTATTTGCACCTCAGTATTTTTACAGGATGCAATAATTGCATAGTGTAAATGATTATATTTATTAAAATTATTAAATGGATGCTGCCTTATTGGTAGAATAAAAACCCTCCCTACACCTTACCCTAACCCTACCCAATAAATTCTTTTAATATTATTAAACCCTCGTTAGGCAGTTTATTTCCACTTTTAGAACATTATTTTAGAACATTCTTTTTTTTTAAACTTGAGTGGCCCAACCAGACACTGGTGGGCGGAGCTAGTGTAAATAGTGTTTGCCAACAAGGGACGCTATTTGCACTTAGTGTAAATAGACACTCCGTAAGTTAAATGACACATCAGAGTAACCTTATACTATTTATTTATTTATTTATTTATTATCTCAATCGCTTTGCACGTTTTCTGAAACAGTCTTAACCTTCTCTACACTGTAATTGCAATTGTCACAATTGTTTGCTGGAACATCAGAACTCTATTGCATGTCTGCAAAATGTAGTTACTCACCCAAAACATTGAATTCATTCTTCAAAACCACCACCACCACCACACATTCTTACATATCTTCCTATTGTTCTTCCACAACGAGCAGTTTTCAGTTTACATGTAACATATTTCTACAAAAATAAATGTACTGAATAAATACAAATGTATTATGAAGTACTGCCGTACCTGCTGCTGTTTAGGGTTCAGACGTTCCTCCATGTTCAAAAATGCTAGTGATTGTTCTGGGCATATATACTCCATATATACTTGATTAAGATTGTGATTCCTATTTCATTACATTGGTGAGTCATTTGCCAATTTAGCAGACATATTTATGGAATATACATGCATATCTGACAGATTTTGATAAATGAATGGATCATTTTGCATGTGATGGCTCACACGATGAAAGAATGTTTAGAAGTTGTGAAGAGTTGTAAATAGTGACAATTTCACTGAGAATCAACTTGATCAACAAGCCATGTGTATTTAGTTATTGTGCAAATTGTAGACAATTATACTTACTCTTGGCATGTGTGCAATTTGCTTAGATCAATAAGAAATTCAAATCTGATGTGTGAACTAAATGTTCAGAGATCTGAACTTACTGTTTTGAGAGAAAAGAAATCTAATTCGAGAATTGAGCCAAAGCGATTGAGGAAAAACTGTAAAAAAACTGCTGCATTTAACTAATAATTTAAAAACACTGTTCAATGTTATGTTATGTAAGCAAATCCCAAAATGAATATCCATTTCACATTTAACATTTAAAATGATTTATTTTAGTTGTTAGTGTTTAATTTTTAATTTAATTAGACAAAATATTATGGTCCATAATGGCCATGAAAATCGGCTTATCAGTATTAGCCAAAATTTCAACATCGCTGCATGACTATTAATATTCCTTATTAGGGTTCAATTAATTCAAATACCTAAATGCAAATCATATTTTTGTCATCATTTTTTTTTTTTTTTTTTTTACAGCTAATATTGATATATTTATTAGCAATTCATTTTTAATATTGTTGGCTCTATGACAGTGTTGCTCTATTGTAAGTTGATTTGGATAAAATAGTCTGCTAAATGCAAAAATGTTATTCATTAATCACAGTATCATGATATAAACCAGTTCTGGTTAAATCAAACAGATTTTTTGTATCCTTGTTCTATGGCTACTGCAACCACATCCCTGCTGTTGTCGTTCATCTTATATTTGTGCTTTTACAAAGCTTACAGATGCAAATCTCACCTTAGAGGGTGTGAACTATGCATCATAAAGAGATTCATACCAATGAGCGTCGTTGCAGGCTGACTGCGTGTTTGGCATGTGTTGGCCATAGCAACTGTGGAACAGAGGATGTTATTTTCTAGAGAATAGCATGATGCATCAGCTGCCAGGCTGTCAGAAATGGCTTTTCCTCCTGTCCACGCTTACTTGTGCGTGCTTTTTCTGTGTTTTAATGAATGACTTTGAGTTTTCCACTGAGGAAAATAACTGCAGCAAAGAAAGAAAACAGTCCTTTATGTCCTGGGAAACAGTAAATCTATTAATCACGTTGCAGCCGAAGTGCAATTCCAATGTAAATGGATTAGAGAAGTGAAGGACTGCGTCGGCCAGGGACTTGAACAATGAAATGTACAGCGGAGCGGCTTGCCAGTATAAATGGACTTTGTGGTGCCTGGGGAGAGAGGCAGGTCTCTAACGCTGAGGCTGAGGTCGGGGAGGGTGTGATGGGAAGGTGAATTCAATAACTCTTAGACCGCTGTGTTCTTGCATTCCAGGAATAAGAGGAGATGAGAACTAGATGTTCTTCCCTTTAAAATTTGTAGGTTGCCATATACACACCTCAAAATATTAGACATTACGGTTGTATTTATGAAGAGTTTGGCAGCTCCAGTCCCTGTGAGTGATGTTTGAGGAGGCATGACGAGGCACTGGGTCATCCACTTGGTTTAACACATGCACACCCAAACACACACACTCATAAGCGTGCCAGCACGAGTCTTGCCGCTGGTTTTGTGTCATTGTTTGCTGTATTGAGGGATTATAGGCTCAGGGTGTTCACGGGCTGTTTTGCACTGGATCCAAACAGCACTCTGATGTGGAGCTGACGATCCCCCGTGTCTTGGCTGCAGATGGGGATTGAGTATAATAATCTGTTTCCCATCTGGAGCCAGTGTTCTCTATGAGGGAAGAAATAATAAAACGAGGAATATGGCCTCAATGACTCTATCCAACTCCAACTGCAGTCATCTCAGCCCAAAAAAGAGGCAGCATTGAAAGCTGGAAAAACATAGAGTGAGTGAGCATTTGTGAATCATATCCAGGCCATATTTCACTTTAACTTTGTTTTCATATATATATATATATATATATATTTTATATATTTATATATATATATTTATATATAATTTCAACAAAATATTATTTTATATATGGGTCAATGACATGATGGCACTTTTTTTTTTTTTTTTTGTCCAAAGGCCTTTATAATAATAAAAAACAAAGATGAGATATCCAAAGGATGTAAGGTAATACAACTAGATCTCTTTTATTGAATCCAAAAGGTTTTAATTATATTTTGCTACATATAAAGCTATTTTAAAGATTTTGAAGTGTCAAAAGGTCATTCGGTTTAACCGTCCAAAGGCCAATACAGCCATTTCATTTGTGATTAAAATATCTTAAAATGTAATAAATGTATATATTTTTTTTATTCTGGCATGATTTTATAACATCATATACTGTATCAACATAGTACACCAAGGTATTAAAATTATGTGTAGAAGTCGTTGCTTTGTTATGAGAAAGAATGTCTGGAAAAATGAATTTCATTGATGTCATTCGGAGTAACCAATATAAAGGCACCATTTTGGATAAAGTCATGCGGTCAATATCATGTGACAGGATGTGACATCATTCAGACACCTGCAAAGGACCACATGGTCATGAAGCAAAGTAACTAACTCTCTTTTAACTATTTGAAAAATTCATGTTTTCACTTGTTCATACGCATGTCCCGAAACATCAGGTCATTCGGTACAACCGCTATAAAACATGGAAAATGTTCTAATATTTTAAAAACCTTTTGTCCTTTTGTTAGCTTGCTAGCGAGCTAACTAGCTATCTAGCTAAATATCAGTCTGTTAGCATTGTTTGAAAATATCGTCATTCGTTATAACCAAATGTGTCATTCAGTAAAACCAAAATTTTGGTTAAACCGAATGACTTTTTTTTAATGACAAATTTTGTCCATCTTGTAAAAAGTGACAAAAGCAGTGTTAATTGATTATAAAAACCACATAATCTCATTGTTAACACATAATAAAACTTCAAAATTAGTTATATCTCCATTATGTTTTTTTTACACTTTAAAAAACCTTATTTGTCAATGACCCATACACATTTAATATAAATTGTATTTTGTGTAAAGAGAATTTTATTTTATTCTACTTGAAAAGTCTGATTACCATAATGTAAAAAGTTATCATTATTGTAATACACTTTACTTTTTTAATAAAAATTAACAAATTAAAAATAGCGCACACATAGTAAATACATAATTATTTAATTACTTCAATATATTATAATAATGAGATGGATGGGATAATGTGCTTAATTGTCAAGAAAAATAATTTTCATTTGATTTTCAGGGGTAATATGACCCGCACATGTTCTTGGCAGGCTTTGTGAGATTGACCCAATATTTGCTGTTTCCATCTGCTGTCATAGGAGAACAATGATCCAGCGTCCAGTAGTTTTTCCAATTTTCTTGGAAAAAAGGTTTATTTAATCTCTATACAAATATTAGTGATATGTAAACTATATCCTCCTAACGAGTAAGCCACACCTATGTGTTCTCTCCAAACAAAAATCAAACATCTACTGGTTTATCCATGGGTTTGTAAATATTTCATTTCCGACATGAATAATTTACCCAGGGTGTGACATAATGCCTGATTCATTTTTAATATCTCTGCAAATTTGAATCCACAAACATTTTATGGTGCAGTGATGGAAGCAGCTTATTTAGCAGGTTCTGCTGTTAGAAAGTGGGATATGCTCTATAGTAAGCAGTAAAAAACTAGACTATAATTATTTATTAGGGTTCAATAAAACCGCTAAGTTATTTTACGTCAGCATAAAGCCACTGAAACTCTGCCAGGTTGTGCTGAAACTTCTGTGTCAAGAAACATCCATCAATGTCACTGTACCTTAATCAAATACAAGATTAGTGTGGAATATGAAATGTGATGCATTTTGGAGGATGAAAGACCATTCATTTCAAGCATTACACACAGCCTAGAGCTTTCTTTAATTGCATTTGCTTGATCTAATCAGACCCAGTTAGTCTACTGTGGTAAGACTGCAAAGCACCTGTGTATGTGTTCCTGCTCCGATGACACACTTCTTTTCCTTTACAGGGTAGAGAGATCTACAGACCAGGTGATCAAGCCTGTCAACGTGGAGGCCTTATCCAAGTGGGTTGGTAAGATCCCACCGGATGTGCTGCGGGACATGCCTGTCATCGCCCCCATGCTGGCCAGGCTCGGCTATGATCCCCACGCCAACCCTCCCAACTACGGCCGGCCCGACCCCCTCGTTCTGGATAACACTAGAAGGGTGAGAATCGCCACAAACTATCTTCTGTGGTGACTTTTTTTTCTATTGTACCTTAAAGCACCTCGACCTCATTTTTCTCCATCCACTACTAAATCATCTTGCTTCTATTATTAGATCAGACATGTACGTATTTGACACATTGCCACGTATGCGGGTTAAAAGTGTTACTCAAGCTAGGCTGTATGTTATGAGACTGGGATCAGAGGATTTGGTATTGCTTAGCTTTTGTGCTCATTATTTACTTTTTACTTTCGTATCCAAGTATTAAAAGCCATTTACATTCCACACATCCTGCAGACACGAGCTGCTCCATGTGTGAAACGGGTACTTAGGTGTGAGTTGCACCTCTGGGATTGAGATATATATATATATATATATATATATATATAATATATATATATATATATATAATAGCCATATTGCCTAGAAAGCTAGAGGCTAGAAATCTCAAACATCACCTATCTTAAATAAGACAAATGAGTCTTTAAGAATAAATATATAGTTAAATATTGGCCATTTTGTTTTAAGTTGACAGAGTTGTGTTTGACAGACTTACATTATGAAAATGTAAGATGAAGTGGCTGTTCTTTATAAAGAACCAAACATTGATTGACACCCTATCGAATTAATTTTGTCATCATTTTTTTCTGAGGTTATTGATTGCTAATGATTCATGGTTCACTGGTGGATATAGGCCCAGCTTACTTCTGTCAAACCTTAATAAATGTACATTCTATATGAGCCGAGTCTGTTGATTGACCAACCATTCCAACATTAGCATGTTTTATATTAATTTTACTTCATTATGCATAATTTCTTTCTAATGTGAAGCTTACAGAATATGGATATGTTGCTTGTACAGAACTATCTCAGTCTTTACTGAGCTGAAGATTAGACCAATTTGGAGGCTAATTTAGTCTGTTTATGATGATAGTTCAAGAATAGTTGCTAGCATTACTTTACACATGGCGAAAATATTACCTCGGAGTGTCCCTTTCTTCTCTCTCTGACTGGAAGTCTAGTTTTAGTAAAGAGAACTTGGGCTCAGTTCTTACATCAGCAGTATAACACCACATTCCCTCACAGCTGCTATCCATTTGCAGCGGTTAATGACGAAATCATATGCTAAACTATGGAAAAAAAGAATATAAAATGTGTTTAATACTCCGTAAGAGCCTTTAAGATTGTAAAAGTGGCTCCAGGCTGTTCCTTGAGCAGACCGGTTTCGAGGTGCTGTGATTTACAGTTGTGCCTGAGGGAAACATTTCTGGTTGTAGCACTGTACCCTTGCCTTACTAAATAATGGATATCATGCCACTCAAGGTGGGCTAGGTGGTCTTGTCATTCACTATGACAGGGCCAATATAAATCTTCACTATGTTAGTCTTTTTCCATGTTGAAATGACACAAAACTTAGGAAAATTGCATGACTTGATGGAGTGCTGACTGTGGTGGAAAGCATTTTTATGCTACTTGAGCAGTGAACCACAGTCACGGTGAAGAGTGTGTCGGGTTTTTTTTTCTTTCTCCAAGGTCTGGAAGAGGCCCTGTCGAGCTCTATCAGTGTGTCAGAGGGTTTGAGGGGAAAAGCTGTGTCAGATTCCTATCCTTGGAAAATTATCAGTGGCATTGACATGGCTGGGCAATGTTTTCTGGCCACATCTTCATCCCAGTTGCCCTTTTTTTTTTTTTTTAGCTATAGGAATGTGATTGTGGTTGGAACGTCTCTAGAAATCCAATGTGAATGCTTTTAAAAGGATAGCCTCACCCAAAAATGAAATTGTCACTATTTATTCACATTCATGTCTGCGTTTTTTGTCAATACAATGAAAATTAATGGGGTCCAGTGCTGTTTTTGGACCCCCTTGATTTTCATTATATTGGCAAAAAACATTCTTCAAAATATCTTCTTTTGTGTTCCAGAAGTCATGCAGGTTTGGAAAGACATGAGGATGAATTTTCGGGTGAACTGTCCCTTTAATACTCCATCTCCATGATGACAATCTGAAGTGGTTGTCAACCTTGAACTATTCTGCAGTTGCGCTCTGCTTGCCATGACAGTTGTTCCCTCTTTCCCACACAGAGAAGATTCCTTTTAGTTGAGCAATTGCCTTTTTTTTTTTTTTTTTTTTTTTTTTGGACATATCATTCAATTGGCACCAATCTCTGTCAGTTCCATATGTTTCTCTTGCTGAGTAAAACTCATGCTGTTCTTCTCACCGAAATGCTGTGTCTTCAAAGCCCCATTTTGTTTGAAAAGGACTATTATTCAACTAACAAATTCTGTAAAGCTATAAAAGGTTTCGACTCGCATGGGCAAAATCATGAATGTTTGATGTTTCGCTCAGAAATGGAGGGGTAGGGGGGCTTTTAAAACTGGGCACAGGAGTGTGCGGTTTGTTAGTAATTGTTTTGTATTTCATCTTTCATTTGTTTGTTTGTGTGTTATCGCACAGTTCGGCTGGTTTTGTGCATGCCTGTGCCCCATAAAGCAGTGCAGATTTCATTCAGCATTCTTTTGAAAAGCTATTGTTGTAGTCCCTCTCCTTCAACAGCCAGATCCATCTTTCTGACTCAAGGCTGTGAGAGAGAGAATGAGAGAGAGAGACATAGGGAGAAGCACATCTGCAGCGTATTAATGTGTATTTCCCCTGGATCAAACACAGCTGCATGGATCAGTCGTTAAGCCTCCCCCCTTCCCTCCTTCGACATGGAGTACGACACACACAACAGTGAAGATCTAAGATCTGCTCACAAGGTGTGCAGTACAGACAGACCGTAACAGAGTGCAGTAAAATTTGTGAACTGTGGTGCGACTCTATTTTTGAAGTCTGAGAAGCAAGCTGAGCTTCAGAAGCAAAGAATATGAGCCGTTTTATTTCAACTCGTTTTAACATCCATTAAACTCAGGGTTTCTCTGTGCTTGAAGTATTGTAGTGCTGTCAGTATAGGCCTCTCATTTGCTCGTGTTGCACTCTCAGGCCTTGGTGTGCTGAAATCCATGCAAACTAAGCATGTGGGTCAATGACCAATAAGAGGGTTCATATGTGCCTTGAGATGTACTCTTTGAATACATGTTGGTTTCATACGATTTGGAAAAACTTTTATACCATTTTCAAGAAATGTTTCAATTTAAAATGTCATGTAGTGCAACCATCAACATATTTGTTATATGATTAAATTGACATTTTAATCATTATTAAAAAAATATTTTAAATATATACAGTTCAAAAGTTTGGGGTCGGTAAGATATTTTAATGTTTTTTAAAAGAAGTCTCTCATTCTCAACAAGGCTTCATGTATTTGATTAAAAATATAATAAAAATATATAAAAAATACAGTATCATTGTTGAAAGAAGTTGTGCTGCTTAATAATTTTGTGTAAACCTTGATTCCAAGATTCTTTGATCAATAGTAAAGTTCACAAGAACAGCATTTATTTGGAATAAAAATCTTTTGTAACATGTCAATAATGTCAATTTAATAAATAATCAATTTAATGTGTCCGTATGGATTAAAAAATATTAATTTTTAAAAATCTTACTGACCCCAAACTTTTGAACAGTAGTGTATATTACAAGATAAAAAGTTTTACAAATACAATGAAATAATTCATACATATCATTGAGATTTTGGGGAGTCGCACCACATGACATTTTACAACCAAACCTATACCTTGTCATAAAATAAATGACATTTTAAATAAATGAATACTCAAAAATGAATTGTTGGATTGTTGTAGTGTCAAGCGGGTTCTACGCAACTATATTGAGTAATTTGTACAAATAACAATGTAGTTGTATGAACAAAATAAATTCAAGTAAAGCTGATAAAATTTCTTTGAGTAAATACAAATCATTTGAATTTGTCACTGTTACATATTTATATGTGCAGTTTATTTATGTGCAGTAAGTTTATTATGTAAGGTGAACACAGTTATTGACTTAATGTACCTCATTAAATTAACTATTTGCTCTACAAAATCAGTTAAATTAAGTTCATGTAGTTACATGAGTTTTTAAGTAATGTGAACAAGGATAGTTTGAGTGAAACTAACAACAGTGAAAGTGTAGATTCAGACAAAACATGAGCATCAGCATTGCTAATTGACTGGCAAACACCACTCGAATTCCTTGCAAATTGTTTTTTACTGCCGTAGGCAACAATAAAATGTACTTTCATATTGAATCTCTCACCTAAATCTCATGGGTACAGTTGGTGACATTGTGGATACATTATTGAAATGATGAGAGGTGATAGTTTATGCCCACAGGAGCATCCAAGTGTGGCAGTATTGTGATTCGTATTGGTATATTTGGTTCTCGTTAGAGTCATGCATCCCACCGGATGAGGATCTGCTTATATTGTGGAAAGAAAGCGAGAAGCGCACAAGAAACTGTCGCTTGTCAGACCGGTATCAGCAATCATACGCAAAAGGCACTGACTTTCTCCATGTATCACTTCGTTTTTCTGAATAAGCATGTGAAATGCTAAAAAATGTGATGTCTTTAAATATAAAAGAAGTTAGATGCATTGAAGTTTTAATTTGATTGCTCATTCTAAGTGTCAGAGCACTCGACTACAAAATCACTCAAAATGCTCATCCTACTGCAAATATTTGCATATAAAACAACTGCCTGGAGTGCTTCAAAATCAGTGTAAGAGGAGCATTTAGGCTTGTACATTACTTGGATACTTTGTTTTCTCACAGCGACCGTCCGTGTTTTTGATTAATTCGGCTGTCTCCTTTACATGATGTCCTTGCTGTAAGCAGGCCACTGTGAATTTTTATTATACACTCTGAATGCAAGTCTTCCTGCCATTTCTGTACAGTATCTGGATAGCTGAAGAAATGGCTTTGAAGTCGCAAGCCTCTCAATAACGAGGTTTCCTTGGTAACAGGGGCGAACTGCAAGACTCCAGCTCATCAGAGAAAAAGCTGCAATGTTGCTCAGTCATGGAGCTGGTCTGTAGAAGAGACATCATGAACTCGAGCACAGGGCCGCAGCTGAGGTCTGGTGAGATCTGATGGCTTTTGCAGCTGCTCTGCCTTAACATGTCATGGTTTTGTCTTCGTTGTTTTGAGGCGGATTTGAGGCACACCAACTATTTGTGCTGCATTTAACTTAAACGATTACCCAGTGTTGCATCAGTTACAATATAAAATTCATTTCTGTGCATTTTTACTACCACTTTGTTTTCATAAAGTCCCTTGTTAAGACCTGTTGAAATCAAATGGATGGTTTTGAGGCTTTTTAGCCCATGTCTGTTAGCTTTGAGGGCATCTAAATGCTAATGTACTCGCAAAGAAAATGAACATTTATTATGTAATATTTTTTAAAAGGGAAGAGCTCCAAACTTCCTGTTTAAGTGATGGAGTCTTTAAAGAGGGAATTCACCCAAAATTAAAATTGTTATCATTTACTTATCCTCGTCATTCTAAACCTGCACACTCTTAGGGTACGTTTACACAACAACGATGTACTAAAAACGGAAAAGTTTTTTTTTTCACGCACAGACGACAATGTTGTCAAATAGATCCCTGTTCAAACAGATTCGCGAAAACAACTAAAAACGCTATATTATGCTGCCAGTCCAGTAGTTGGCGATTAGGGCTGTGTATTGCCAAGAATCTGGTGATAAGATACATATCACGATACAGGGGTTACAATGCGATATATTGCGATACTGTAAGAAAGGCAATATATTGCGACGTTCCTTGTTTTTTTAGAAAAAAGGATGTAATTTTAGAAAAAACGGTCATAAAGAACACACCACCATATGCATAAAACCTTACAAACAGCTTTATTTTATTTAATCAATGCAGTATCATTTGCATTTATATCACTAATCACTATTTTATGCAATCTAAGGGAAAACAGTAAAGTGACTGCAGGATTCTTTAGGTGTGTATGTTTTAAGTTCACGGTATAGCAGTTTTTAATTTCTAAACTATTTAACAACTAGTGCATAGTCCATTTCATGACTGAATATCTGTTTTATATTTAATACTGTAAAGCTGCTTGCTTTAAAGCAGTCTAATGTATAAAGTGCCATTTAAATAATCGTGCCTTCACTTAAGTGCTGAACAAAGCTGGTGCAAACATATCCACATCGCTATGATCAGATGCTTTATGCTGTCACCGCTGTCATTTTTGTTGTGTGTTTATTTTGTTACTGGGAGGAAAACGTGCAGTACATACTACATTTTCTATCGAAACGCCTCTCTCAGCAGCGCGGATGGCATCGGGATATTAAGTGAGCTCTCAGATTCAATGCGTTTCCCGAGTTTTGGATTTTAACATGGCCTATTTTGCAAACAACTGACTCTTGTCGATCTACTTAGTGGGTTCTTTATAGTTGAAGCCAAAATGAGCACACACACTTCAGCTCTGTAACTGACGCGTAGCCGCTGAAGAAGCGCAAGGTGCATCGCTAACGTTAGCATTAGCAAACCCAGCTCACAAGTTTTGTGAGCTGGGTTTGCTAATGCTAACGTTAGCGATGCACCTTGCGCTTCTTCGGCGGCTACGCGTCAGTTTACGTTCTTAGATAACACTGACATCTAGCGGTTGGGTCTGTGGTTTAAACCCGGCACAAAGCCACGAATCTTGGATGTAAATAAATAAATAAATATCTATACAGTGTTTTTGAGAATCGATACAGTATCGCCAAACATAATATCGCGATATTCATGTGTATCTATATTTTCTTACACCCCTATTGGCAATGTGACTTTGTAAAGAAAAACTACGCGCCTATAGACTGAACACATAATACTCATGCACATGATTTCACCGTTTTCACAGATTTGCGTTTTTGTAGTTTACACGGAGACAGTAACGCTATCGTTTTTAAAAAACGTGCACTTTGAAACCCGTTTTCAAAAGTTTGTGTTTTCAGGCCCACAAAACACCATTGTCGTGTAAATTAATAGCCAAAAGTTTTCAGTTTTTAGTTGAAAACAGTGTTGCGTAAACGGCCCCTTAGAAGAAAAGGTTTTATTTAGAAGGGTTCTATCATGTGCTTCGTATATAGAACCTTTTAGGGGTTCCCTTCATTATGGATTTAATTCATTTTTTTATTATTTTTTAATTGTAGTTCTATTAAACAGCTCATACACACACTTTATCAGTACAAACATTTAAATTACCCTTTAAACATGCAGGTATTAATCATTTAAGACATTTCTGCTCAAAGGCTTCATCTTAAAATGAAAATTAATTTATAGTGATGACTTCATTTTAGGGTAGTCTATCCCTTTAAATAGAACCTATTAGCATAAAGGGTTCTTTAAAACTGAATCAAGAACCCTATGATTCTATATTGAACCCCAATCAACATTGTTTTGTAAGAGTATATGACTTTATTTCTTCTGTGGAGCATAAAAGAAAATATTTTGAATAATGTTTGTTTCTGTCCATACAGTGAAAGTCAATTGGGTCCAAAACAGCCCCGCACCCCATTGATTTCCATTGTATAGACAAAAAGCCACATTCTTTAAACTATCTTTTTTTGCGATTCTGCAAAATAAATGGTCTTATGGGTTTGGAACGACGTGAGGGTGAGTAAATAATGACATTTTTCATTTTGAGTGAACAATGCCTTTAAGAAAACATTTTCTGCTATAAAACAACAGTAACAGGTTGTTGAAACTGCAGCGTTTTTATACAGCCCAAAAGCTGTGACATCCATTGCACTTTTTCAATGCTTGTGTCCTGTGGTAATTAAACTTAAACCTAATGTCCTGTGGCAGTAATGCACCATTTCTGCAATTAAGTATTGTGGCTTTACTAGATGGTAATATTGATCTGAGCACTCCAGACTAATTTGGCGTAATGAAGGTACCACTATCACATGTCCAGTTGCTTTCCATTTAAAAATAAGCAGATTAGCGTAATTCAATGCTTGCAAGGTAAAAGGAACACTTTTGAATCTTCAAATGGTCGTACAGTGTCTACTGAAGCCATGAATTTTGGTCATGTTGACATTTTTACCAGGTATTTTACACAGCAATCTAGACCTGTGCGGTCATGCCATGAGTAAACAAGAAATAAAACAGCTGTTAAATACTCTATAAATACCCTTAATGGTAATAGACATGGACTAAAGGCCATGAAAACGTTAATTTTATTTTCATGGGATTCCTGTCAACAGCTTCTATAGCTATCTCATATATCAACAAAACTCTTTTGCTTATCTTACTTTCATCTGGTTTGTTTATGCAGATTCAAAATGATTCACCTAAACTATGTAGGACACCGGTAACATGAGGACGGATGTATATAGTTGCCTAAGTTTCAGTGACATTATCTTATCAAGACATCTGTTAGTGTCAATGTTTTTTTGACTCTTCTTGGCCCATATTGTTGCTCTTCACAAAGGCTTCTATACATTGTAGAATGCAGAGAGTAAATGACAGTCTTTTGCTTTTCCACCCTTTAATTGTCTGTCATCGGTCTCCTGTGAATTAGTACATTTTGAATCCTGTCCAAAGCCACAATCGATACCTATTAAGTGACTTTGCAGCTTCGTCATGATTCATGTTGAGAAATTGATATTAAGATCAATAAGTCGGTCTCAACTGCGCTGCTAGTGGCATCGTGTGGATATGCTTGTGTTTAGCTGTACTGAAGGCTTGGCAGCAACATACCAAATATGGGAGTTTGTTGACCAGAAAAGAAGGTCATGTGGACTAAAAGTTTGATTCAGTTTTGTGTAACATTTTATATAACAAGAACTAGATTTTCTGGAGGGGAAAAAAATAAACAAGGCTGCCCCCGACTGTAGATTTTTCTAGTCAACTAGTAGTCATTCATTTAAGCCATTAGTCGACTAATTGCACGTTTATGTTAATTTAATTACTTAAATATACCCGGGGTGGAATATAGCCTATGCCTTGCACTCAAGTGCACTCATAAAGCTTCGTGCAAAGCACTGGCAAAAGCAACGATTATGAATGTCGGAATAGCAAGTTTTGTTGTTATTGTGAGTGTACACAAATAAAAGTAGACCCTTTACAGTTTGGAATTATGTATTACTCTTATCTGTATGACAAAAAAATGACGATGAGTATTTTAAGTTGAAAAAATGCAAGTGATCGTGCCGACGCCTCCATGTCATGCAGTAAAGCGCGCTATGCTTTAGCTGCCTTCCACACTCCGTACAAACACTTGGATATATAATGGCGCACATTTATCTAGGTTAACATTAGAGCAAGCAGCCATGTAAAGTTGCTATTATTTACATGTTTCAAATGATAAGCCATATTTGAGGTTGATGGATGATAGGCGAACATCTGGATTTCTTGCCTGACATGCTGTAATTACCACAAGGACCTGCCGTTAATGATCTGTCCCTCACAGTCTGCCTGACTGTTTCCACACAGAAACAGTGTGGATTATGCTTAGTGAGTTAGGGTTAGTTAGCGAGTTACACTTTACACTACTAAACCTTTTTACCCCGAGTTGAATCTAGCGTTCAATAGTGTTAAATGACCCTATTCTGCATGTCGAGTGCTACCCAAGGTAAGAATATAGGTGTGAAAAAAGTCATGAGTCATGATACTGGTGTAAAACCTTCTGCGTCTGATGTGTGTGTTAACACATTGAGTCAGCAGTGTCGTCCTGCATTAGAGGAGCTGTTGGTGTATGACTGTCCTACCCCAATTTAATTCATCTTTGATGAATAGGTTTTGCTCTTTCTGTAATATGGAACAGTGAACACAAGCTCTTCTGCAGTCTCTGCTACGCTCCACTGCGTCTGTCGTCAGAGGCTACAGCAGGTGATTCTGGATGTAGTGTCTCTGGGAGATCAGGGCCAGCGGTTCCTCTACCCGAGGCTGAGGCGCAGTCAGCTGCACATATCTGTCAACATCCCTGTCTGCTCGCCACCTCTCATTTGCAGCTCATTGCTGACAGTACTGTGAGCCTCCATTACGGATTAACCAGGCCACCCTACTGTGTTTTAGCCATTACACTATAAGCTCTTTACGCATAAGGGGAAAGGAAAGACAATTTTCCTTGCTATTACCACCTCGTTTGGTGCAAATCTTTAAATTAAGATGTATTTTAAAGTAATTTGGTGTTTGTTTACTTTAGGGCTGTTAATTTAGTGTGTTTTAAGGATGATCAAGCCAATACAGTAAGCTGATAATTATTTTCAAGTTCTAAGGATAACTGATATTAAAATTCTGTGCTGTTTTGTCTAAATATACTAAAAAAATAAAGCACTCAAAACTACAATTGATCATTTTAAATGCTACAAATGAATACAAGTGAAACATTTCTTATTATCAATGTTGAAAACAGTTGTGCTGCTAATATTTTTGTGGAAACTGAGATTTTTTTCTTGATTATTTGATGTTTAGAAAGTTTAAAAGAACAGGATTTATTTGAAAGAGATATCTTTTGTAACATCATAAATGTCTTTACTGCCACTTGATCAATTTAATGCATCCTCGCTGAATAAAAGTATTGATTTCTAATCCCTAGCTTTTAAACTTTTAAACTTCTGTGGAATGCAAACGGTTGTTAAAAGAAAATGCGTCCAGTTAGGCGGCCTGTTCCTAACATAAAGCTATCAAGAGGCTTCAGCGGGGTTGTAATAGTGATAGTGAACAAATCATTTGGACTACTTTTATTGCTTTTTTTTTACTTTTACAGAAAGGCATATGGGTCTTAAAACAACATAAGGTATTTTTTTTTATCCCATCATGAGGTTTTTTTTTTTTTTAATAACTTCTACATAGTATTTTGTCTCTGTTTTGTATTTGCCAATTAATACATCATTCTGATGATTAATTTTCTCCATGTATTTATAGAAATTAAACCTACTGTTCAGTAAGCAGTCCATGCTGATAGCTACAGGAGGGCTGAATGTAAACATTCCAGTAGAGAATTCCCCCGCTTGGCCGCACAGTCAGTTTTTCCACTGCCGCCTCCCTGGAGCTCAGGAACTGTGAGGATCTGAAGAATTTGCCCGTATGAATGTCTCAATCGCACACCCCTCAGTTAGCCGCAGGTTTTGTCAAATTATTTTCTATACTAATAGCTTTTGCTTGAAGAATAAGCTTGTCCGGTTACATCAGCAATGAAAAATTTACTTTACCGTGGTAGCGAGCCAAACAAATGTCATACGAGGTCTTGGTTGTCTCATTTTGCGTGTTACCGCTGCTGTTATATCCAACATAGAGAACCAGATACGTCATTGCAGCCAACATAGACCTGCTTGTCAGACGTTTGTTGTTGTGGAGATATGAAGGAGTGTTAGGGGACGGGATAAGATAATATATACTTTTTTTGGACTTCTACAAATCCAACTCGTTCATTTGTTATCCATACTAACAAAATGAACGAACCAGAACCAGTCACAGCCAAGACATGTGAGCAGGAAAGAGTCTGTCTGTCTTTTTAACTATTGATTGTCCTCCAGCCATGGTGATATGACTTACGAATCCCCACCTCTAACGCAACATTGACAGGATTTAGTGCGGGTTAACAGTCTTGGATGAGCGATAGATTGTTACAAAATGTAACCCAGGGAAATGGGAAACATGCATGCCTTTCTTGTTGCAAATGAATTCCATTCAGGCTCTAAACCGCAAGCTTGGCTAGCCAACTTGTCTCAAACAAACCCCAACCGAATTCGCTTCCCTATACACCCACCGACTGAACCCCCACCTCTTGACCCACCAGTGGTACCAGCTTTCTTTAACCAGCAGCCTGGAGACTCCTCTCTGTAATTGAGTCTGAAGTCTTGCGTAACGGTCATATCCCACGGTTCAACTGGCTGTGATGGGGAGAGCGAGCCAAATTCACTCAGTTCTCCTCTACAAGAAACCCAAACACTGTGTTCAAAAAGAGCTAAATGGAGATCAATGAAATGGAACTGAATGGGAAACAAAAGTTTGACTATTTTTTACTTGACACTGCTTAAAGTTGCCCCTGTTATGCTAGTTTAAAGGTTCCTTATTTTGTCTCCTACAATAGGTTTACATGCATCCAAGGTCAAAAATACATTGCACATAACCTTATTTCACGACACCTTAGAGTTTGTTTGAAGATTCAATCGCTCTAAACCCCACGTCCTATAGTTCTATTTGTCTGTCTGTTGTTTTATCTATATCATTCTATTTATATCATTTCGTTTGTCTGTCGTTCTGTCTCTATCATTCTATTTGTCTATTTGTCTGTTCTGTTTATATCTGTCTGTAGCTCTATCTATATCATTCCATTTGTCTATCTATCTGTCTGTTCTGTCTATATTATTCTATTTTCTGTTGTTCCATTTGTCTATCAGTCTGATGTTCTGTCTATATTGTTCTATTTGCTGTCGTTCTGTCGTTCTATTTGTCAGTGGGCATTTGTCTATCTGTCTCACGTTGTCTATATCATTCTATTTGCTGTCATTCTGTCATTCTATTTGTCTAGTTGTCTGTTGTTCCATTTGTCTGTCTGACGTTATGTCTATATCATTCTATTTGCTGTCATTCTGTCATCTATTTGTCTAGTTGTCTGTCTGATGTTCTGTCATATCATTCTATTTGCTGTTGTTCTATTTGTCTACCTGTCTGGCGGTCTGTCTATACTGTTCCATTTGCTGCCGTTCCATGTGTCTAGTTGTCTGTTGTTCCATTTGTCTTTGTCTGACGTTTTGACTATATTGTTCTATTTGCTGTTGTTCTGTCATTCCATTTGTCTAGTTGTCTGTTCTGTATATATTGTTCTATTTTTTTATGTTTGTCTAGTTGTCTGTCATTCCATTTGTCTTTGTCTGACGTTCTGTCTATATTCTATTTGCTGTCATTTTATCGTTCTGTTTGTCTAGTTGTTTGTTGTTCCATTTGTCTATCTGTCTGACGTTCTGTCTATATCGTTCTATTTGTTGTCGTTCTATCGTTCTATTTATCTATCTTTATGTCGATCTATCTATATCTTTCTATTTGTCTATCTGTCTGATTATCATTCTATCTATAACCGCATTTCCACCAAAATTGTCCCAAGAGCTTTTTTCCCCCTAGACCTGTTGCTCTCTGCGTATACATCGTGGGCTAAAGTACTGTGAGATTAGTCCGGTGACAGAGGACTGCGCGCGACTTTCCAGTTCTCGCTGGATTTCCTCCTCCGCATATAAGCTTAATAAAGCCTGAACCCTAATCATCAATCCATCGGACGTATTTTTTAAACTTCATTGTTGATTCGAACAGCAAACAACTCTTACTGCACGCACCGCAACAGACTTTTAATAATGGTGGTTGAAATAAAATGCTCAACCAGTGCTCAACCGTGGACTCAACCAATCAGCATGATCAGCGCCCAAGTCCCACCCCTGAACGTTCCTGAACTTTGAAAAAGTATTACCTCACGAGCAGGAACTTTCTGAGGGGGAAATTTTTACCCGGAACTTCATTTAGACCCTGGCCCCTACGGTCAAAACACACAGAGTACCACCCCAAAGTCCCTAGATCCTGGGGAAAGTTCCTGCGGTGGAAATGCGGCCTATATCATTCTATCTATATCTTTCCTTCCTTCCTTTCCTATCCATATCCTTCCTTCCTTTCTTATCTATATCCTTCCTTCCTTTCTTATCTATATCCTTCCTACCTTCTTTCCTTCCTTGTTATTTTTTCATATATGAGGAAAGGCAAGACAGGACTGATCACTTTTTAGGAGCTTTGCCTCTCATGCATATAGTTTATGGCTCCTGCTCAAATCAAATGGGTTGTTTATAAGAAAAACACCTTCATAGAGCTCCAATATCTGACAGCTCCAGCAGTGGAGGAAAGAGCACGAGCTTCAGGTTTCTCACAGTCTAGACCTGCCACAGCAGAAAGCGTTTTCAAATAGCGGCCCCATCGCCAAGTTGTCTAGCTTCCTGTCAGGTCAGCGCTTCTTTCCTGTGACACGCACATACGCACCCCAAACACTTGCACAATTCTCTGTGTGCTCCTCATTCCCAGTTTCCTAAGCTTAGAAAGCCAGGAAATGAGATCAGCTGGATGTGTCTTAATTGGAGATTGTCGTCCTCTCTGGAGCAGACACACTGGCTGCTTCTCATTCCAGCATTCAGTCTGGCTCTCTTTCACTCTTTCTTTCATCCCTCGATAGAGCTTGTGAATTTTGTGAGGTTATACACCCTGGGAATTGACACACAATATCCTCCTAGCAGCGCAAGAGAGCGGTTCACATAAGAGGACTCTGTTATCCGTTCAGCGCCAGACTTTTCATTTGGCCATTACTGCTTTCTGGAGGCATATAAAACCGTTTTGTCTTGATGCTGTTAAGAAGGATGTTTTTAGAGATTAAAATAACTTCAGGTACAGAAATAAAAACAGGAAAAAAAGAAGAATTTGAAGTTTGAACTGTGTAATGAATGAGCAGTGCCCTTTGTGGAACGACTGTAGATCCTGTGTTTGCACAGTGTGACGGCCTCTAAAATCAGCTCTCTGTTTTTCCAGGTCTTTAAGGGTGAATTTCAGCTACCTGATTTTCTTAAAGAACAGACACAGGTATGGTAGATATTATGCCTGTCCTTAAGGCTCTTCATAAATGGCTTTTTTTATTGATTTTGTTCTTCCTATTTTGTTTGTTACAGTATGCCCACCACCAGTAAATAAAATGGTGGTCATTTAAGACCTTCACTTCCCATCTGCTTCCTCTCACTCTGATTCTTTGCTCTTCACGTAATTTCTGATCATAATGGGTTAATAAGGTGTCTTGATCTCCTCCAGCCTGCCTCCTCTGATCTCATGTTTTCATTTTTTGATCTGATCACATTAGCTGCTAGAAATGTGTGTGTGTGGCCTCATTTTGCGTGCATAGTTCTGCTTTGTAGAAGGCTTATACTGCCCCCTCTTGGACAGATGATGGGAATGATTTAATTTAATAGCATTATATTTTAGCTCAAATTTAAACTAATTTTGTCCTGTTAGATTTGCATTGCCATTAATGTAGTACTCAGGGGTTTTCAAGCTAAAAGTGTGTAGGAATACAAATATATATACAAATGTAATATTTCAGTTAATATTTTAAATCTTTATTTTGGATTTAGTATAGTGATAATATAAAAAACAATTATTTAATTTCACAAACAAAATGCTGTCTTTATTATATTGTGTTTAACATTTTTCCTTACATAGCATACACAAAAATATTTTGAGAAAAAAAAAAACCCCGGGATTAGATGGTGTTGAGAAGTTTAAGAGGGATGGAGGTCGCTGTGATTCGAAATCTGTGACTAATGAATCACTAAATACACATGAATATCATATAACTCACATACACTCTCATCAGATCTGCTCCCTGTTTAGATAAAAGTGCACTAACATGATTGCTCAGAACAGTACAATACACTGTTCATTCACTCATTATACTGTACAGTATTGTGTCCACACATGTGTAACAGATGTTTGTCTTATAACAGCTTCAGAAGTCTCCAGAAAAGCCAAATCCAAGTTAGGAGGAGAAGACGAGAGCTTTATCAATAGAAGTGAGTTATTATCCTCTTTACTGGCAAACTTTGGTTCCTCTTTGGATCAGATAGTGTTTTGTATCATTATCATGCATTTTGAGATTTACTGTATATGGGTTGCATATGGGTTGTAAGAATAAATCAATTTTTGCATTGTTATTGTTGTTATTATTTTAATGTATTATTATACTATTAAATATATAGAAAATGTATTATTATTATTTTAAACATTTGAACATGTAATAAAATTTATTATTATTAAAAGTATTATTAAAACATATAAATTGATAATGTATTATTATTATTATTATTAGTAGTAGTAGTAGTATCTAATTATTTATAATAATTTATTTGTAATAATACAGTTTATTGATTATTATTATTATTATTATTATTACCTATTTAATTGTCTTTATAAACAATTAGATACAAAACAATAATTACTTTTGCGTTTTGGTATTACTATTATTGTATTAATATATTATTATTATATACTATTAAATATATAATAAAATGTATTATAAACAATTGAATAGATCATTTATTATTATTAAAAACAATTAAATATGTAATACAATGTATTATTATTATTATTATTAAAACAAATAAATTGATTTAATATTTATAATTTATTATTAATAATACAGTTTAATAATAATAATAATAATAATCTATTTAATTTTCTTTATAAACAATTAGTTACAAAATGATACTTTTGCGTTGTTATTATTGCTATTACTATATTAATATATTATCATATACTATTAAATATATAATAAAATGTATTATAAACAATTGAATAGTTTATTATTATTATTGAAAACAATTAAATATGTAATAAAATGTATTATTATTAACAAATAAATAGATTTAATTATTTATTATTTATTATTAATAATAGTTTAATATTATTATTAATCTATTTGTCTTTATTAACAATTAGATACAAAACAATAATTATTTTTGCGTTGTTATTGCTATTACTATATTAATATATTATTATATACTAATAAATATATAATAAAATGTATTATAAACAATTGAATCAAGTTTTTTATTATTATTATTATCAATTGAATAGTTTATTATTGAAAACAATTAAATATGTAATAATGTATTATTATTATTAAAACAAATAAATTGATCATTTATTATTATTATTATTATTATCATATTTAGTTGTTTTCATAAACAATTAGATACAAAACAATAATATTGTTGTTATTGCACGACATTATTTTCAATCAGTATTTTTGTGCTTTGTGCCAAGCATGATACTTTTTTTCTTTTTCTTTTTTTACACAGAAAAAAATGTCACTGATTTTCTGGTATCTACTTCTGTAACCTTAATAAAATACTGAGAAAGATGTACCTCTGTCGCTCCTTCAAATATGATGCCAGAAATATCAAATAATGTCACAGCATAATTATGTTGAACAGAGGGAAAATCCTAGACATTATGTTTTAATTAACCAAAAAAATCTAATTTTGTTACATGTATTTTGCTTTAAATTATACCACCTATTTAAGTTGTATGGTGATGAATGTAGACATGAAAATATTCTGAATAACAAAAGCCAGATGTTTAAGAATCAAATAAATTTTTACTTTTGCATTTCGTACAAAGTGAAATCTATCAAAGAATGTGACAGTATTCTGTTAATTTGATCAGTTATGTAGTAAGTCATGGAGGCTCAGGCCTTGATTTGAACACTCTCTGACGTCAGTAGTGTCTGGTGATGACGGTGACGAAGCACACTGTATGCTAAACACAGCTGGCCTTTTACTCAGCTGCTGGGCTCTTGCTGTGTTTCAGGGCTGAGTAGAAGCAGATGCCGTGGGACCATGATGGACTTGCGTCACCCCCGCTATGCTGGGACCTCCATGCATGGAAACACTTACACACACACAGACACACACAGACACACAGGCCTCTGGACCCAGCCCACTCTTTGTAGGACAGTTTTGGCCTTTGATGTTGTACTGTAACAATTGTGGCCTAAGAATGTCATTGCTGTTCTGAATTTTGTGTTTTCCTCTTTTCTGTTTTCCACACTGTACTCTTTTAATTTTCATTCATTTTCCTGGCTTCATAAACCTGTGATTCTGTTATAAGAAAATACAGTGGATTTAATTAGCAACAAGGAAATATTTATGGAGGAGCGTTAGCTTTAGAAGATACAATTTTAATGTTGGTTTTTTATTTTCATGCCTTCGTAATGTGCAATTCCTTGGGTACTGATGAATGATGTGCAAGACTTCAATCTTGTGTAGAGATAGACATGCATTTTGTTCTCTGCATTCGCAATGGAGTGACCTTATGTACTTTGAGATGAGCTGTAATAAATGAGCTGCCAGTGTTGAACGGAAGAGGCTCATTGACATTTTCTCCATTGGCAGAGAAACGCACATTGGTGATGTTGTTTTTACGATTGTTATTTTTGTACTTGTGTAAATCATAATTATGTACTCTTTTATTTCTTTCAATGAAATAAACCCCTAAGCGCTGTTGGCAGCCAATTTGCTGATATCAGTCAGATTCTTGTATTAGAATCAAATTCTTGTTCACTTAGGCTACAGTATTTGTGGAAGTGTCATATGGTAATAATTTGTATGGCTCCCTCTAGTGGTTACTTTAATACACTGCACACATGTTCTGCGCTAGTTCCGTTCTTTCATTTATACTGTACAATACCGTTTACTGTACAATAGTCTCTTATGCTCACCGAGGCTGCATTTATTTGACCAAAAATACAGTAATATTGTGAAATAGTATTACAGTTTAAAATAACTACTTTCCATTTAAATATGTTAAAATGTAATTTATTCCTGTGTTGTAAAGCTGAATTTTCAGCATCTTCAGTGTCACATGATCCTTCAGAAATCATTCTAATATGCTGATTTGCTGCTCAAGAAACATTTCTTATTACTATCAATGTTGTGCTGCTTCATATTTTTGTGGAAACAGTGATATTTTTTTCAGGATTTTTTGAAGAATAGACAGTTCAGAAGAACATCATTTGAAACACAAATCTTTTGTAACATCATAAATGTCTTTACTGTCACTTTTGATCAATTTAATGCAAAAATTGAACCAAATTTCTTTTAAAAAAAAAAAAATTACTGACCCCAAACTTCCCAAAATATTTTGGGTGTAACGGCAGCCTACAGGACGTTTCGGTACGTACCTCGGTTTTGAAGTCACGGCTCGGTACGGGTTCGGGTGAGAAAACAAAACAATTTTTTCTTTTTTTTTATTAAACAATGTTTTACTGAACCAACTGTGTCTCTGTCTTTAAATTTATTCAATTATAATTAACATTTTCTTAAGGATAAAAAATCTATCTGCTAATGCTGAAACTATTAGGGAGCCTTTACTTGCACATTACTATAATAAAGGTTACAATTAACAACAGAGCCTAAAAATGTATGTATTGTAAACATGTAAATTACACATAAGGCAGTTTTTGCTTTAACTTCTGTTTCTCCAATTCGTTGCTGAAATATAATAATTTACACAGTGGCTGTCATAACTTGTTTTCATGATGGATTTAGCCTATTTAGGCTTTACATTAACTAACAGGTTAACCCAGATAGCATCAATGATCAAAATAATGTTGAATCAATGTTAATGTGTCAACGTTAACGGCATTGAATCAATGTCACTTTTGCACCCGCAATTAATGTTGAATCAATGTTAAAATTTCAACAAAAAATCAATGGTAATGGCATTGAATCAGGGTTACAATGTGATGTTGGTTCAACATCATGCTTACACTCTCAGAAAATGAAACACAACTACAACTGACTTAAAGCTACACAGCCTGAAATCAACTGAAGATAAAAGAAGACAATAAATCTCTCAAGATCTCAGCAGAAGTTCTTTTTGAGAGTTAACAGAGGTTTAGGTGTTGATGTTTTATTGAAAATGTTTGGTCACCATTTTGGTGGTCAGTGGTTCCTTTAGTTGGCAGTTTGACTCTTGCCTTTTGTGTGAGTTTGTGGTCTTTGTAAAAGTGTTTACCAAAACACATCATTTGTTGCAAAGAAAGCCAGAAACAAATTGATAGAGTGATATAGTGTTTGTCATCATAAAGCAAAGACACTTACTAATTGCTCTCCTGAGCAAAAGTGCATATTTGTTTTTAATAGGTAACATTCACCAAAAATACTTTCTTGCTACAGATCAGACATTCTGAAACTTGACTTTTAAAGTGCAATTTAAAAAAAAAAAAAAAATCTTTAGGCACACAGACATCAAGAATCAGCATATGAATCTCAACAATGGTGACATCCTTCATGCCGCAATGCATGCTGGGAGTCATGAGTTGTATACTATGGTGGCTCCCAGCATGCATTGCGGCATGAAGGATGTCAATAAGGATGGCATTTTCAATAAAACATCAGCATCTAAACCTCAGTTAATTTTCAAAAAGAACTTCTGCTGAGATCTTGAAAGATTGATTGTCTTCTTTTATCTTCAGTTGATTTCAGGCTGTGTAGCTTTAAGTCAGTTGTAGTTGTGTTTCATTTTCTGAGAGTGTAAGCATGATGTTGAACCAACATCACACTGTAACCCTGATTCAATGCCATTACCATTGATTTTTTGTTGAAATTTTAACATTGATTCAACATTAATTGCGGGTGCAAAAGTGACATTGATTCAATGCAGTTAACGTTGACACATTAACATTGATTCAACATTATTTCGATCATTGATGCTATCTGGGAAGTAAAATATAATTAATATAGGCTAATATAGTGCATATATTTAGCGAAACAGTTCGTTTCTCTAGCGAACTAACAAGCTGTTGACACCGAATGGCTTTTCTGAGGTAAATCCTAATACTACGTGACATATTGTTTACAAACTGTTTTACTGAGATCTTTCCGCGGTTGAAACACTGATTTAGCATTACACGAGATATGATACGTTTCAGTAAGTTGTACTGTCTCTTTTAACATACCTTCATGTTCACTCTGTAACGTTAGTAGTGAAGAGGAAAGGATGATCGCGTTCACTCGCGCTCCGCGCTGCCGTTTGAACTGAGGCGCCTATACAGCAATCTGTCAAGCCACATCAAAAAGCGTCAAAACGGCATTTATTGTTTGAATTTCGTGATAAAATGGACAGAATTTGAAAGATGGCACTTTGTTTCTAATCGAAAGTAACAAAACACAGAGCTTATTGAGATTAAATAGGTTAGGCTAAAAAGCATTACTGTGCGCGCCCTCTTCTGGATTGGAGTGTGGATCGCCTGTGACTGACTGTATTCGTCGTCTAACTGCAAGAACCGAAACGGGACGTCCGTACCGTGACGGTTCGGGACGAATACATGTACTGTTACACCCCTAGTGTATATTACTGATTTGGTTACTGAATCCAAATTATATGACAAAAATTGTAGCTAGTAACGTAATCCTTTACATTACACATATAAGGTAATATAATCTGATTACTTTTTTATTACTTTTAGATTACTTTTGACCTAACTTCATTCATCAAATTGATTTGAATATGATAAACTTGTTCCATATTGATATTAAAATAGAAAGAGAAAGAAAATATATTCCATTCTTTGTTATCAATAACATGAAGTGCATTAAATATTACATTGTGGGGTTTGTGAGATTAATGAAGCTATTAAATAATTAAATCATAAAATGTCAAATTAAAATAAATAAATTTCAAATAAAAACAAAAATAAAACACTTACTAAAAAAAGATACAAAATATTATTTTACCTGCATGTCATTTGACCATTAGTCTCAGCCTCAGATGTCACGACCACGGACCCTTGGCTGAATGTCTGATGCATATGGTACACTTAACTGGAAACACTTCAGGATTTTCGAAGTCGTCATCTGGTTGATTAAATTCTACAGGATGTCCGGGAGACTTGTGTGTCACGTTCTTTAATGGTCCGCCTGGAAACAAATGCCGTGACGCCAAACCCCCTCATGGAAGAAGAATGCTGTCATGTTTACAACTGTGAGAATGAGTGCTTACCAGGATCAACAGCGCTACAGTGGTCAAAAGTGTGAAATGGCTCATAACTCCTGAACCGTTAGGCCCAGGCTCAAGTGTCTTATATCGTTAGAATCCTTGACGGACAAGATGCACGTCTCGGATTCGCTCGTCACAATTTTCAGTTATTTTGGGTTTTTTGAAAAACCTACTTTTGCAAACTAGTCCTAGGTTTTTGACCCGATCGGAACCAAACCAGTGCAGAAATGTTCTCTGGAGTCTGAATATCAATAATTATCAAAATTTGAAAATGTTGAAAATTATCAAAATTTTGGTTGACGGTCGCTAAGGGGCGCCAAAACGTACGATGTGGGCGGAGCCACTTCTACTAAAATGGCTATAACTCGAGAAAAAAATGAGATATTTGCACCAAACTCGGTTCCCGTGTGTATGGGCTTAATCTTTGGTCATGATAAAAAAAAATAGCGTCGATTGGACACTAGGTGGCGCTATAACTTCAAAAAAACCATAAAAACAGCTGTAACTACGCAACCGTTAGTCTGATCGACTTGAAATTTGGGATGCAGTGTCTTGGTCCAAGGGGGCATGAAAAACCTACTTTTGTGAACTAGTTCTAGGTTTTTCGCCCGATCAGAGCGAAACCAGTTCAGGACAATTCTCTGGACTCTCTAGATCAATATTTATCAAAAAAAGTTGAACTTTACCCTTTGGGTCGCTATAACAGTGTCATTTAGAAAGTGGGCGTGGCTAAATATGCCCAAAAGCCTAAAAAGCCTAAATGAAAACTCAGCACTTCACGAAAATAGGTGAACACATGCTGCATATGACTCTAAAGAAGCATGCCAATTTTTATGGAGATTGGACCATAGGTGGCGCTATAACTGTTAAAAACCCTTAAAAAAACATATGTTTTTAATGGTTTTGGATGAAAATGTGTATAACTTTGGGTGTGGTCGACTTATTTTCACGGGAGTCAGGTGCTTAGACTCCTGAAACCTTGCCAAGTCCAACGATACCAGACTTGCCAAGTTTCGGCTTATGGTTTGTGCAACGTTGTGATTTAGCGCTTAAAAAACTTTTAGTCCAATCGAGACGAAACCAGTGTAGGAAACACGAAACCTAAGTTGATTAATTAAACATTTTAGCCCAAATGTCAAAATTTTGATAGGAAGTGGCAAAAAAATCCAATCAAAGATTTTCTTGGGTCATTTTTTTATGCTCTCATATATTTAAGTATCTGTAACTTCAAAACTAAATTAGATATTTTCACCAAAATTAACACACATATGTATGGACACACTCTGAGGACACCCAAAAAAGGTGGTGAAGATCGGGCAATAGGTGGCGCTATAACTGTCAAAAAAACCTTTAAAAAACATATTTTTCCTTACTAAATTGCGTCTATTGCCTGTGAATGGTCTTTTCCATCTATGATCTAAGTGTTTACATGTGGACATGTGTTTAAATAAAATATTATACCTTTTTATGTGCTTAAAGGCCTTAAATGCTTGAACGCCTGTAAATGCTGCTTGCAGCTTTAATTTTATTTATTATCATTGACTCAATTTTATTATTGACCTAACTTAATAACTTAAAATCTCAGGGTGTACTTCAAGTAAATATATTAGGTCAAAGAGGTTCAGCTAACACAAAAGTTAGGGAATCCCTGCGTTGCATGTAAAAATATGAAATAACCTGAATTTGTACATTTTAATGAAAGGCAAAAGCCTTCCAAAGACAGCAATACATAAATGACTCATTAAGTGATAATTCAAATAATAATTAGTGTGTTCACCAGAAGTTGATTAGACATGCAATGTTGAGAAAACATATATATAGATAGATAGTTATAATATATATAGACAGTTTTTCTGCATATGAAAATGTTTTAATAGTAAGGAACAACTTTTTGCCATAATACATGTACATTCAAGATTATTGATACATCTGTTACAATACATACTTCATTCTGATGTTGGCGTCCAAACAAAAATGTACATATATATTTTAAACGATTAGAAACCAGTGCACAATGTTGATAAGGGACATAACAGTCAACAAGTAACAAAGGTTTCCCACATTCAAATTGTACAGCTCTCCAGGTTAGCACAGTTTCTAAAACCAAAGTAAAAAATAGAGTCTGAAATACAGCTGACAGTAGTGTCCTCATAGAAATCCAGGGCTTTTCTCTTTATTTACAGTGCAATAATACACATGGAAAGGAGGATAATAAATGCTTCACAGTAGAAATAAAAAGAAATGATTTGTCTTTTATGCACCTAATCAACAGTCTTCGAGTTATGGTTTTTAACATTGCACATGTGTATGACAAGGATGATGATGTTTTAGAGGCTTTGGTACATGAGCTCCTGTCGGAAGTAAACCTTTCATAAGGGCTAAAACATCCCTCGCACTCGCACGCGTTCAACAGGAACCAAGAAGAAAAGGAATTGGCAAGATTTGAGGCAGTGACCAATAGTCACATCATAAGACCACTTCTCCCATAATCTCTATCAGCTGTTATAAAAGTATAGTTGGTTTTTGATTTGTTTTTTGGGACTGATTTAGGCTGTTCAGAATAGCACACCATACTACTTCTTCAGCAGTATAAAGTATGCATACTATGTGCACAATGTGTGAATTGTCCATATGCATTAAATACCCTGATGACCAAATGCGCAGTATATTAAACTGCCCATTTCCAATTTAACTGATTCATTTGATCAGCATGCCAAAAGTGGACATGTTAACTATAAATAACTTTATTTCCAAAATGACATTTGGATGTCACACACTGCACTGTGTACTATTCATGAATAAATAGTAGGCAGTATACCACATGAAGTATTCAGTCAGCTTGCAATCCATTCTGAACAGCCTTAGGCTTCAAATACTTGGAAAATGGGGAAGACAGTATGGAAGTGAATTACGCTTAAAAATGTGCAACCAGTATGCAATGTGTCTTTAACAAGAGCAATGACACACATCTGATGATATACAGCCATAACGTGCCAAAAGCAGGTCAAATTTAGTGACGTTTGTCATTACAAATTAAATTTTTTTGAAAAGCGTTTCAGTCTGAACAGTCAGATCAGATTTATTCAAGTAGTTATTTTTCATGATTCGGGACATGATATGAGTTCATCATTAGCAAGTGTGAATAATCAGTCACAGAGATTGGATGTGAAAATAACAGGATTTATGCACATTTCTGTTCAATAGTTTGGAGTCGGTAAGATTTTTTTTTTTTAAATGTTTTTGAAAAATAAGTCTGTTATGCTCACAAAGACTGAATTTATTTGATCAAAATACAGTAATATTGTGATTTTTTTTTTTTGCAATTTAAAATAACTTTTTTATTTGAATATATTTAGGGTCCGAGCACCGATGGTGTGAGGACCCTATTGTAATTGCTCAGTCAATTATTCTTCTTCTCCGAAATTAATTGCATTTTGAGGGCCTAAACATGCTCGAAAACTCATGAAACTGAAAATTGAAAATGAAAATTTACGTCTCGTGGGTTTCAGAATTAGGTGTGGCAAAATGACTTGATAGCGCCACCTACAAAATTTCAATTAAGCGCCCTTCATGCTACATTTCATGTACAAGTATGAAATTCGGCAGACAGATATAACAGCCCAATACCTACAGAAAAGTCCTGGGTGCAAAATCTGTAAACCCAACAGGAAGTCAGATATTTTGAATTTTCTCTGCAAAATTTTTGTAGTTTTTGCCATTTCCAGATGTTGTACTTTAACGAACTCCTCCTAGAGATTTGATCAGATAAACATCATATTTGGTAAGTCTAATCTAAAGGTCTTTGCGACATTACATTGCGAAGATCTAGAGTTTTCGCTGAAGGGCGTGTCCGTGGCGGCCTGACGCAGTTCGATGTTTTGCCATGAAACAGGAAGTTGTTGTAACTCAGGCATACAATGTTTGATCTGCCCCAAACTTCACATGTTTTATTAGAGTCCTGATCTGAGGACCTCTACATGCCAATATTCAGTTAGTCATAGCGCCACCTGCTGGCAATAGGAAATGACATGCTCTGCACTGTAATTCACTCCTAGAAACACATTTAAATATGCCTAAAGTACCAAACATGCTAGAAACACGTTAAATCATGCAACACTTGGCTAAAGTATGCGATTAACGCCATGAAACAGGAAGTTGTTGTAACTCAGGCAATGTCCGATTTGCTCCAGACTTCAAATGTTTGATAATAGTCCTGGCATGAAGACATCTACATGTAAGTAATAGTCAAAGCACCACCTGTTGGCAGCAGGAAGTGTGGCACGTCGAAATGACTTTGCCATATTTCTCCTGTATTTACTCGCTTAAATGCATGTCACCAACTATTCACTGTTTTCCTAAGGCCACCGGATGGCGGTGGCCCCGGGTGCGAGGGCCCTTTCATCGCTGCTTGCAGCTTTCATTTAAATTGTAATTTATTCCTGTGATGGCAAAGCTGAATTTTCAGCATCATTACTCCAGCCTTCAGTGTCACATGATCCTTCAGAAATCATTCTTATATGCTGATTTGCTGCTCAAGAAACATTTCTTATTATTATCATCAATGTTGAAAACAGTTCTGCTGCTTCATATTTTTGTGGAAAACCATGATTTTTGATGAACAGAACATTTATTTGAAATAGAAATTTTGTAACATTTTAAAAATCACTTTTGACCAATTAATCATTCTAAAAGTTGTAACTTGTTCCTGAGTCTCTCCATCAGTGTCCATCTCCGGTTTGAACAATGTAAGGCTGAACACCGTTACTGACAATCGTCGTTTTGGCTGCGTGAGATTATCCAGCTTTGTTGTTGTTGAGGAATCGAAGCGTGAGCTGTTAAAGCTCCGCCCTCTTCTGGAGCAGCAGCTAATTTACATTTAAAGGGACACACACAAAAACGGAGTGTTTTTGCTCACACCCAAATAGGGCAAATTTGACAAGCTATAATAAATGATCTGTGGGGTATTTTGAGCTGAAACTTCACAGACACATTTTGGGGACACCACAGACTTATATTACATCTTGTAAAAGGGGCATTATAGGTCCCCTTTAAATGTGTCCTTGCTGAATAAAAGTACTAATTTCTTAAAAAAATAAACACACATCTTACTGACCCCAAGCTTTTAAACAGTAGTGTACAATAGGTGCAGAGTGAACAAAGCCTGTAGGTAGTAGATAAAGTCAACCAGCTTCTAAAATGGGACACGCTAAAGACTAATTAGTCTAGTCACACTCTTTCCATCATGTGGAAGCAGTTTGCTGACCCGTGGAAGAGTCTGGACCCTTTCCAGACTTTAGGAAACTGAGGGAAGTGTAGTGAGCCCTGATAACACCTCAACCCCTTCACTTCCTGTCATAGAGGAGCATCATGGGTGTCACAGAGGGACAGATTCAAAGTGCAAAAGTATGGACGGAGGTCGTGAAACATGTTACAAAGGCAACGTCAACTACTTTTATTCCGAGATCGTCGTCAACACCATCAACGAATTGTACAGAAGAAAAGGGGCAATAAAGACGCTAAACGATAAATACTAGTACAAGGTTATTGGCACAGTCCTTTTGGTCACACACTGTTTGGACGACTTCTTCGTGGCTTAGTCATTATTTAAGGGAGCTAACGCAGCCTCGTTTGAGGATTCAAAACTGTGCTCAGCTAAACTGTCCGACGGCATGTTTTATTCGAGGCAGACAACACCGTTGTCATTGCTAAGAGTGGAATAATAACATTTGCTGGCCTTTAGGGAAGGGAAACGGTTGTGACCCCTGTACGAGGCTTCTCATGTCTTACAAAAGCAGATCTAAAAGGACCTGATTGGTGCGGCATGTGCTGGAGGCGTGTACAGCAAGAAATGGAAAAAAACCTCAGTCACAGTGTGCTCAAACACCACGAGCATGCAGACAACGCCAGGGTCTGACACAACGGCATTCTGTGGCAGGCAAACGATATAAAGAGTCAAGACGTCGAGGCAGATCCCGGGCGGTCTCAAGCCTTGGGCTGTTGGGAAGGAGAGGAGGAGATTCGGCGAGGCAGGGCTTGGTGGGCAGCAGCCTACTCTTGTTCTCACTTGTTCTCGATAAGGGTCTGCACCTTGTGTACCAGCTCCCGCGCTATTTGGAGGATGTGCTGCACGTCGTGGCGCTCGGCCATCTCTGTTAGAGAGGAACACAAAGAACACAGTGATTCAGTAGATTGACATTTTCACACTGCCACATGCTGCATTTCCGGTTTAAAACTCTGTTGTGCCTTCATATTTTAATGCTGAAAGTTGTCTCTTTTTGATGTCTTGATTCTTTTTTGATATTAAAGGGATAAAAATTCTGTCTTTGTTCTGCTGAACACAAAAGAAGATATTTGGAAGAATGTCAGTAACCAAACAGATCTCACCCCCCATTTACTACTATAGTAGGAAAAAAACACTTTGGTAATTAATGGGGGGCGAGATCTGTTTGGTTACTGACATTCTTCCAAATATCTTCTTTTGTGTTCAGCAGAAGAAAGAAGTTCATACAGGTTTGGAACAACTTGAGGGTGAGTAAATGATGACAGAATTATCCCTTTAAGAAGAACTTAAAATTGAAGTGCTAGGGGGTCAGCGAATATTCAGAAAATAAAATAAAATATATATATATATATATATATATTTATTTATTTAAGGTTTTTAAAAAAAAAAAAAAAATGTAAATAAATTTTTAAAAAATTGTTCAATGCAATTTTAGCACATTTACAGAATTTGATAATGTTGCCATTTCTTTCTTTTCTTTCTAAAGTTGTAAATCATTTATTGTGAAGTGCTATAAAATACATTAGTTTCTTTTCAGGTTTATGTATTCAATAAATATTATATAAATAGTGGGTGTGAAAAAAATTACTTGAAAGCATGATCTTATATTATCTTCAGTATAATATTAAATTAAATGATTTATTTTAGTAAACAATATTTATAATATATCACACTTTACATACTTTTTGTTTATAGCTGCCTTTTTGTTTTAGGAAGGGGATATCATCATATTTGGGGGTCCTTGGCATTAAAAAGTTTGAAAACCCCAGATCTACTAAAAATTATAAAATATTAGCAGCACTTTTCAATAGTTTGGGGTCATTAAGATTTTTTTTTTAAGAAAGTAATACTTTTATTCAGCAAGGATCGTGACAGTAAAAAGATTTATAATGATGATGATAATGGTCATGTGACACTGAAAATTCAGCTTTGCCATCATAAGAATTAATTACATTTTAAAATATATTAAAATAGAAAACTTTAAATTGTAATACTATCTCACAATATTACTGTTTTTATTGCATTTATGAAGAAATAAATGCAATCTTGGTGAGCATAAGAGACTTTTTTTTTTTTCTTCAAAAAAAAAATTAAAAACCCTAAACTTTTGAAAAATCTAATTTTTTTAAATGCGTTTCAGTCTGAATTTCAGTCAGATCAGATTTATTCAAGTAGTTATTTTTCATGATTCGGGACATGATACGAGTTCATCACTTGCGAGTGTGAATAATCAGTCATAAAGATTGGATTTATGTTGGATTTCTGAAAAAGAAGTCTCTTATGCATCTTTTATTCGAGGCAGACAACACCGCTCTCATTGCTAAGAGTGGAAAAAAAACATTAGGGAAGGGAAACGGTTGTGACCCCTGTACGAGGCTTCTCATGTCTTACAAAAGCAGATCTAAAAAGATGGTAGTGTATGTTGCTTACAAAAACATTTATTTTGTCAGAACACACTACTAATGGTGTGAGTTTGGGGTGATGCTATCCATTTTGGTTAATCAATGAAAGACGCACAAATGACATGCTTCAGCTTTAAAGCTGTCCTCTGTTCAGTTCACTCACCATTAAAGAACTTGATGATATCAGTGAAGTCCATGTTGTTGTCTAGGATAATGTCTCTGTACACCTCCACCAAGGCCAATGCAATGAACAGGACAAAGTGCTTGGAGGAGATGCGAGGGGCGACCCAGATTACCTCCCATACTGCAAACACATCCTCATAGAGTAGCTCTGACACAGACACAAAATAAACAGTAAATTAAATAATGGGGGTACAATATCTTCACCGTGTTTGATAACATCCTGTATCCTCCATTTGAGTGTCTGTGTTGTTACCTCTTTTGAAGTCCAGGAGGAACCAGCGGTAGCAGAAGTAGAAATGAGTGTAATCTCCATTCTGATGCATGAGCTCAAACAACTCCGAGTCAAGGATCTGAAGAAAAAACATCAAGTTAAGAGCTCTTAATGTCACAGATTGCATCAGAGGAACAGACAAATCACAGCGCTGACTCAGGCAGGAAGAGGGAGAAAGGTCATGTGTCATGTTACCTGTATCAGTGACCTCATATTGGCGAAATGAGTGTCCATGGCTCCTCCGGTAGGGAAATTCTGACTCATCCTTTTCATCAGCTGAGTGAAACAGCTGTAGGCCAAGCACTCTTTAGAGGGGGTTAAAAAGAAGAGAATGTGATTATAATAATGTTATATTTTATATATAATTTAACTTAAAATATTGTTGAAAAATATATAGGAAAGATCGAAAATTATATTATATTTAATAATCAATGAATATATATATTGTTAATCAATGAATATACAGTCAAACCAAAATGTATTCAGACACCTTAAACATTTCATTCATTAATACAGTTTATTCACTATAGTTTAAAAAAATTATAATAAAATATGACAAGATCTTAGAGTTAAACTGTGTCAGAAAATATTAATCTTAATTATGTCAGATAACACTTAAGCAAAACATGGTCAGGTCAAAGTGTCTGAATAATTTTTGGTTCCAAATTTTTATCAGTTTTACTGGTAGTCCATTGTATGAATAATTTTTGGGTATAATATGTCATAGTTTACTTTATTTTGCTATCCTCACTTACATAAATGAACTATAGTGTCCTGCACCCACTAGTAAAAATATATCAAAAATATCAAAAACGTCTGAATAATTTTTGGTTTGACTCTATATGGTTAATCAATTAATATATATGGTTAATAATACACATATTTTACATTTTACAATTAGTGCAGACATTTTAGAGTGGGTTAAAGAGATAAGTTTATATATAAATTATTATATTTTATATAATTTCAATTTAAAATCTTAATCTTGAAAAATGTTTAAAAATTTAAAATATTACAAAATAGTATTAATAATTTATAAATATATGTATACATACATATATATTATATTAATGTTACATATTACATAAAATTAGGGGTTAAAGAGAAGAGAATATAATACTACTACTACAAATAATAATAAATTCCTTTAATATATAAATTTACCTAAAATTTTAATAGTGGAAAAAAAAGATTATTATTAATATTATTATTATTATTATTATTATTATTATATAATATAAAATATTATAAAATGTTATAATACATAAAACAATGGTATTATATTTTATATAATTTTACTTTTAAAATCTTGATTTTGAAAAAAGTTTATAATGTCATTCAAAAATATTACTAAATGTTATTTAATGTTCTGTCAAATAATATATATATATATATATGTGAACTTTTTTTATATGTAAGTGCATTGGTTTAAGGTTGTGGAATGGTTAAGTGCTTCAGCTGCTTCTTAATATTTGTGACAGTCTCAGCAGTCTTAAATGGATTTCATAAAATTGCTTGTATAATAAATATAAAAGTCGGTGACGTCTGTCTGTCTATCATGTGTGTGTCTCACTCACCATCATCCAGAATGACCATCAGTGGGGCTAGAAGGTCACACATGCCTTGCACATAGCCAATCTCCAGATGTTCCCACACATAACTAGATCATAAAACAGGGACAAAGACATGAGAGACAGAGGTAGACTGAGCCTCAGTTCAGCCGATTTAGAAAATTAGTTACAGTCTATGATTTATGTTTCAATTAATCTAACAGACTGATTTGAAATTCAATGAGCTGCTATTCTGAGAGAGACACAAAGCAGATCAACACTGTCCTCTACTGACCTGCACATGATATTGCGTAGTTTCTCCAGGTTGCTAGTAGTGAAGTAATAGTAGTTGCGATCGCAGCGCTGGACATCTTTGTCTATTCTGTGCAAGTTCAGCGCCACCGTGTCCAACAGCTCAATCTGCTCACAAGCACAGCATTTAATACAAAACAACTGTCTTAGGATCTGACCAACTGACAAGATTTATGAAATACCTAAATCAGCAGTCAATATATCATTGACATTTTTATAATGATGAATGTAGTACTGTAATGAACTATGGTGTATTAGCTCAAACAGTGCATGTACCGTATAGGAGGAGAAAGATGGTGTAATGCCCTCGGTGGTGGTTGCGAGCTTGTCCAGCTGACTGCAGAGTTTGTCCTCACTCAAAGAGTCCCGTCCACCCTGCTCCTCCAATACTCCAGTGGGTGTAGTGTCCTCCTCCATGCTCTGTCCGTCTTCGATGCTGGACATGATTTGGGAATGTCCAGAGGCTACGGAGTAGTTTCTGGAGGAGGGCAGGCCTGAGTCTGGAGAGTCAAACTCCACCAGCGGCCTCTCGTCTGGGGCTAACATGGCCGGGGTGACCACAGTGGTTAAGGTGGGAGTACTTCCACCCTCACATGAGGTGTCGTGACCCCCTGCGTCAGGCTCATCTACAGACATGAATACCTAAAGAGAGAGAAGAGATGGGATGCATGGGATATGACAATACTAGATAATGATAGATTTACCTCAGGCTTCCTAGAATCTCAGATGATAAATAAGCATACATTTTAGCGTTGTCAAAAGTACCGACTTCGATACCAAGTCGATACTGAAGTTTTAAAAATGTGACACTTTGAGCGCTCTTGAGCAGATTCGTAAACACCTCTGATTGGCCATTGTGTCCACACGCTCAACATACATGTCTGTGATTGGCTACAATGATCAACGCTTCAAAAACATGTTGTAAATAGACATCAATGACGCTCTTCACCGAGCGCTTACACAGATACACATGGGATCATTTGAAAGCAGGCATCTATCAGCGGACCGGTCCACTAAAAGATTTCAAAACGCTTTCAAACACTTCCATGTGCTTTCAAACGCTTCCATGCGTTGATCATTGTAGCCAATCATAGACATATATGTTGAGTGTGTGAACACAACGGCCAATCAGAGGTGTTTACAAATACGCTCAACAGCGCTCAAAGCGTCACATTTTTAGAAGTTCAGTATCGTCTTGGTATCGAAGTCGGTAATTTTGACAACACTAATACATTTCATTCAATATTCAAACATATTGAAACAAAAACAAACTTTTTTTTTTACACAATATTTGTGCGTTCCACATGTTTACGCTTATTAAAGTACTGAACAGTTAGCTTAGCAACATGCTAACACCAAATTATAAATATACAGTTCATTAAATACTCAAATGTATTGAAATGTGTAATCAAAAACAAACTATTTTACCCAATATTTGTGCATGCCACAAGTTTATGCTTATTAAAATACTGAACAGTTAGCTTAGCAACATGCTAACACCAAATGATAAATACGCATCTCATTCAATACTCAAAAGTATCGAAATGTGTAATCAAAAATAAACTATTTCACCTCATATTTGTGTGTGCCACCTATGTTTTTGCTTAATGAACATTTAGCTTATCAACATGCTAATGGCAAATTAGATTGAAATCAACTGAAAGTTGAGGCAGTACCCCATTTTGTTTATTAAATACAAGTGCCGCATTGTAATACTGTCCCAAACCATTCACTTATGAAGTTATATGAGCATTAGGATGCTGCCTATGTAGGCAGGGAGGCTTGCTAGGTTTTAGAACAGAGTCTGTGAGTAAATAGCCTTAACTTGTTTAAACAGAGCCTGTGACTGACCTCATTGCTAATAGTGGAGTCCCTATGGATGAGTCTGAGGACGTGGCTGTCTATACTGCTCCCTGATGACAACTTAGCAAAGATGGCCGACTGCATCTCTTTCTCCCGCTGCTTCACAATGACCTCACATGCCTTCCACTCCCGCATCACCTGCTGATACCTTGCTGTGATCTTCTCGTCAATCTATAAAACACACAAGAGCATATCAGACAGTCCTACTTAAGTGAGCCACTCTACAAATCAACTGAACTGAATTTAATATGATGTAAACTATAATACATTTATATTAAATTGCAATTAAGTGACTGAAAACGTTACATTCAGTACACACTGAATGTATATTGTTTTAAAGTACATTATTTCTGTAATACGTACCCTACCCTTTTTAAAAGTATGTCACAGTGTACTTCTTTTTCGTAGTCAAAAGCCATGAACTTCTTTACCTGAGCCATGTCTTTCTTGTCCATCCCGAACTTGTAGTGTCCTAGCAGAAACGGCCACACCTCCTTTCTGATCTCATGCTCCACTCCTCCATAGTAAACCAACCTCAGCAGCTCCAGCTCCTTATAATTCTGGCAAGAGAGAATAAAGGGACAGATGGAGACAGCGGGACTACGGAAACCTACATGACACTGACCGCTAGTACCCTCTAGTGACCAGAGCTGAAGAGTACTAGGCTAACCTTACAGTCTTTCTGATATTTACTCCACACATCTTTGCTGAGCCCTCCAGAGGCTTCACAGGGCTTGTCTGGAGGGACAATGTTGTGGTTGACCAGTGCTGAAAGGTGCGTCCTCACAGTGGACAGGTGCCGACAGTAGGCCAGCCCTATAAATGGAAAGCGGTAAACGAGCATTAAAGCACTGTATGCACAGCTGAGGGTTTATTATACTAATTCATATGAATAATTACACAGATTCGTTTGGACTTACAGCCATAAAACGCTCGAGACACAATCTGTCTCTTCATATTTTGGCACAGCATCTTCAGTGGAATACTGGACACAGAAGGGAAATATCCATTACATCTTTCAAAACAGGAAGACTAGTCAGATGCTTTTGCAAAAATATATGCAAACTGCAGCCAAACTGCATATATTATGCACTCATTAGCACTTTTATGTCCCAGGGATTGTAACTTTTTTTCTTTTGGTTATATAAAAGTCTTGGGAATTTTTTATTATGCGTTCAGCATTTTTCAAATACTGTTTATGTATTAGTTTTGTATTATCTTAAAATATGGAAATCTATTGACAACCAAAACAAAGAGTGAAATAAACAAACAATCTCAATATTTATTGTGTGAAAATGATTTATATCAATCTTTACACAAATTTACTGTTCTCATTACAATCAACAATATAACGACTAATAAAATTTTCACTAAGTGTCAGTAAAGATCTTGAAACATGAGACATGTGTGAAGAAACAAAGAAAAATCAAGAAAAGTGTCTTTTTGTGTGTCATTTCCAGTAAACTGCAATATTATATAAAATGCTAAGCAAGACAAAGCTGTCTGCCATTTTATTCCAAACATGTTTCATGGTTTACACAAAAGCTGCACAACTGTTTTCAACATAATATTTCAATTTAATTTCAATAATAATACATCTTTCTTGAGCATCAAATCAGCATATTAGAATAATTTCTGAAGGATCATGTGACTCCAAAGACTGGAGTAATGATACTGAAAATTCAGCTTTGCCATCACAGGAATAAATAGCATTTTAAAATGTATTCAAATAGAAAACATTTATTAATAAGTACCCAGGGCCAGAAGTATAAAGTCTCTCACCGGTCATGCATGCAGGTGCAGCCCGCTGGAAGCTCGACGGAAGCGTTGCTGCCCCCAGTGGAGCAGGACAGACAAGATGACATATGACTGGTGCACTCGCCCTGCTGCCATGACAACGGGCTACCGCCAAAACCCTGCATCTCCATCATGTCTCCGTGGTCTACTAGGGCGTGGGAGTGGAATAGACAGAAAAGAGGCAGAGCAAGAGAAAGAGACAGGAAAGAAGCGATGAATAAGCAAACATGAAACCTGCTCTAGTAACCTGCATTTGGAGAACATATTAGTATTAATATTACTAGAATCATTTAAAAAAAATGGATATTTTCTTTCCTCTCAGAGCTACTCTACAATAGGAAGCTATTGTACAGTGGAAAGATGCCATACAGGAACTCACTTCACATCCCAGACACTTTTACAGCTGGAATAGAATGGCCATAAAACATCATATTCAGCTCAAAAGCCTCAGATTCACTGAATTACAGGCCTCAGCTCAACCATGAGATAATTAAGGAAGAGTAAAATGCATCTTAAACTGCATTTAAATTATATCCGGTTTGGATGTTTTATATATTTAGCAATTTGTTCATTTTGAATAGTATTTAGATTAGGGCTGTCAATCAAATTTTCATTCATTACATGAATTCATTAAATGATATATTGATTAATTAAACAAAATTGCAATTGCAATGCAATTATTCACATATTTATTTTGATTGAGAAAACATCCCCTAATTGAAAATAATTCATTAAAGATATTAAATTTTTGTGGCTGACGAGTAAATCAGTTTTTAATAAACATTATAAAAAGTGTCTGTAGATGTCGATATATTGCTTATTTTCATTTCATTGAGCGTAAGTTTATCCGTTTATCTGTTGGGGCTGTTTACATAAGACTTGTTCTTGTATTATGTCTGCAGTGGGTTTTCTTAAACTTTGACCTATGTACAAACTCACATCAGTAGAGTCATGTCTCGCTGTTTTTCAGCATCTCACGCCATGAGCACTACGTTTTTAAGACAGCATCTCTAGTTTAAAGTAATTCAGAGTAAGTCTTGATTAGGGCTGCATGATTTATCACACAATATGAAACATTGAAATCGTGTTTAAACTCGATTCTTAGTGCGATTATGAAATCGCAAAGACTGCGATTATTTTTTGTAAGCGCGGCTTGTCAATGAAGTATGGCTCCAAATGCTAATCCACCTGAAAGCACTGCGAGTTTGAGTCACTTATAATGTACATTTGAAAAAGCAACACGCGTCAAACCTCTTTCCAGACATGAGAAGCATTTATTAACATCTTGTCCAACAAAAGACACTATTTAATAACATGTTTTTACTCCAAACTCACTTCATAAAGACAGTTGAGCATCCTTCTGTGAGATGATGTGGCTTCTTACACAGAATAAGGCAGTCGTGTGTTTATTAGTCATGTTTAATCAATCAAAGCGCTTTAATCTTCTGTTTATTCAGCTACAGCGATAGTATGATGCCCATAGGGATTTCCTGGAATGACGTGTGTTATCTACTTCTGCGGCAGGGCATATTTGGAGTCTCTGTGCAAGAGCGCCCTCTGGCTTTCAGATGGAGAAGCATTTACTACTGATCACATGGGCGTACAGCTCTGACAAGCTGAGCATAAAATAATCACAGCCTTTGCGAAAAAAATTGCGATAAATCGTGATATATCGTGCAGCCCTAGTCTCGATATCCCTTTATTCTGTTTGATTCTGTTGCTGTTTTCAATTCAGGAACACGTTGCCTGCACTCTGCAAGTGTGGTTTGGCAAAGGCAGATTTTGCTTTACATGTTCAATTGACAGCCCCAATTTAGATGTACTTTTCTTTACAGATATTTCTTCCTGTCAGAAATGGCATTAACCAGATGTCCTTAAATACACAAATGAAATCAAAGCAACCCTGAAGTATAAGGATATCAAACACATGCATCTATGAATGAACAGAAGGAAAAGGTGTAAAACGATGCGGGGATGCCATGCCAGGAGACCTGCCAATCAATCGATCAATCAATCACAGTGTCACAAATCAAGCCAGGCACTGGTAGAGCTTGGAGAGGAATATAGAAGGACAGACAGTAACCATTCCTACCATGCTGGATGCATCAGATTGAACCATGACAAAAATAAAGACAAATAAAGAAGAGAAATGTATACTGTGCGTAGTTGTATAAAATGTGATTGAACTGAACCAAAAGAGTCGATAGTAAACGTAAATGCTCTTCACCTTAATTCTTCAGGTTGGAGCTGGTGACCTGCTATACACAGTAACTTCCCTGGTTGTAACCAAAATAACAAAAGTGGACGGAGAGCATGTATTCAATATCTGTCCCTAAAGGTTTCACGTGAGCTATAGGACTTTGATAAGGCTATGATCGAATGGGCGACGCGTTCACAGAACGATTCGTGTGTCTACTACACCAGAACCCCACAGGACCTAACTGATATAATGAAAGGTGACTACAGTTAGTGAAGAATTACAGTGAACAGCATTGCAGAAAACCGGCTCAACACAGGAGGAACATCAAAACAACAACAACTCAAATCAAAGAGGAAAAGAAAGAATTCATAAGAGGGAGGAAGGAGACACAGTTCTGACAAGTAAGCAGTGGAGCACATTCGCCGCAAAGATTAAAAAAAAAAGAAAATATAATACACAACATTCGACATGCAAAGCCCTTGAGCATTTGGCAGTGAAACCAAATAAAGATACAGAACCCAAAAATAACCAAGACTTCTCATAAGGACTTACTCATGTCAACCAAAGAGTGCAAAAGGAAAACAGAGCAAATCATTGGAAGCATTGCTGCCTGGCCACCACAGTCAGGCCCAACAGTGCAGAGAGGAGGAGATCGCTCAGGTGAGGAGACTGTACTCCACAACCGCCATTTAATGCCAAAATCATACCTCCTAGGTCAGTCAGGTTTTGTCTGTGTATGTGTGCGAGAAGGAAAAAGAACAAAGGCAGAGTAGTAGTGTAACAACGTGGCAGGGCAGTGGAAGCTCTCCTGACTGTGAAAAAGGTTAGCGTAGGTAACCCGCGGCAACGGAGGCGTGGAGGGAAAAGAGTGACGACAGTGGAGGAGAGTGAGTCAAGGGGAGAGATGTGCACTGTACTGACCTCACACACACATACGTGTAAACTTTGCTTGCAAACCCAATATAATATATAATATAATATAATATAATATAATATAATATATTGTGAATTAAATAATTGATAGTGAAAAGATGTGCTACAAGATCTATCAAATGTTAAATATCTATAATAATATAATATAATATAATCTGCAATATAATATAAAATATAATGTGAATTAAATCAATAATACATAATGAAAAGATATGTGTGACATTGAAGCTAACAATGTCAAATGTTAAATATATATAATATAATATAATATAATATAATATAATATAATATAATTCTGTGAATTCATTCAAATTTCATGAATTAAATATATATTTAATCTTTGTCTACCTAGTTATTTTAAGTTCGAACGATATACATTTTAGCTAAATAAATTTGTGATACACAAAAAAATAAAATAAAACAAACTCAACATTCATATTATGTAAATTAAATCAAAACCAATAATTATTAGTAATTTTAGGTTAGAGCTGCAGACATTTTAACAAAAAAGATTTTAAAAAATAAATAAATAAAACAATAAATTAAATTAAATTACATTAAATTATAAAATAAAATTAAATTAAATTAAATGAAATAGGCTCGGAGGAAAGCAGTGAAATGTCACTTACAGCACCTTTAAATCATAAAAAAAATGAAGCTATATGCTACATTTAAATGCTTATAATATGCAACAATTCGATTCGTGATATAGTAGTCTGCCCCCACACTGCCATACTATCTGACTACACACTCTGAAGTTCTTTCCCATCACTAGCACAGTATGATGTTGTGGTGTTTAGCTACTTTTCATTTATCCAACATCTATTTAAAGTACTACATGTAGATTTTTTGCATATTTTATATCAATGGATTGCATGTGTGCCACACACACTCGGGGTCTTGTGGGACTTGATCTAGCTTTTGTCATAGCCGCAAATATATTGCCATAGTTACAAGCATAAGATCAGGCCAACAACTTAAAGAGTGACAAGGAAACCGTGACGCCTGAGGCGCCTACTGTCTCTCAATCTGCCCTCACTGACCGACAACCGGCCGCACTGCTGGGTTGCTGCTTGTGGGGGCCAGGTAACAGTTGGGATGGAAAGAAAAGTGGGAGGAGAGGAAGTATGAAAGGAGGAAGGGAGAATGAACTGGGCCACTGGTGATAAAAACCTTTCATGACATTAGGATCTGTGAGGTTCCGTGAGCAGATCATAGAGATCATAGCATGAAGTCTATCTTCCTCCTCCTCATCGTCGTCCAGAGAGGGCGCACGACTGCCCGTGGTGTGGTGGTAGTTTATAGTGACTGCTTGGGCAATAAAAGAACACAGTTTAGCACCCGGCTCTGATGCAAAGTCACATTCCACTCACACACACTGCAAAAAATATGGTTATTTCAATCAGTACTTTTGTCTTGTTCTGTAGTAAAATATCTAAACATCCTTAAAACAAGAGAAATTGCATAAGATAAGACTTTAAGACTTGAATTTAAATTTATTTTAATAGTTTTTTTCTTCTTGTTTAAAGCCTAATTTTAAGCTTACATTTCAGATTAAAATTCTTGTTTTGTTATGGAATGTTGCAGTATTTATTATAAATGATTTATCTGTGCACATCTTTTTTTTTTTTTTTTTTTAAATTCATGTGCATCATAATCCTTAATCAAAATAACTTCCCCTCCTTCTTCTCAACATTTCTTCTCTTCTCTGATGATGTGTTTACTGGCGCGAGGACGGGGCAACCTGTCACTCACATGAGATCAACCAATAGCAAACCACAACCATCCAATCAATTCCCAATGGACAAAATCAAGTCCCACTCTACATTTTTCATGTTTCTTGTTATTAAAAATAGATTTATTTTAAGGAATTTAAGATATGTTCTCTGCAAACAAGTCTTAATATCAATCAATTTTGCTTCTTGAGAGCTTGTTTTAAGGATGTTTCGATATTTTAACTGGAAAACAGACAAAAACACTGACATGGAAATATTTTTTTGCAGTGCATACATACACAGATATAAAAAGGAGCAGTATCATCCCAGTAACAGTCACAGTTGAAAATCTAAAGGCTGCATTGAATACTCACGTCCCTCCCAGCAGCCTCCACAACGGCTGTTATGTTCAAGAGAAAAGTGAGAACAAAACACACAGACAACAATGATATGCGGGGATGGTGTCTGATGCAGCCCTGTTCAGTGTTCACACATCCGGGAAATCAAATCTGGCTGAACAGGAAGCGTGAGTACTTGAAGGGTTTGAGATGTACAATGGCCCCAAAAATGTACTTTTGGACACTAAAGTCACACTTAAAATGATATTTAATAATAATACAAAAAGATTCATGCATTTTATGCATGGCTTTTAAGTGTTTATTGCTTTTGGGGTCACTGTGGTTGGACGGACAGATGGATGGACATACAGACGTGAAGAGGAGAGGCACATTTCTGCTGAAACTCACTTGAGTCGTGACGGTGCCCCGGATAAACGATGCGAAACACATAATCTGCAGCGATTTGCTCCTCTCCATCCCCATCCTGATCCACTAAACGGGACGTGCTGTTCCTCTTACGAAGCTTAGGGAAGACTTTGCCCTGTTAAGCAAACACACAGAGCCATATTAAACTAAACTCATGTTCTTACTCCAAATAAAGAACATGCAATTACGTGGCAATGTGTCAACAAGCAAAAAGCTAGAATGCAGAAAAAAAAGCAGTGAGGGGATCAACAGTAGATCCACTGAGTGTGGAAGTTTCAAATGCTGCTGACACATCTAAACGTTCTGCTACAAGAACTGCTGCAGTAAAACACTCACCTTTCCCCTCTGGGACCAGAGGGGGGGCTCCAGCTGACCTCGGGGCAGTAGACCCGTCTCCAAACAGGACAGGAAAGCCAGCAGGTGGCCCCCAGGAGGGAAGTGCAGAGGAGGCCGCTGGATCCCATCCTGACTTACTAACACCAGAGTACCGCCACAGTCCGCTAAGAGAAATTCACATGAATGAATTTTTTTTTTTTTTAAATAATATAATATATGGGTCAGTGACGTGACGAGTCATTTTTTTGTCCAAAGGCCTTAATAATAATAAAAAACAAATATATGACATCCAATGTAAGGTAGTACAACTAGATCTCTTTTATTGAATCCAAAAGGTTTTAATTATATTTTTCTACATATTTTAAAGTGTCAAAAGGTAAATTTATATTTTTTTATTCTGGCATGATTTTATAACATTATATATCAACATAGTGCAAAATGATATTAAAATTATGTGTAGAAGTCGTTGCTTTGTTATGAGAAAGAATGTCTGGAAAAATGAATTTCATTGATGTCATTCGGAGTAACCAATATAAAGGGACCATTTTGGATCAAGTCATGCGGTCAATATCATGTGACAGGATGTGACATAATTCAGACACCTGCAAAGGACCACATGGTCATGAAGCAAAGTATCTAACTCTCGTAACTATTTGAAAAATTCATGTTTTCGCTCATACGCATGTCCTGAAACATCAGGTCATTCGGTACAACCGTTATAAAACATGGAAAATGTTGTAATATTTTTAAAAATTGTACTAAATATAAAAGGTTTGATTGTCCTTTTGCTAGCTAGCTAGCAAGTTAGCTAGATATCAGCATGATAGCATTGTTTGAAAATATCGTCATTCGGTATAACCAAAAGTGTCATTCGGTCAAACCAAAATTTTGGTTAAACCGAATGACTTTTTTGGTGACAAATTTTGTCCATCTTGTAAAAAAATGACAAAAGCAGTGTTAATTGATAATAAAAACCACAATCTCATTGTTAACACTGAATAAAACTTCAAAATTAATTATATCTCCATTATGTTTTTTTTACACTAATAAAAACCTTATTCGTCAATGACCCATACAACCTAATACACCTGCAACCCTGCACAGCACAAGTGGTTTGAAAAATAGATATAATACAATATAATATAATATAATATAATATAATAATATTGTTTATAACAATATGCCAAAGGTATAGGAAAGGGACTCACGGCGCTGGTGACAATGAATGCAGACGATCTGTCTTAAAGGCACAGTCAAAGCGTAGTCCCAATAAATACTAAAGTGTGATAGAGGTTGATAAAAGAAAGAGAGAAAGAGAGAAAAAGAGGCAGAGAGTAAAAAATTCACCCCTGTTCTATTAAAACAGATCAGAATCTAAACAGTCTTTTTCTATAAAATCAACAAGGAATCTCATTCCTGATACCTCACATGTCTTCAACCTTATCATTACAAACCAGCAATCATCATATCAGGACACTCATCTTATGCTTTTCCTCCATAAACATAATTGCTCTGCCCAGCCTAACAATCTTAGACCACAATCAAATCAGTTTCTACATGTCAAGTAAAGTAGTGGCAAAATTATTTGCAGCGATTGGCCATTTCAAATCATTTCAAGCTCTTCCGGCCCATTTTACCTGATGACATAATTTCCCTGATTCCCCCCTGTGTGTGTGTATACAGTATATTTTACCTCTTCTCCAGGTCACAGTCTCCCAGAGTGCCATTGATTAGCTGATTGGGCGTCCACTTCAGCGTGAGTGTTTCTGCCGTCTGATGAAGGGACAGATAACCACGCAGCACCTCCATGTCCTTCTTCTGCAAAGTACAAAGTCTTTCCAATAAAACACAGCAGCTTCCCAAAAAAATAACCAGTAAAATCAGCAGCCTTACACACTTTTCTCTGTTTATAAGTTAACATACAAGAAAATTAGAAAAAAAAAACTTGTGAGATTACTGAATGAAAGAAAAGGGAGTGATATAAGCAACAGAGTGACATAAATAAAACGTCTCTGACGATTTACTGTGATGATGAGAACTGCGAAATGCATCAGGTTTCACACAGAAATCCAATTAGACCTGAATCACTGCAATCCTTTTGGCAAGGGTTGTTTACACTATTGATTTCTTCAACTCCTCGCCAGACCCAGCACTCTCTGTGCCCAGTTATATCAGTCACTGTTGCAAATCTCACAGACACTCTCATGCACACATCCAGTCCATGCCTGACTCATTTGATGACAAATCTAATGTGGTGTAATGGCTAATCCAGTTTGCCTTTTCCAGTTCACAACTATCAGCTAGGAAGTCAGCAGAGCTAAAAAATGCCAGGGATAAAGGGAGCCAGAACCATCTGACCATTCATTACACAAGGGAACAACAAATTTTGACCAGTGGCGATCAATGATCTTTTCTACCTACAGTACACCACTGTGGCTCACTTCCTATAACCAGCAGTCTTTGAGCTCCACTGTATTGATTAGATGAGACACACTGATCTACAATCAATCCGTTTTGTTACAACAATCAAAAGAAATGTAGATGCAAATCAAACTAGTTTTCCTGTAAGTGTATTTGCATCTGTGTTTGTGTGTACCGTCTTACCGGTTGAACGAGTACATTGTTCTTTCCGTAGAGCAAGTGAACACGTGAGTTTTGGTGCAGGGATTCGACATACTCTCTCGCCGAGGCTGCAAACTTATCCTCAGACATGCTTCCTGAGGACTGACGCTTTCGGATCTGAGGAAAGTATCATGAATATGAGATATTTATGCAGTTTACTGTTATATTACCAATCACTCCATATGTATGATTTTCTCACCCCAAGCGCAGGCCTGCGTCCCGGCGACACCTCCTGGCCCCTGTGGGCCCCGTGGATGCGATGCCTCTGGACCAGCTCATTGGCCGACGGGTCCGTCCAGAAATGATCTGACGTCTTGAGCTTAGTGTACTCTAGAGCGCAAGGCCCAACTATAGATGAAAAAATATTGATTTTACACAAAACAAATTATGTGATAAAAAAAAATGCCAGAGTGAATCGTAATAAAATAATGAAATGCTAACACCATTTGAATGTGGTTGTTTTTTACTTCGTTGTATCTGTTTTCAATTAACAAGTTCAATGAACAATGGTCTATAAATCTCTATTTGCTGCATTATGAGAAGACAGAGTGTGTTTTCTGCATCAGATGCACTCACCCAGCAGTGCCGCCAGTATAGGGCCAAACACAGAGTCGTGCATGAGGGCCTCCCTTTCATAATACTTACTACAGACACACACCAACAGCAAACACACAAAATGTGTATGTCAATAACCAGTGACCTCTTTCAAAGGCTGAACAAATAACCCATTATTATTTCATGAGCTTCATATGACAGTCCAAACAATCACTATGGACAAAACAAGAAATGTCTAGCCTTAATCTTAGCAAATAATAATATGAATAAGAAAGATGAGCAATACATGTTAATGTGGCCACTATTATTTAATATATGTAATATATAAATATGTAATTAGCATGCACAGATATTAAAACTCTGTCTGAAATTAATAAGCTAAAAATTATTTTCATGTTATGGCCAATATCTGATAAATGGTTGATATTAAAATTCTATACTATTATGTCTAAATAAATAAAAAATTAATCACTAAAAACAAAAATCTGTCATTTAATATGTATGGGGCCCCGCACATGACATGTGGATTTGCTAATTCATTCCTTCGTTTTAGTTCAAGAATTCATTCCCACGACATCGTGGCCATGTTGTACTAATTCGTTCTCTGATTTAGTGGCCATGATTTAGTAAAACAAGGGAATGAATTATTATATCATGCACACGACTTGCTTAAAATGAGTAAAACGTGTTGATGTATTAGTAAATTGTGGAAACAAATAGTTAATTAGTGGCCATGATATACATATTTTTTCCCCGCATGTCATGTGGGGCTCCCTAATATATGGAAGCTTGTTTCTGCCACTGAATAAAAAATAAAAAAAGATAATTGAGACTTTTTTCTCACAATTTTGAGTTTACATCTCGCAATTCTGACTTCTTTTCTCAGAATTGTGAGATATAAACTCGCAATTGTGAGAAATAAAGTTAGAATTGCGAGTTTATATCTCACAATTCTGACTTTATAACACGCAATTGTGAGTTTATATCTATATGCAAGTTTATAACTCGCAATTGTGAGTTTATATCTCACAGTTCTGACTTTATAACTCGCAACTGTGTTATAAAGTCAGAATTGCGAGATATAAACTCGCAATTGTGAGAAAAAAAAGTTGCAATTGCTTTTTTATATTTTATTCAGTGGCGGAAACAAGCTTCCATAGTGATATACTGGATACCGACCTGAGAATCATTCTCTCTTGCTGAATTTGGAACCACATACTAGTCTTACTATTTTGAACCATTTCTTTCTATGGCAGGAATAGTTAGGCAGGACAGTTTATCAGCAATCAGCTGTTTAAAATCAGAACAAATGATGACGGATTTGTGAATGAATATCTCTTTTGATCTAATCGATCAAACAGGTTTGCAAAAAGGTCTAACATGGTTAGCAATTCTGCTTGATTTATTTGGTCTGTTCACGTATACGCACAGAATCGTTTGCAGTGGATTCTCACACTGAAATAGTAACAGGATATTTTAAAAGACAAAACAAAAAGAGCACTGGATGAGGTAGATATTTACATACAATCATTTGTACTGTAGGAAACCAAATGCGCAAAACTATGTCTGCTATATTTTCGTAAATGACGAAGCAGCTGTTATATGCGACTCTGTACTGCAGGTAAAGACTATTTATATCCATTTATTTCCAAAACACTATCAAAGAAGCTCAATGAATTTAAATACAGGAAGTACTGATGCTAATTACCTTGCGTTATCCACAATATACTGCACAACGCTGTCCAGGACTTTCTCAAAGAGGGCCGTGCGGACCCATATGTGCTTGATGGCCTGTGCGGAGAGTGGCTGAGGTGCGCGGCCAGCAGAGGAGCCCTGCCTCTTGAGGGCTTCCTGTCCTGTGCTCTGGGTCCTCCTGAGAGAGAGATGAGCAATAACAAACATGTTCACACACAAGATCAAAAGTGAATATGACAAAAATGCTCACTAAGCATAAGAACGTAGACAAAGTCAAGTCTGATGTGAACAAATTACACAATAGCATTGATTTGCACACATTTTCTTAACATTTAACAACAGCATTTACACCAATATGCAATTTTTCTTAAAAAAAAAAATACATGAATTTAAGACCTAAAAGTCTCCAAAAAAAGTCAAATAAAGTGTTTTTTTCCAAAGTTCAGACTTGCCATGACTAGACCTTCACTCATTTTGTGCTTGTCCTCATATAACCTTCTAAAAATCCCATACTTACATTGTGTGGTCTTAAGAAAGAATCAAGAGACACAAAAGGGATTATGACTGTGCCTGTCAGTGGGTGTTTCTAAGTGTTTCTGAGTTCATATACTTCTCCATACAGCATCTTAAAAGGATGACCTGGCTGCTCATCTACAACAGTGCAGGAGGGCCAGCAGCAGTCACAAAGCCCTCTCGAACCCACCAGGCCATTCAGTCAATGAAGACAACACACATATTCACACAATGACAGGGACAGAGCATGTGTCATCCCAAAAGACTCACCTCAGAGTATTAAAAAAAGATCAATCTCACAGATAAAAGACTGAGTAACACGAGAGCTGGAACATCTAAGATTAGAGTTATTGCATCATCCGTCATGCAGGCCACTCAACCCATCAACAACAGCTATTCCTCCTATTCCTGAAAAGCATTTTTTTTTTTTTTTTTGGACAAAATCTCTGTAATTACACTACTGTTCAAACAGTTGGGGTCAGTAAAATTTTCTTTTTTGAAGGAAATTAATACTTTTATTCAGCAAGGACGTATTAAATTGATCTAAAGTGACAGTAAAGACATTTATAAATGTTACAAAAGATTTCTATTTCAAATAAATGCTTTCTTTTGAACTTTCTATTCATCAAAAAAATAATAATAATGGTTTCCTCAAAAATATTAAGCAGCACAACTGTTTTTTGTGTTGATATTAATAAAAAATGCTTCTTGAGCAACAAATTGGCATATTAGAATGATTTCTAAAGGATCATGTGACACAGAAGACTGAAGTAACGATACTAAAAAGTCAGCTTTTCCATCACAGGAAAAAATTACAACTAAAAATATATTTCAAATAGAAAAGAGCTATTTTAAATTGTAATAATATTTCACAATTTTACTGTATTTTTGATTAAATAAATGCAGCTTTGGTGAGTAAAGAAAATCTCTCTAAAAGAATGAAAAAAAAAAATCTCACCAACCCTAAACTTTTGAATGTTACTGTATGTTTTGGCAGAGATTACATCACAGTATTTTCAGTAAGCACTGTTAGTTCTTCACTGACAGCCAAACACCAGCTCTAGGGTGACAGAGAGTCGTTGCTGTACTCTGAGAAAATGAAGAAATCACCAAAGATCAAAAAAAATAAAATAAATCTTGCTTTAGGGCACTGTCAAGTTAGAGCAGAAAGCCAAGATTGAATAGAGCTGTTTGGGGAAAAAAAAGAAAAATCAGGAATATAATCCTAGTGGAGATCAGCATGTTTGAGGGAGAGTTAAAAAAAAATAATAATAATTTTGTCTTCTATATTTTTTTTTTTTTTTTTTTTTTTCATTGTTGTTTTGGACCCCACTGACTTTCATTGTACGGAGAAAAGCAGTTAAAGCATTCATCAATTCTTGTTTTATGTTTAATAAAAGAGCAGAAAGGTTTGTATCGCCATGAGGGTGAGTAAAATAATATTTTTTTCAGGGGTAAGCTATCAAGTTGAAAATAACCTGGAATATTCCTTTAAGCCAGTTTCTGTGACTAAGCCCTTCTGAGATCCATTCAGAGGCTGTGGAGAGCTGGAAGGACTGCTGTAATGTTGAGTGCACAGATGAGGGAGTCCATCATGGGGTGTAAGCCAATAACACCCCACAGCCATCAATCTCCCTCCAGCCCGGACATCACACTACACCACAGCTGCAGGCACATCAGAGATGGATGAGTCTGCTGTCTCTGCCACAGCGCCCTCATCTTCTCTGATTTACATAAGCATTGATCCCATAATGGCCTAACACTTACACTGTATGTGTGAGTGTTGGCCACAGCGGTGGACATTCAGTGTAAACAAGCAAATAAATCCCTGCACCTGAGGTGAGCTATGCAGATGCTATGGAGATGAAACTGTGCGTCTCTGCTCTAAGAGCAATCATGCGGAGCATCCAGTGCAGCTTCAGAGGCCATTAATAAAGTGAATCCATAATGAATCCACAAATAGCACATAATTTTGTATAACGTCAGCTAAACTGTATATTTAACCATTGTTCATGGCAACATGTATTTTGTATCAATCAATGGTCTCTTTTTTTCATACCAACACAAGTTAATTGCCATCTTGGAACTTTCTGATAGATGACTACAGGTTCAGGAGTCTCCACTTATAAAAGCAAGAAAACAAAAACATAGTTCAGAAAAACAACAAACTTGTAAGAGACACACAGATATATATATGTTAGCTAAGGAATCTTGAAGAAAACTTGAATTGCAAATTAACAATATTATGTCAATTAAAATTATTGTTATATTGTTGCAATGTTTGTCTTGTTGCTTGGCCGATTAGCTTTAAGCTAATTTACGTATGTAAGCAATAAGGTAGGAGAGGCTGTGCTGTATCGTGAATAAGTCACGGCTGAAGGGCGTTGTTAGGCACGACGCAAAGCTTTGCGTCATGCCTTACAACACCCTTCAGCCGTGACTTATTCACGATACAGCACTAGCCTCGAGAACCTTATTGCTTTTATAAAATGGTTACCACACAATACAAATATTAAAGCCAGAAATATGTATTAATGCAACTTTCATGAAGTCAACTTTCACTAAAGCCTTCCTTCCGCCAGAAAAAATAGTCCCTGACTGTGAACAGCAACAGAAGTTACATTATTACACCATTAGATTAGGCAAAGACTGTCTTTATGAGTGTGTCAGTCAGTAGCGAAGACTTTTACATTGAAAAGACTGAATTGTTGTGAACACGGAACAAGACGCAACTGACAAATGCTTTGACTAGCGCTGTCAGTCACGGGAAAACCCCTTAAATGTTAAAAGGACAAGATAATACATCGGACATTTAAACAGATTTTTTATTATGAACATAGGACTGACCTGAAGGAAATTGCTAAATCTGAATGCAGGTAATAAACTCGCTCAATCAATCTCTTTCTCACAATACTCTTCTACATAATACAGTAAGCTTCAATGAACAATATCAATTGCGAACATACAGTTTACGCTGCTAAGAGTGGTTGCTAAGGGTGTTGTGTAGTGATACACAGAACCGTTGGGTAAAGCGGTCATAGCCATGTTTTATCGTGAATAAAACACAGCTATTGACCAATCAGAATCAAGGACAGGAACTAACCATTTTATAAAATATAATAATATTAACTTCATTTCCATGTATTTAAAAGGGGTGAGAAACTAGTATTTTATATATAAAATAAACATATGATGCTAAATGTAAGCTTTTTATCATTTTTAATTGTTTAATGTTTTTGAAAGAAGTCTCTTATGCTCATCATTATAAATAATTGAGCACCAATAATAATTGACCACCAAATCAGCATATTAGAATGATTTCTGAAGGATTATGTGATACTAAAGACTGGAGTAATGATGCTAAAAAAAAACAGCTTTGCCATCACAGGAATAAATTACATTTTAAAATATATACAAAACAGTTATTTTAAACCATAATAATATTTCGCAATATTACTTTTATTACTGTATTTTTGATCAAATGGACTTATCTTAATCTGAATTCAGGGTGATTGGGACACATTTTGCCACTGAGATGACTTGGAAAAAATGTCCCAATCACCCTGAATTCACCTCATATACACACATATACTGACAATAATAACCCAATGTGAAGCTAAATACTGTATAAAATCATGTGTGTGTCTCCACACACAAAGACTTTAAATAAAATTTTGTATATAAAACACAGTTTCTTGCCGAAAGATGAATTGATCTTACATAAAATTGAGGCATATGTTAAATAGAGTTATAAAACATGCTATATAAATAAATATGCCTATATAAAAAAAATATTTGTTTATTATTGAACTATAGCTAACTTTTATCTTTAGGGGCCGATAGCTCTGTGAAAGGGGGGTCCCGGAGCTTGTGGACAGTGGCATTCGGACAGGGTAGAGGGGACCAAATTAATATTTTGTGTTTAATTATTTCCTTATGTGGCTGTAGCTGGACAATAAGCAGAATCATCTCGCAGTGTGGTCTTGTATCACCCTGAAGAGGTTTCTTTTATATAACAATCTGCTGACTGTACACCATCACTTAGCCTTGCCGCGCCCCCATTTTTATAACTTTGGGCCCCCCAGTTTGAGAACCACTGATTTAAACAATGAAGTACAAATGTGTTTAGAGTGCAATAAAAGAAATTAATGACATGCAGTTGCTTTATTAGACCTCAATTTGAGCCCTGAATCGCTGCGGTAGAGGTATTCAATAACCAGCGAGCATCTTGTTGCTCTAGTGATGGTGACACCATGGTGTTGCTGTGGCAACGCGAGTAACCGAGTGTGTGCGGTGGGGGAGGGGTGGTTAAAATGGACAGACAGGGAAGACCGCAGAACATGTGATTAGCAGCACTCCACATTAATGCTTTAAATGTGTGTGTGTGCGTGAATAGCTACTGTACTGACACACCAAAGTGGCTTCTACTAATCTCTGACCACATCACCTGGAGATTGTTGCTATTAGACCAGAGCGGTCCACTCTTGAGTGACACATTGGCCATGTGGCTCTGCTAATGGAGAGTTAATTGGAAAATAAGAAGCTGACCAAAGCCCTGGAGCATCCGCCCAAAACCATCCCTCATTTAGAGTGCTGCAGAGCCAGTCAAAGCAGCAAATCATCCCTCTCCACACACCAGATCTGCTTCCTGCTTTCATCATTGCCTGAACAGCTTATCAGTCATAAAGCATTGCTTATATCGCTAATATGATCAGTTATAGTTTATGGCTTTCTTTGCCTTTTAGCATATTACTTACTCTACTTACAGTTCATATTAATAAGCAGAATAATGACCTGTTAAAAAGTAAAGTATGTAATTTTCCAATGTTAAAATGTATTCATGTATTGTAGTTTAAAAAGCAGAGACAATCTGTTGATTTTTAGCTAAACCATTGACATGAATTTGGGGTTGAAATATTGCAGTTCTGTTATGTATTGTCATTCACACCGGACAATAACTAGAACGATAACTATCACTATACAATTTCAATAATCATTCTAGTATTCTAAGAGAATAGTAATTATAGAGAATATAATTATAATGACACAGAGAAAATCGGAATCGGAATCACTTTCAGTACAATGTGATGAGCGATAAAAACACTGACAGCCAATCAGAATCCACCAGACTTTAAAGAGCTCAACCATTTAAACCTACAGTCCATGTTTACCTGTATAATAAACAGAATGATATTGTTTGCTGGTGTGGACGCTAATATAGTTTTTGTTATGGTTATTGTTCTTGATATGCATGGGCCTAGGTACATGTTTCGCTTTCACTTTTAATTTCAACAAAAAATGGCATTTGCAATCTGTTTTATTTCATAAAGTGACATTTCAAGTGTAACAGGATATTTGATGAGAAAAAATTAGGGTGGGACTTGATTTTAATCGATCAAAAAATAGACTGGATTGTAAAAAAAAAGTGGATGTTTCAACCTAAATGTGAGTTTGCAGTAAATTATCAAGGCTTCTTTTTCAAACCTATTGTAAGCTGCTTTATAGCTGATTTGACTGTTTCATAATTGACGAATTTTGCACCATTGACACTGTTATTGAACTGAACTGAATCAACACTGATCTGACTTCAGCTGAATAATGACACTATTGTCTTAGAATGTTTTAGAGCTGCTTTACAGCAGAATTGAGTTCTGTTTGCATCATTAATTATCATTTTCCTGTTTAGCACTGTGAAGCTGCATTTCAACAATCTGTATTGTATAAAGCGCTATATACAGGGGTGCACATAATTTTTTTGGTCTGTTTCTCAAGGGAGCACCTGGAGATGTTGCTTGGTACTCACTTTACACATCACACTTATCCCAAAAGCTGTCCTCATGACTTTCCTCCTGACTGCTCTCCTCACTATCTTCTTTTCTCTCGAACATGGTAGATGATGATAATGATTTTTTTTACTAACATTAATGACACAGACTACAGCAAGAATATTAGGCTGCTGTCACTTTAAGTAGGAAAACAAGGACCGAATATCTGACACACATCCGGTTTCTTTCTCAACTGTTCACTTATGACATAACCGAGAGAATACTTGCCGAGAAAGGTATTTTGACATAATTTTGTGTGTATGTGTCTGTTCAAGCACAAGTAAACGCTAAAGAGGAATTAATTCGGTGTTCGCTGTCTGACTGTCTCTGCGCGTTTCCGGGGTGTGAGGCTGTGCGCACAGATAACAGCTCGCGAGTCCCGATTTTCGCCTCTTCTTACGCTTTTAAAATCATTTGAATGTGTCAATTGGCGAGACAAAACACGTCCAAATGACAAACTATCAATCTATGATGGTTAAATTTAGCAGTTAATCCGCGAATCACATGCGTGCCGAACCGCTCGACCTTATCCTTACGGATCATGGATTAACTGCGATCCGTTGCACCCCTAATAATTAAAGAACACACTTATCATCATGATTGCTATCTTACCAGAGATGGAGAAAAATCCTACTCCAGTAAGTAAACGTGTCCCTGTGAACCAGTCCTCAAAAATGTTGGTACTCAAAAGCACTTCCCTCCATGTTTTCTGGTGCGCATCGTTTATTTTTATCGTGCATGCACACCTGTGTACCACTTATGTGCACCCCTGGCTATATAAATAATGGTGACTTGACATTATTTTTGTAAACTTTGTTGCATTGTTGTTAACCAGATTTCAGAAAGGCTGGATTACCAAGTCAAAAACAAAAGGTATGTGGCTATTGGCTATGACAGTAGTTCCCAAAATGGGGGGTCGTGACCCCTAGGGTGGGCCCGGAGTTATAAAAAGTGGGACACGTCAAGGTTAAAGCCCAAAGTATACTTCGGTTTTTATGCGTACAGTGCGCGTGACGCAAATTTCATCACCAGAAGAGTACAGTACATGTGCCACTCAATCAGTTGTTCCACAAGGTGGCAACGCTGGTCCAAGCTAAACTAAAACTAAAGAGATGGAAAAACAACCACAACAACAAAATACCGGAGACTGCAGCAACAACAGACACCTGCATTCACAAGTGCAGTGAGTGAGTTATGAGATAGCCGCAACTTTAGTTTAAAAGAATACAAAGTCATTTGTATCGGTCATAACTTCTGGAGAAAAATAATGCAGACACTAGACAAAGCACATAATGGCGTATACTTTGAAAGGCTACACGTTTGACTGTTAAAAAAAAAAAAAAAAAGAGGCATAGTGTACACTATGATTAACCAATAGCCCACATGGCCTAGATGATATCAGCTGAAAAGAAGTTGTTTAGGAGGTGGAGTTTATTAAATTAAAAAGATTTTTTTAAAAATTCAATTAGAATGTGCAGTTTGCGCAAAATAAGAAGTCAAACCTGGTGATTTCGGCCTGTTGCTGTAGCTGTTCTTGAACCTTGCGACAGATCTCACTGGCCGTGGTGTTCACCTTGCCGATCTTGGTGAAGAGAGCGGCGATCTTATCGCTGCGGAGGAATCCGGCCGCTCTCCGTTTCAGCAGGTGACTTAAGCAAGCCTCAATGGAGCCTGAAGGAACATAGAAGGAGGAGTTGATAAGGGGTATGCAGGAAAAGATCAAACAAAACACTGAATAAACTAAAGCAATTAGCATCTTATTATTTCCGACTGCTTCATGAATTCCTTTAATAACAGCCATTTGTTCTCACAAGTCAAGTTTTTAATTCCATTTCTTTCCCAGTGGGCTTCGCTATCGATGAACTCGCATGATGTAAGGGAAAATCTTATTGCAGAAGTAATTGTGTTCTGCCTCATACTCATTCTCCTTTTGTGAGGTAAACAGCCATGACGGGAGCGCAATTGCAACTGGGAACGAGATTTACTACTGGTTGCTGGAGCACAGCTAAATATTTCAGTAAGGCAGAGTCAGGGCGAACTACCTGTTACCGCGCCTGGGATTCAAGCGCCTCGAGCGCTGTGGGCTCACTTCAAAAACAAATAAACAACGGCAACAGTTCCCCAGCCCCCTAATCTCGCCGATGAAAGATGGAGAGGATGTTCATATTGGCGCAAAAGCACGACTAATGCGTTCGTCCATCTTTTTTGACAAGTGCTCATGCGCCAAGAACAACATAAATCAAGATACATGAGGAGATTTGCTCGCCAAATGAAATCAAAATCATTTTTTACATGATCGCAATGAAAGGCCAGTTATGAGATTTGCATCTGACGTGACAGCTGAGTAAAGTCTACCTATCGACTCGCTGTTTGATTGATGCTATCAATATCTCAGCGGAATTAAGGTCCTTTTGCTGCTACATAATCGACTGCATTTGTGGAAGCAATCAGATGTTTATGGCGGTAATAGCACTTTTATTGCTCGGCTTGTGCCACCGGGGGCAGCGGCTTAAGCCTTCTCAGCTTCAAGTTTTTCCCTTTAAGAGCCTGTTTGATACATTTAGACAGCTAAAATGCACATTTATGAGTGACAAAATGCATGCAGATAGGGATTACATTGGACTACTTCCAGGGGCCTCCCAAAAGAAGCTGAACAGCAGGGCCCCTCACTGCTTACAGTTTGAGTCAACTACTATGGCACTAGCTTTCAATGAGATTTTACTTTGACTCTGAAGATGTGCGGCCATGCAGAAAGAGACTTGATCAACAAGCTGCAAATATGTTGCTAATCTACACCTCTAATTTCAGAGCATACAACAAAATGAATCATCTAAGTGGCTGTTAAGTGCTTCCCCCTTGAGAACCCAGCACGATAACTGTCTTCTCCCAAAAGCAGCTCTGATTTGAACAGCAATGCCCTAAGAGGCACTATAAGAAATGGCACTTCCTGTGTTTCTCGGATTCATCATCTAGTGAGCAACAAACGTGCAGACAAAGCGCTGTGCATTTGAGAAACGAGCTGAACGCTCATGAAGATGTATTTACATAATCTCTCTGTGCCTGCTGGTTTGCACAACTTTCTGTATGCATCCATACACCCACAAGCTACTCTGGGCTCATGCTCAAAGCACACTTTTGAATGCACACAACCATCCATTTCAGGCAAAAATAATGCATATAAACATACAAATAAACTCTTAAAACACACTTTTCACACTCTCACTAGTTTATTTTGTCTGTTTATTGTTCACTGTGGAAATGACAATATCTCATATGAATAAGTTGCTTTAACTGAAGAAAGCTTTGAAACAATGCACACGGGAGTTCAGTATCATCACAGAGACATTAAAACAGTTCATCTGATTCAACTCTAACAATCTCCACTGAATAAGGGTGAACTAAGCATTGAGAAGAGCATCTGACAGACCACATGGGGATTTAATGAACAACAGGTTAGACATATTACCCCTATAAATCATTTAATACAGTTTTATATCGTTGCTATCCTTATTGGGGCATTAATGACCGAAAGTCTCCTGTGTTCTTTGAATCATGTAATTTTTAAATACGTCTATCCCAGTTTATACAACTATATGTAAGCCATCTGTAGAATTCATTCAAGTTAAATTTGTCTTTGTGGTGCTATCTAAACATTACACATAACGTCTTCTTTCAGACTGGAATGAAAGTATCCAAAATACACATTTATTAGGTGTTTATTTTACTTTATCTACATTTACAAGATATTCTTAGCTTCGCCCACTCCCATCAAGCACTGCGAATGACAATCTCTCTACACTCTCAAAATACTTATATATATATAAAAAAAAAGCAATAAGGTACAAGAGGCTGTGCTGTATCGTGAATAAGCCACGGCTGAAAGGCGTTGTTAGGCACGACGGGAAGCGGAGTGACTTATTCACGATATAGCACTAGCCTCGAGTATCTTATTGCTTTTATAAAACAGTTACCACACAATACAAATATTAAAGCCAAAAATATGTATCAATGCAACTTTCATGAAGTAAACTTTCACTAAAGCCTCCCTTCCGCCAGAAAAAATAGTCCCTGACTGTGAACAGCAACAGAAGTTACATTATTATGCCATTAGATGGCGGCAAAGACTGTCTTTATGAGTGTGTCAGTCAGTAGCGAAGACCTTTACATTGAAAAGTCTAAATTGTTGTGAACACAGAACAAGATGCAACTGACAAATGCTTTGACTAGCGCTGTCAGTCACGGGAAAACCCCTTAACTGTTAAAAGGACAAGATAATACATCGGATATTTAAACAGATTTTTTATTATGAACATAGGACTGACCTGAAGGAAAAAGCTAAATCTGAATGCAGGTAATAAACTCGCTCACTTGATCTCTTTCTCACAATACTCTTCTACATAATACAGTAAGCTTCAAAGAACAATATCAATTGCGAACATACAGTTTACGTTGCTAAGAGTGGTTGCTAAGTGTGTTGTGTAGTGATACACAAAACCATTGGGTGAAGCGGTCATAGCTGTGTTTTATAGTGAATAAAACACTACTATTGACCAATCAGAATCAAAGACAGGAACTAACCATTATATATATATATATATATATATATATATATATATATATATATATAAAATCAACATTTCTAAAAGGAGTAGTTTTATATTTCTCCATCCTTCCTTATTTTGATTATGCTGTTCACAATGATTCATGGGATTGTAGTTCTTTCCCCTCACTAAAGCCATTAAGTAATCAGTTTTTTTCGTCTGTTTTTCAAACACTTTTTTTGCTTCAAATCAAAGTTTGTTGTGTTGTGATTGACCTCGTAGATGATTGTCTTGGTTCATGGCTTATAACTTTTTAACAAAGACTTTTTTTTAAAAAATGAATGGAAAAAATACTTACAGAAAAAGGGGGCGGGCGCTAATGCACTATTGAGGTCAGCTTTTGAGACGCTATCACATCACACACGTGAACGCGCTCAAAACCGACTATACACATTGATCGATGGCTGTAATCAGAGCTACTATCATCTCTGCGAGGGGTGGGGGGCTGGATGCCGGAGGCTGGGTGCGATCGCTGCCATTCGTAAGGGAACACACCTGTGACTGTGCAGTCAAGCTGTGAGTCACAGTAATAGACAGTAATGAACTGCATTACAGAGGTACTCAGCACAGAGCGTGGGAGGCGGGGGAGGACCATAGGAAAAAAACATAAGACAAGAACTGACAATGAGGAGCAGAGAAAGGCAGGACAGAAGAAAGCCAGAGTTAAAATGATGAAAAGTGAGGAAATGAGAGGGGCGAGAGCGTGAGAAACTACAGACCCCAAAGACGAGATTAATAGAGTAGAATAAAGGAGGAGAAAGAAAATGCCTCAGTGACTCACTGCTTTACTTATTAATCAGCCTGATCTTTGTCCCTCAGTCTGGACTCAGGCTCTGTCCTCAAGCGCTGGCCTTATGGAAAAGAGCATGTTCAGATTGTTCAGACATCTGAATACCAATGACAACCAGTTAAAGGGTTAGTTCACCCAAAAATGAAAATTCTGTCATTTATTACTCACCCTCGTGCAGTTTTACACCCGTAAGACCTTCGTTGATCTTCGGAACACAAATTAAGATATTTTTGTTTAAATCCGATGGCTCCGTGAGGCCTACATAGAGAGCAATGACATTTCCTCTCTCAAGATCCATAAAGGTACTAAAAACATATTTAAATCAGTTCATGTGAGTACAGTGGTTCAATATTAATATTATAAAGCGACGAGAATATTTTTGGTGTGCCAAAAAAAACAAAATAACGACTTACTTAGTGATGGCCGATTTCAAAACACTACTTCAGGAAGATTCGGAGCGTTATGAATCAGCGTATCGAATCATGATTCGGATCGCGTGTCAAACCGCCAAACTGCTGAAATCACGTGACTTTGGCGCTCCGAACTGCGGATTCGACACGCTGATTTATTATGCTCCGAAGCTTCCTGAAGTAGTGTTTTGAAATCGGCCATCACTAAATAATTTTGTTTTTTTTTTGGCGCACCAAAAATATTCTCGTCGCTTTATAATATTAATATTGAGCCACTGTACTCACGTGAACTGATTTAAATATGTTTTTAGAACCTTTATGGATCTTGAGAGAGGAAATGTCATTGCTCTCTATGTAGGCCTCACAGGAGCCATCGGATTTCAACAAAAATATCTCAATTTGCGTTCCGAAGATTAACGAAGGTCTTATGGGTGTGGAACGGCACGAGCGTGAGTAATAAATGACAGATTTTTCATTTTTGGGTGAACTAACCCTTTAATATGAGATTTTCCACTGGACAGCGCTATGTGGAAGCAATCATTCCCATAGGGAAATGTTGGTTAAGAAATGTTGGGTATTCAATTTAGTATGATTCAGTTCAATTAATTTTTTATTCAATTCTGAATCAATTCATTTGCACAGAATACTAAAAACTTTATCCCAAAATGAATTCCAGTGTCGTTATTGACTATTAAAACTATTAAAAATCAGTTTCAACCTAAACTGAAATAAAATAATAATTTAGCTAAATAGAACAACAAACAAAGGCACATAACAAAATTACTAAAACCTAAACTAAATCAAAACCACTTTAAGGCAAGCCTCCAAGGTTAGCAAAAAAAGTGTAATAAATGGACGTCAATGGAGGAGAGGCTTCAATATGCCGAATAAACTGCTTTTGTGGTAAAACAGCTTATCATTCAATGAATCGACAGCCTGTCGGCCAATCTTCAACATGTTTGCCAGAAAGCATTAGTTTAAGTTTTAAAAAAAATGCTGTTTTCACAGACAATTTTATGACTGGTAGGATTCAGTTTATGACACTTTTCATTCATTTCTATGGTATCCATAAACATTGATTGAATTTCTGTCAGAGTTGTGCGAAAATCAATGACGTGATCCAAGTTGACCGTTACGCTTTTTCCAATGGTAGAGCCGCAGGGGTTGGTATCTCCCAATTTCCCCTCTGCTGCTGATCTTGTTGTCTATCCCCTTAAACTAGCACATCACTTCTGACTTCGAACCTGCCATGACAAGTCAGACTTACAACTGAATGACATTGTAAATGAGAATTTCCCTCAGAGGGAAATATATGTCAACAACAATGTAAATTTCAGTCGGTTTCTCATTCAAAGCTCATGTATGGCTTCAGAAGACTTGTGGTTATATGGACAATTCTGATGATGTTTGGTGCTGTTTGGTCCTTTTATACTCACCCTCATGTCATTCCAAGCCTGTATGACAAAAGAGAACAAAAAAGAAAATATTTTGAAGAATGATGGTATTCAAACACTTACCATAGACTTCCATTTTATATACCAAAAAAAAGAAAGAAAGAAAGAAAGAAAAAGACATTGGCTCAAAATATCTTCTTTTATGTTCCACAGAAGAAAAGGTCATACAGGTTTGGAATGACATGAAGGTGAGTATACCTAAGTTTTCATAATTAGGCTGTTATGCTGGTTCTGAGACTGCAATGAAAAACTTCATAAGAAGGAAGAAACCTTGGGAGGTAGTAAGACTAAACAAGCAGAAGGTGAGGACAGAGTCTTCATCGTGGTGACAAACCATTGTGATCTACAGATGTCGCTCTCAAAAGAAAGAAAAAAACTTTTTTCTTGCCCTGCTATTTCTGTGAGGTGAGAATGAGCTGAGTTTAAACATTTAGAAGACGCCTCTATTAATAGAGGCATCCATAGTTTTTTTTTTTTTGTGAAAGGAGTCAAGTGTGAACACAGCCCATTCCTGTCACCAGGAAGCCTTGCAAAACGGCAGTCTATTTAAACATTTCACACACACACACACACACACACACACACACACACACACTACACAACCCAGCATGAAGAAATCACACACCTGTAAACAAACACTCGCACCTCTGACAGTTTATGATGTATTCACCCCATTCCTGCTCTCAGGACACCTGTGACTCCTGCTTTCATGTTCCAAATAACTGCTCTGTGTCCCATCCTTCCAAACCAGTGACTCTCAGCCAAACAAACCTCACATGGCATCTCAGTCTTAGTATGGAAACAGGAGAGATTTACATACACATACACAGTCAGTGGAATCTAAAGGTCTAATGTCAGTTTGAAAATCTAAAATTTGAAAAATTTAAAAACGGATAAATAAAATAAAATAAAAAAAATGGTATTACGTAAAATGAAGAAGAAATATTTTCAATTTTTACTTTTAACTCAAATTTTTGTTGATAATATATATATATATATATATATATATATTTATTTATTATTTTTTTTTTTAAACAATATTTTTTTTAAATGGAAAATAAAAACATTTCACTAGTGGTCACAGACTTTTGCATGCATTTTTGCATAAATTATATGTTAATTGTTGAAAAATAAATAATTATAGATTATATAACATGCTAAGACTTTAAATCTGACTCAAATACTGTTCAAATGTGCCTCCATTTCCCATGGCCTTGCAGGTCATCCTCTCACACCAGGTGATTAAATATTGATTCACTCTTAACGGTCCATCAGACCAGCAATCTCGTCTCTGAGACATACGGCGATCTCAAGCTTGAGTTTTATCTAATCTCTCTAGACTAAGACAGCAGGCTGAATAGAAATCAATCTGCTTGCACCGCCCTCCATCCACTGTGTGAAAGAGAGAGTTTACTTCATCAACGCTCTATTTGTCTAAGCACCTACGAAAACATAGAGATGCTTCAATCAGCTGAGGGATGCGCAGCGCTCAACCACAGCTGCTGACACTAGGGCGGTCACCAAACACCTGTTCGAGAGACAGGAAAACATGACAATGCTGCATTCACTTGACAGAAACACCCACTGAGACGCATAGAGAGAACATTCCCTGATTCCGCTGTCAGAGACAGCAGAGTGTTTTAGGGACTATTAATAAAAAACAAAAATGCAAGCAGACTTTGTTTTTGGTATCTTTGAAACCGACACCAGTACTTTTAATAACTCTAACACATGATGATAGAGTGTTTTGGGCTGGTTAAATATGTCATCAACATAATGTTATATAGCTAGCTAATGTTATGAGAGTGGTTTGTGAATTTGCACTCTTGAAAACATCAAACAAACCAAGTTTTGCATCCATGGTTTGTTTGTGAACTGTATTGTACACTCAGTAAAATCAATTCAACGATGTTTGCCTCTTGTTCAATTTAATTACTTAAAATGAGCTAAAGTAACACGATTTTATTGTGTTCAGTCGACCTAATACATTTAAAATTGAAGTTTACTTAATTCTTTTGTGTTGGGACTGCATGAATCATTTTTGATCACTAACTGGTCAGTGGATTTAACAGTTCTTTCTGGATCTTGATTGTCTGAGAGCCGTGCGATATTCTAGTGATAACAGCACTCCTACCTTTTATCACCGTTTGTATCACTCCGCTTGATGCGACTGTCATGGTGGCCGAGCAAATCCTCCATATTTTTTTTTTTTTTTTTTTTACAAATACTACACTTGTACCACGAATTGTAGTTTTAAGAGTTTTTTAGATGAGAACGTAGTTGTTTAGACCTGGAATATGTGACTCATATTTAATCATAGCACCTATTTTACAATTTGTTTAGATGTTTTCTGAGATGCGAGCTCCAGGCCGTCAGCGGCAGTTCAGTGCTCGTGTACCCGCCGAGAACAGCTTCATCTCGGGGATTTGCCGCTGGCTCTTATAGTGGTTAAACATGAGATATAATTCATTTTGGGTACATAAAAAGGGCTTTGGTCTTATTAATCTAATACTTATTCCTGAGAAAATCGAATTGGGCTATGATAAATTTAATAATTTAATTTTAAGGCTATATTTAACTTACATCCTGTAGAGCACTGATTTTGTATGTTTGACTGAATTGTACAATTGTGTTTATTTCCTATTGTCATTTATAACAGCTATTGTTATTAACTTAAATATTCTTGTTCAATAAATATTATTTTATATAAATAATATGTTATATTTGGTATTGAGAAAGGGTCCATTAGTGCATAATATGGATTGAGTGAAAGTTACATTGCCATTAGATGGCGGCAAACTTTTCGAGTGAATGAGTCAGTCGCAAAAGACTTTTAAATTGAAAGGGACTTTAGTAAACAAAGGACGTTGTTTTAATGCTGTTATGGAAAATTCCCTTAACTGTAAAAAGGACAAATACAAAGATCGCTTTCTTCAGCAGACATTCAAATGGATTTTTATAATGGATATAATATTATGGACATTGACCTGAAGAATGAATATTATATCAAACACAGGTAATGCTCGCTCAGGCGATCTCTCTCTCTCTCTCTCTCTCTCTCTCTCTCTCTCTCAATAATACTGTACAAAATACAAAGAGTTTCAATGGAGGGACTCTAAATGGAGGGAGTTCTAAAGTGACGTTTTAGAATTAACGGAGCCTTGGTCAAACTGTCAACTTGAGATTTGAATCCATGGCAGATGGAAGTAGTTCTGCACAAAAGAGGGTTTTAAAGACACTCTGTTGTTGTTTCTTATTTATTTACACTCATGTCATTGAACTGTTCTATACACACAGTATCACACTTGTAGCCATGCGAAATGGCTGTATATCAGCACGCTATGATTATCTACGGCCGAATCACAGCCGTGCTGATATACAGCCATATCGCACGTCTACTCGCAACTCACAACTAATTATATATATATATATATATATATATATATATAGTGGAATCTCTCCATTATAGAGTTGGATTATAAGCACACTTCTTTTCACTACATTATTTAGTGACAGTGCAGTGGTTGCTTCAGTCATGACAAGCTCACATCCAACCTCCAGAGGCCCATCTCTTTTCCTCAATCTTTTATTCAGAACAGCATTTCATAGATACCATGGAAAGCATGATGCGGGTAATGATTGGCCTGTATTGACTTTCAAATTTTCAAAACATCTGTTCTGAATGTGTCTACCATGTGATAACTATTCACAGAGCCATCAGTCTTTGAACTAGAAATATATCTACATGCTCACAAAATGAAATATAAAGCATTTTAGGCAAATATTTCAGTGCATCCCTATCAAATATAATGATGGAATGAGGAAAAAAGTAACAGGGTTAATTATTAGTGCTTAACAAGAAACAGTCTTGATTTTAACACCCTTTCTATCCTTTACATTCCTAATCACTAGACAAGGAGAATTTTGTGCACTTCAGTTTCCACGCTCCACAGGAAATGGACATGCGCTAAATCTTCTCAATCCCAAATAAGCATGTCTCCCACTGGGGAGTCACTCCTACACATTACCTCTCTAACACTCGGTTCTAATTAAGGGAAACAACATCAACTAGTCCAGCCCCAGCACGGAGACACTGAGAGAACAAGAACAACAACAGATACTGCCATAGGTTAACGTCTTTAAGGAATGCAGAGGAGCATCAGGAGTCGTGTCCGTCTGGCAGCTAGGGATTGTGGGATTTGAGGAGGGTTTAGAGAAGACAGTGGAACATCATTTAGGCTAACACAATGTTGGTACAGATGGGATTAAGACAGATTATTTGAGAACCTGATTGTTTGCAAATAGGTATGTAATGAGGATTGAAATGAGTTTCTTTGTTTGTTTCTAAGTCATGAACCAAACCAACCAACTCAAAGATGAATCCAAACAATACAAACTTTGATTTGAAGCTTTGAAAAATTGATTTGAAAATTATTTCAGTAAAAAATATATTTTTTTTATTATTATTATTATTATTATTAGAAATTATATTCAGAAATATACAAATAAATAAGTAGTCATGAATGTATGTAGAACGACATCATTGCCAATGCTTCATCAGAACTGAATATAGAATAGCAAACAGGAAATAGATCTGCATTTTAAATTCGAATATATAATGAAGCATAAGTAAACAAAGTCAAAGATATTTATAATAATAAAGAAATTCAACTAATGTGCTATTACTTTTTTGATTGTTAAGACAAATTCTGAACAGTGGCTTGACAAAGATGATAGATAGATAGATAGATAGATAGATAGAATGGTTGATAGAACAACAGAATGACAGATAGAATGACAGAATTATAGATAGAACGATAGATAGAACGACAGATAGAATGGTCGATAGATAGATAGATAGATGGATAGACGGATAGATGGATAGAATGGTTGACAGAACAATAGAATGACAGATAGAATGATAGAACGAACGATAGAATGAACGATAGAACGAACGATAGAACGAACGATAGAACGAACGAACGATCGATAGAACTATAGAACGAACGACAGATAGAACGGTCGATAGATAGATAGATAGAACGATAGAACGATAGATAGATAGAACTACAGAACGATAGAACAATAGAATGACAGATAGATAGAACAATAGAATGACAGATAGAACGATAGAATGATAGATAGAACGGTCGATAGAACTATAGAACGATAGATAGATAGAATGATTGATAGAACAATAGAATGACAGATAGAACGATAGAATGATAGATAGAACGGTCGATAGAACTATAGAACGATAGATAGATAGAACGATAGATAGAACGGACGATAGATAGATAGAACGATAGATAGAACAGACGATAGATAGATAGATAGATAGATAGATAGATAGATAGATAGAACTATAGAACGATAGATAGATAGAACGATAGATAGGTAGATAGAACGACAGAATGACAGATAGAATGGTCAATAGATAAATAGATAGATAGAACCATAGATAGGTATATAGAACGACAGAACGACAGATAGAATGGTCAATAGATAGATAGAACGATAGATAGATAGAACGATAGATAGATAGAACGATAGATAGATAGATAGATAGATAGACAGACAGACAAAAGGATAGACAAAAGGACAGATGGACAGACAGGCAGATCTACTGCACATCTAACAGCCTCATTGTCCAATCAGTGAAGAGATAACAGCAGGCCATTGGAGAACCCCATCAATGTAAGCAGCGTTCCCTACAGTCATCCAGTCACACACCAGCACACACACACATCATTCCAACAGGTGCACTGATCACGACTGCACATCCCCTGGTGAAAATCAGCCACAAACCCCAAAAGGCAACACATAAATAACATCCCATCTAGACTGCCAATCACCAACAACAAAAACACCTCCGTCAGAGACACCTGAGACAGGTCTTCCCATCAACCCCAGCGGACAGCTCCGGGAAAGTCCATGTCATCCAACATGAAGCGTCTCTCAGTGCAGTCTCCTGGCTGATGAAATCAACGGGAATATGATGCCGGTTCTGTCCTCATAAGCAGAGCGAACTGTACAGCCTCAGTGGAGTTCAAGCAGTGAAGGTCAGATGCCACCTGGTCCCCAGAGCGCAGTCCCCCACAGACAGCATCAGAGCGACAGCGTGCAGGGGGCTTGTGAGCTCCTCAGCACCATGCCAAGGATAATCTTATCGATTGTGGGCACACCTGATGTTATTTATCAAAGTGGCACCTGTATCACGCTGTCAGGAAGCAGGCATGGTACATGAAGATATGCCCGAGTTGCCTGCTGTGGCCACCTTCACTGTCACTTCAGGGCACAGCACATTGTCTTCAGAAATAACCCTAAAGAAGACCACCGACCGAGGGGGGTTACATAACCAGTGTGTTTGTTTCAGCAAATGTGTGCGTAATAGCCTCTGACATGGCCAAATCCCTGTATAGAAGCTGTGTTGTCATGGAGATAGACCATAATTAGTGGAATACTAGAGTCTTCTGCAGCATCTGTGGTCCCCCTAAATGATCCACAAGCACATATGTGGAAATACAGGACTGACTGCCAAAAGGGAAAGCTAGACTAGTGATGTGTCATCTGATATTTAACCATTATCAGCATCTAGGGGCATAAGAAAAATATTAAAATATAGTGTGGATTATTATAAATCTGTTTAGACTCTCTTCATGAGTATGACATCATTTTGACTTCCTAGTTGCCATGGATACACTCAAATGAGATAATATATGAAACCTTAAAAACAAAACTTTCCGGAAATGTCAGTTATTTTAACCTTTTTGTAATAGAATTTTAATAATCAATCATCATATATTTTTCCAAAGCACTTTTGCTATTTTTTTTCTAAGCACAGTAAACCTTTTTAAAAGAGGGTCCAGTGCAGTATTACAATATTAATAACCACAGTTTGCCAAAAAATTCTATTAATCAAAGAACCTTGAAAATATGTATCATGGTTTCCACAAAAATATTAAGTTTTCTGTAATGTTCAGTTTGGTTTCTGTTTCATTTTCATTTTCATGAGCTGAATCTGAAATCGCGTAATGTTGAGTAGGTACTACATTTTAATTTAAATTTACTTTACGACCGTTGAAAAAGTACGTTCTATATAGTCCGAATGCGTGTAGTATGAATGAATTCGGACGTACTACATCCGCCATGTTGTTACTGTCACATGACCTACCAGCGTCAGTTACGTCCCTTCAACTCTATTCACAAATCCTCTCTCATGGCCTCATGGGATAGTAACAAAGGCTATAGAATAACACAAGACGCGTCACTCGTATTGTTTTGAATGGGAGAAAGTGCAACACGCAATTATGGCGGAATAAATCCCGCCTTCTAAATAAGAGCCAATCGCCGATTGGTAAAGTCAATAGGCAGCAGAAAGTCACTGCAGCGGCCATTAGAAGCTCCGGTTCCTATAAAGACGTGCACTTAGGACTGCGCATGCACATTTGCTTGATCCAGCCTGAATGTTGTGACCGTTGGTCGGTGTTGTATTTGTCCCGCCCCTCCTCCACTCTGATTGGACGGCTGGCTAAAAAGTGACAGTGATGAGTGCAGCGTTTTACTCAAAGTTGAACATCCTTCTACTCGAGGCGACAGTTAAAAAAAACTCAGAGCACTCAGCAGTCCCAAACTTTTAAAATGTAGTGAATGTCAATTAGAGATGCACTGTATAATTATTTTCATGTTGTGTCAATAACTGTTAAATGACTGATATTACAATTCTATACTATTTTGTCAAAATTAATCAAAAATAAAACACTAAAAACTAAAATCAATTATTGAGATTTGCAAAGGTAATTTAAATGTAGAAATAGGGGAAACGAGACATAAGTATGATGCCACAGACATATTGTTGCTTAAAATGCAACACTCAGCCATATACATTATGTGACAGATGGTCTTTCTATTCACCAAGAAAGACCATGGTCTGATAATGACACCTGCTTTAAAATATGATTAACCACCATTTTCCACTTTCTAAAAGTGGACGTGGCATGTAAATTCAACACTGAAAACATCATATTGGTTGATCACTAAATTACTAGTTTCATCTACCCACATGTAGCTTGTTCTTGTGATTTAAACAAAGCAAGAAAAGCTGTATCAGATACAGATGTTATTGGTCTCTAAAGCATGTGTGTCCTACAATCTCAACTCACGCCCATTCAGAAAATAACCCTGCTCTGTCTGCTTCCTTTCTTAAATTAAAAACCTGCAATGACAAAAAAAAAAAAATCTCGATGACTCTTCCCGCGATTTTGAGTCAATGGGTAAAGGAGCATCCGATCTGAAAAATTCACTACCTGTTCTACATTCGACTTGGCCATATCCGAGCGAGCAGCTGTGTGCTTCACAAATAAAGTCTGCTCACAGTCTAATTTGAATCTGGGTCTCAAGTAAGACTCATTCACAAGATGCTTCATCGTGAGCATCAGCTGAGGGATGCTGGGTAAACAGACATGACTCACAACTCTATTCATTCACTCATTAACTTTAATTAGCTCACAGTAGCGCAGGTGTTCGAGAGAAAATCTGCAAAGTTCCGTTTCAGCTCCTTATGACGTTAAGGGACTTGAAGCACACAAGTTGGACTGGGTGAACTGAAAAGATTGGTATTTTCACAGGAAAATAGGAAACAACAACACAGTGCTTTACTTCCTTGAGTAGCCTTCTGGTATTGTTAGCATTCCATGAATCAGGAAGTATCGGATATTACATGATGTGACCTTATGCACTAACCCGTCATTCCTCTCAAGTCTCTGACTTAAAAGATGCTGGAAGCATAAAAATTCCATAATATGTTTGCAGAGATTTAGGAAACATGCAAGTTCAAATACTTGTTTCTCTGAAAAACAATGCTACAGCCAGTTCTATCATGACAACTCTCTGAAGATTTTAAGCATGTGATGGCGAAATAGATCTGCCACGCTGCTGCAGTTGATTATTGCCGTTGTTGTAGATTATTGCTTCGGCTGCAGACCAAGTACAGGGCCTTGCTACTGTCAATACAAACACTGATATGCTGCTGTGGCATCCAAGATATACTGCTGCTGCACAAATAGCAAAATTACCTATAGCAGATCTATACAGGTTGAGCATGCTGCAAACTGCTATAGTAAACTATAACCAGCTATTTAAATGTTGAGCAGCAATCTCATTGGCTGCAGATGTGAGAGGAACCAATCAGCTTGTGCCATGTAGTTAACTATGTAAATGTCAAGGTTGCGTTAAGGAACCATTAGCCTGTGCCATCTAGAGTTTCATGAGAGAACTTGGCATTTATTCAACTTTGAAATGTGCATTCCATGTCAGAAAGTCTGTTTTTGTTTTGGTCTGTATGATCCCGCCCATTGCCAATTTACCTAATAGTATTTCAACACCTCGGGTTGCCAGTCGTTGGAAAACACAGCGTATTGCAGCCAAGAAAGTGAGTAAATGAACTGTGTGAGAAACCACAGATTCTACCAGACCTAAAAAGCCTCGGCAATAAAAACGTTGCAAACGTATATATTAGCTGATCAGCTTACAGTGCAAGGGCTTGTTCACACAGAACGTGTCTTTGCATCTAAAAACGCGAGACGCAGGGCTCAGGAATGGTTTAAAAATAAACGCAGCGCAGAATGCGAGGGACTCGAGACGCACTTTTGAGACACAATGCAATACAGGCAATAACCAACAAATAAAACAGTTGCCACGCTAACTTGCTACTGTAAACAAAAGCTTGCAATGCTTGCCCCGCCTCCGAGTTCTTCTGATTGGTCCACTGTTTTGGAACTGACATTGATGAGCGGTGCTGTGTGTAATAGTTGAAATTCTTTTAACTTGACACGGCATCTTAAAAACGCGGCGTTCATGTGCGAGGCGCTGCAAAAGACGTGAGACGCAAGCGTAACGATCATACACGTCCTTTTAGTGCGTGCTTACATAGAAAAACAATGGAAAAGTAGTGCATTGGAATAGAAAAACGCGTTCTATGTGAACAGCCCCTAAGGCTTACGGTTTTCCATTGTCAACTGCGCTCGTTCCTGTTGCATGTCCTCAATCTTGCAGCTTGCGTGAGAGTCAAGTCTGAGGAGGAGGAACAATTCTCTCCAATATTTTGAATTTGGATTGCAGTACTAGTTGTCCATATTACATACTCCACCATTAAAGGGACAGTTCATCCAGAAATAATCATTCTGTCTTAAATTAGTCACCCTCATGTCGTTATAAACTTTTAGGACTTTCTGGGGAACATAAAAGAAAACATTGAGAAATATCTCTTCTTTTGTGCTCCACAGAAGAAATAAAGTCACAGATTTTCATATTAAGGTGGACTATGACAGGTAATAATCAGATGTGAATCAATCGCTCAAATGAATGCCACTTTCAATCAGTATAATACAACAACAACTTGGGGGTTGCATTGATTTTAGCTAACTGATGCAGTTTTATGAATGCATACAAACAACAGCAGAAAATCAGCACCTAAGGGGATGTAACTAATTATCTCTGTATTATGCATTAATGGCACCAAATTACAGAATAGAAGCAATGTAGTCACAATACAATTTAAATACTTTTTAATTTATATTAAATATGTAAATAGCAATTTGTGCTCTCACCCTCTTCTGATGACCCCTGACCCCGCCCACACCATGTTCTAGTTTGTAACACAGCCTGAAGGATTTACAAGGTCTGTATTTTTCTTTCCATTGATCAGCCAGTGGGCTACATAGCCTGGAGCCAGCTGACCCCCGACACAGCCCACTGCTTGTTAAAATGCATGGAGGATGAAAACTTTTAGAACATGCTGGCCAAACACTTCTGAGACAAAATCAGCACACAGTTAGACATATGCTGCCTTCAAGTCTTGAAGTCAAAATGGTTATATCTGCAAGGCGAACGCCACCACAATGTCAAAACTACCCATGGGAATCTAGTGGGACATTCTTTTCATGCTGGAAGTGAGTACATTAATTATGCTGATACTGTTGAGAATTAAGATGTAAAAGTGTACATTTTTCTATGTTTGTACCAAGTGGCAACCTCCCCCAGTTTCTCTTGAAGCCAATATGGAAGTGACTTAAACTGCGATTCATCGACTGGCCGCTAGGGACAGGCTCCAAAAGAGAGCAGAATCCCCCATGTTAAAATGGCCAACTTTACAGCAGAAAAAAACATGTTTACAGCCTGGATCAAATTGTGGTTTTGATCTATACTACTAATTTTGCCCTTCATGACAACTCTGAGGGGGGTGATTTTTTTTATAACTCATCCGTTTAAATTATATTAAGCCTTAAAGTTCAGCATAATTAAGGGCGTGGTCACTTGAGTGACAGGTGAATTGCGCTGCTGTCTGTGAGCCATCACTTTACCTCAGCTAATTCCAGCCACTGAATTTGGCATTTCTGCCGTGTTTGTGCTTTTTTTTCGGGATTATTTTATACAATTAAAAAAATAATATGGCTTGCTGCGTTAATGGTCGAGACTCGAGGCAGATGTGCGTCTGTGTACATGTGCTCAAATACGGAAGATATACAGAACACGCGTTGGATCGTGGCATTGGCTAAAAGTTTTGTTCGTGAGATTTACTACAATGACAATGGCGGGAGGATATAAAACTGACAGCACTGCTTGGATATTATAACTAAAACTGCTGCATTTTGAAAAATGATACTTTGGACGCGGGCTCATTTATACAATCATATACAGTTTTACAACACAAACACTGCTCAGGTTGCATAATTTCTTGAAGAACGATGATGGAGAGCAGATCATTCAGAAGAAATGTGATGCAAACAATGGATAATATATCAATATTTCATGGATTTAACGCTTTTGTGGACAAAAAGTACTGTTTTTTGTTTTTCAATGGATACTCATCATTTACCCAGTGCCACGGATTGGATTCATCTCGCGATCACTATTTCATTATAAAGGTATGAAGTCCCGTTTGATTTTTCGTGTTGTCATGTGCACACCCGACACAAATTGGAATTACCGGTGCTGCTGGAGCATCTATATCGTAAAAAAGACACCGTAGATTGACAGTAAACCTTTAGAACTTTCTAATGATATAACTTATATTTATTAACTAATAAAGATAACAAGTTATATAATTAGAATATTAATATTTTAGATAGTATCTAAGATATATAGATAGCTCCTTTGCCTGCTAACATGATCACGTCGCGCTAGGCGGATGTGGTTTCAGCAACCACGTCCCGCCTCTTTGCCCATTTTCAGTTATCCGGGAGTGACGCACTGCTAAGATGGCAGCGGCCTCATTTTCGCTTCAAAAATGCTCTTCAGAAATCTACGGGTGACGTCACGGACACTACGTCCATATTTTTTTTACAGTCTGTGGTTTGTACGTTTTATGTAGCATAAAAACAGCTATAAAACTTACCTAAATATACCCTGTTTCAGTAATCTCAAAAGTTGCAAGTTAGTCAGGACTCACCTATGGGTAAATCACAAACAGAAATTGTATTCATTCAGCGTGAGCGCTTATCTAATATCCATTACTGTCATAACATTATGATTATTTGTCATTTTTTGTCACTTTATTAACTATGTTTGACTAACTGTAACAAATTGCGAGCCAAACATTTACAATGGAAATTCTGGTAACACTTAACAATATGGTCTAATTTGTTAACATTAGTTAACATAATAAAGATAAAAAAAATGTATCATAGATAATTCATGATACCTAATATTATGAATAACATTTTTATAGCTTTTATTAATCTACGTTAATGCCAAATTAGAAATCTTCTATTGATTAGTGCTAATTCATGTCTGTTCATAATATACAAAATAACGTTTTAATAATTTATACAACTTGAAATGTTAAAAAGATTTCTATTTCAAAAAAACGTTGTTGTCTTGAGCTTTCTACTCATCAAATAAAATGATCACAAAAATATTATGCCACACAACTGTTTCTCAACACTGATATTAACAAAATATATTAAAATAGAAAACAGTTCTTTTAAATTGTAATAATATTTTGCAATATTACTGTTTTTAATCAAATAAACGCAGCCTTGGTGAGCATAAGAGACTTCTTTCAAAAACAAAAAAATCTTAACAACCCTAAAATTTTAAATGGTAGTGTATATGTAAATATTAATGTTAACATGTTCATGATATCAAATGCATTAAAAAATGTTAACAGAAAAAGCCTTAAAAGTCACTGTATGATTTGTACACTAAATGAGCAAACTTTATCATGATTAAGAATAAGAATTTTTTGTATTTTACACTAAATACACAGAGAGATCTGTGAGTGCACTCGACCATGTAATTCTCAAACAGGCATTAGCAGTGGCAGCATCAGGACAGGGGCTATTATGCAGGTCTGCTGTGCCTAATGGCTTGGCATCAGAGCGGGCATGTTCGTACAGTGTGTGCTCTGCATTATGGGGAGGCAGCAGGGTACAGGCACATGATCTGACAGGCACATGAACACCAGCATCAAACACACAGAAAAGACGCCATTGACAGATGCTTTTTGGGAAACCCAGTTTTAGGCTTGAGTCATCTCATTTCTGAAGAGAAGCCAAAAGAATGGACCATTTAGGAAAAATAAATCAGCACAAAATGTTATTGCCATAACATTGCCAGACTTAGAGAGCAACAACATGTTTTGTTTTTTTAAATGTTATCTTTATGACTGACTATATCAGTTATTTTGAAAATAATAAAGCCAGATCCGTTTATTCAGACATTGCAGTTGCTATATCTATATTTGTTGCCATAGTAATGCCAACAGACAAAAAAACACTACCTTTCAAAAGTTTGGGGTCAGTAAGGGTTTTTTTTTTTTTTTTTTTTTTTTAAAGAAATTAATACTTTTATTCAGCAAGGATGAATTATTCTTTCTATATTCATCAAAGAATCCCGAAAAAAAAAATGTATCAGTTTCCTCAAAAATATTAAAGTTGCAGTATGCAATTTTTTTTTTGGACTGTACTAAAGCATAATATATTTGCAGAGATTTAGGAAACATGCTAATCTCTCAATGCTCAATCTGGCAACCCACATGAGCGTTGAGTCTGAGGAGGATGGCGATTGCACTACCCATTTCAACCACTACCTGTCAATATTACATACTGAATATTTTACTGCATACATTAATAATAAGAAGAAATGTTTCTTGAGCAGCAAATAAGCATATTACAATGATTTCTGAAGGATCATGTGACATGCTTTATTTATTTATTTTTTTGCAGCCTACAAACTACTAAATGGATGCAATGGAGTCAAATATGCCATAAAGCATCTGATTCTCTGTAAAAAGTGGTCAAGGTTTGGTTGGTTGGCATGGCACCGTCCAGCCAAGCAACTGCCATTGAGATGAACAGAAATGCTAACGTTCAGCTTTCTACTTCTAGGTCAGAACAAAGCCTTTATTTTAGTGCTCAAATGCAACATGCCGCCTCCATAACACGCACACCGTTCAACCAACCTACATCGCGCAGGCACAATTCCTTTTGATTTATTCCCCTGAAACATAATTTAGCTGGAAGTGCATTGTCACAAGCTGGTGTAACGTGGGTGAGTGCGTGCTGCAGGATGAAAGTGAGGGGGTGGCCGGCTGCGTGGGGAATCCGTGCCCGGCGACTGACTGGAAAACAGGGGAACTGCTCTGCTTTTTGGTTGTGACGACAGACTGGCAGTGCTCCCAGACCACCCCTCCCCACACACCCACACACCCCTGGCGCTGAAAAGCATTTATACTGAAACCTCATCACCCCGACTGCGGTCACGATTCAGATGCTCTTACCCTCAGACACCCAAAAACGCTCCAAATCATCATGTAATACGACTGTGATTCGTGAGAGAGTGTGATAACCAGCGTGAGGGGAGGAGCGTCTTAGAAGAAAGCACAAAAAAAATCAGTCTCAAAAATTGCCACTCTAATAAAAGAAATGAAAAATGACCTACACTCCTCAAATCCAAATAGCTATTTAATTCTTTATAATTATAATATATTATATTTTAATTCATATATGTGCAATCATTATATATATATATATATATATATATATATATATAAAACGGTTAGCTCCTGTCCTTGATTCTGATTGGTCAATAGCTGTGTTTTATTCACGATAAAACACGGCTATGACCGCTTCACCCAACGGTTACACAAGACCTTTAGCAACCACTCTTAGCAACGTAAACTGTATGTTCTCAATTGATATTGTTCATTGAAGCTTACTGTATTATGTAGAAGAATATTGTGAGAGAGATCGAGTGAGCGAGTTTATTACCTGCATTCAGATTTAGCATTTTCCTTCAGGTCAGTCCTATGTTCATAATAAAAAATCTGTTTAAATGTCTGATGTATTATCTTGTCCTTTTAACATTTAAGGGGTTTTCCCGTGACTGACAGCGCTAGTCAAAGCATTTGTCAGTTGCATCTTGTTCCGTGTTCACAACAATTCAGTCTTTTCAATGTAAAAGTCTTCGCTACTGACTGACACACTCAGTCACACTCATAAAGACAGTCTTTGCCGCCATCTAATGGCGTAATAATGTAACTTCTGTTGCTGTTCACGGTGAGGGACTATTTTTTCCAGCGGAAGGAAGGCTTTTGGTGAAAGTTTAATTCATGAAAGTTGCATTAATACATATTTTTAGCTTTAATATTTGTATTGTGTGGTAACCGTTTTATAAAAACGGCTTCGCGTCGTGCCTAACAACGCCCTTCAGCCTCTCATACCTTATTGCTTACATATATATATATATATATATACACATAGTTCAGTCATGAAACTCTATACGGCGCAGGCTGATGGGTCCTTAACGCAAGCTGATGATAATTACAGCATTAACTACTTGGCACAAGCTGATTGGTCCATGTCACTTCAGTAGCCAATGAGCTCACACATTTAAATGGCTGGTTGCATTCACTATAGCAGTTTGCAGCACGCTTCAGAGTTCCTCTAAAACCCTCCACCTTCCCCAGCTCCACCTGTATAGATCTGCTATGGGTTATTGATATATGGTACAGTATTTCTGCAGCAGCACTATATCTTACTCGCAGCAGCGTATCTGCTGGTATTGGCAGTAGCAAGTTCCTGTACTTGCTCTGCAGCAGCAGCAATAATCTACAACAACAGCAATTCAGCAGCAGCGTAGCAGATCTATTCCGCCAAGACTAAATACATTAACATTGTCATATCCATTACCATGCTAACAATCTTCAGAGGGTTGTCATGATATGATATATATCATGTATATATGACATTCTCTTATATCTGTATATAAATAATATTTATAGGCCTATTAATCTATAGAGGCCTATATATTGATACTAGCATTGACCCTGATTAGCATCCATATTCTGTAGTTTTTTTCCAGAGAAGTTGCACTGTACTGTATTTGTGCCACTGTTCACCTAATTAACATCTTGAAAGGGTCTCATGAATCAAAGGGATTCACATAAGCTGAGTGCAAACATTATCTCAAAGGACTAATATTAAGCATTGAGAAGGTTAGATCTGCTGTAGTCATGGAGTTAAATAGCTATTGCTATAGCATTTACACAGCAAATCTCATATTCCAACTCCTTGTAATTTAGAGCTAATGAAAAGAAGTGCCGAATGAAGATGTACTCATTACGGTGTCCAAAAAAAGTGCCTGAGTAACAGAAGTAATAATTCAAATTTATTACCAGATGTTCCACAATTAAAAAGCGCTAACTGGCAAACGGAAGGACAGAGATGAGTCACAGAGTAGCCGAGGGCTGACATCACTGCTTGTTATCGTGTGACCTTTAACCTCGGTACACAGAAGCCGTTCCATTTTAGTTTTTAAACGAGAGCAGTCATGGAAAATAACATGAGTTTGGATAAATTTAGCATTCTGTTTAAACATGGCAGCACGGCATACTTTTGAAAAGAGTTCAGGCCACTCAGGCAAACATGGGCATGGTGATTTTTGATTTGTAGTGACATGTCCTGATGTCTTGTACACTGTTGTTTAGCTCTTACAGCTCTTCTGTGGTTTTGAAATTCACACAACACAACAACCGAGCTTCAAAGCAAAAGCTGGCACGCCATATTGGATGAAAAGAGAGACAAACTGTAAATATCAACAAGCTCAAGCAGCGGCAGTGCAAGAATATCTGCTATGTGTGAAATACAGATTCACCACAAATTATAAACTGAATTCATATTTGCATAAACATGCAGATCAAGTGCTTTCTGAGAGTAAATACACTATTTCTTGTAACACAAAGGCAAACGGAGCATGTAAACAACAACAAAGCTGCATAACACTGTAGTACATTACTCTTACTCTACTATTTCTTTCCCTGTTCTTATTCCTATTTGTATTTCCATTCATATACTAAGAGCATTTATGCTTCTGCATTGATGAAACTTGACTAAGCGATATTTGTGGTGCCACGCAGCACTGGTGTGTTACTGACGTAATGAGGCTGGGTTAATGTTCTGGCCTGTCTCTGTGTCACTGGAGTAAAGAGTGTGAGTCACACACACACACACATTCCCAGTAATCCGCACCGGACAAATTAACCTTATTGTTGGCAGTGATCCAAAGCTCTGGAACCATCATGCCACGGAGCTCCAGCCATTCCCTCTAGAGTCTTTCCTGCTCAACAGTTTTTTTTTTTTTTTTTTTCTGCTATTCCTGGTTCAGATTAGTGCCTGCCATGTCAATATTATATTATATATATATATATATATATATATTTTAGCAAACAATTTTATATGTCTGAAAGATATTGTTCATTAAATGTCAAGTTCTCTTTACAAAAAATATATATATTAGTATATATATGAATTATTAGTTCATTAATGATTTAATTTGCAATAACAGCTGGGAAACTGTGCATTTATTTTTATGGGTCAGAAAGAAATTTATATTTATTTATATCTATATATTTTTATATAATATATTATTCAGTAATTATTAGTTTTTCTTTACATATCAATACAATACATATTAAATATTAGTTTTATGTATGTAATTTTGTAATGTAATTTTATTTCTACTTACAATATATCAATCTATATTAAGTTTTTTTTTGTTTTTTTTTTTACAAAGTTATATTTACGTATAATAATTTAGTTAATTAATAATTTCATTCACAATGGGAAATTGTGCCGCTATTTTTATGACAGAAATAAATATACTTTTATTTCTATTTATATCTATATTTAGTAATTATTCGGTTTTCTTTACAAAAAAAGTTATACTGAATGTATATTAATTATTAATTCATACGTAAAAAAATATATATAGTTAGGAAATTGTGCAGCTATAGTTTAATTCATGACATTTTGATATTTATGATAAATTCATAAACCCACTTTTCCTATGATAATTTTGTTAAAGATTTTCAACCAATTTTAAAAGATGCTTAACAGTCTTTCACAAATTATTCTCACAATTTCAAACCTTTCATGGTGACATTCAAATCAGCACAATCAACAACATTCCACATGTCACAGAAGAGCAAATTCTTATATTTGCAAGGTATAAACACATCAGCATCATTATGATCATAACTTATAATAACTGCTTTAATGAGCTCATTGTTTCTGCTTAAATGAATACATGATGTTAGCTAACTGCATGCTTTGTATTATCTTAGAGCTCTACATTTCTGACATGGACATTACTTCGACACAGTCACCGCTGATTACAAATTACTCGAAACTGTAATGTAGACACATGCATTTTCTGTAAAACTGCTCTGAAACGATATATATTGTGAAAATCGCTAAATATGAACGTAAATGAATTAGCCTGTCTGATACAAAACACCTCTAGATTTGTACTCACTGCAAAGTGCAATAACGTGGCTGCTGTCTTCATGTACAAACTTCTTGGTCACCGCCTCCTCCATAATCTGCTTCACCTAGACATGGAAAGACACATAATTAGGGGGCGCAAAATCCAGCAAAAAAATAATGGCAAGTCAAAATTCTTTCTGCACATTGGAATCGGGTGTACAAAAGCAACTAATTAATCATGACAGCGTAACCACAAATGCTTTAATTAGCATCATTCAATTGATAAGTTTCCCTGGGAGTGCAAGGAACTGAGGCTGTGTCACATTTTTCTCTTCCAACTGTCAGTATTACAGCAAATCCCAGACTAATTAATCACAATCCTTGCAGGCGGCTTTATACTGTTTGTGTAATTTGAAGGGTAATTGTAGCAATAGGAAGGCGCAAATTATGGACATCTGCTGGTTACGGGCATGACTTGTATGCACCCTATGGTATGAGATTTGCCACAAGGCCAAAAGACAAAAGAAGGTTGATTTAAAGGCTGATATCAAGTGTTTGGCTACTTGTCCTTGGTATTTAAAAGAAAAAATTAAAACTTGTGGAGCCAGTTAACAACAGTAGCCTGTTGCATTACATAACAAGACTCAAAAGACACAAGAATGGTTGGGCGCTTGAATAGCACACACAAAATTGGAAATGTTTTTTGTAACCCAGTGCAAATCAATAGTGATTCAAAAGGAAAACAATGGCATTACAACCCATTTCCAGCCAAGCTGACAGCGGTAGCAATGAAGTCATCATTCAAGGATTTTTACAGCTGAAATAAGAGCTTGTCAATCCACACACACACACACAACATGTAGAAAGATATTTTCGCAATATGCTCAGCATCTATCATTGGTAAATACAAAGCGCTCTAGCATCTGCTTCCCAATTTAAGAGGATATAGTGAACACCTAAAAAGGGTTGCAGTCAATCACACGCACAGCTATAAAAAGAAAAGTCTATGAAGCAGCATGCCGTTCAAAATCTTCATCTGAGCTTCTTCTTGACAGAAAAACAGACAAATCTCAATAAAAAAATGGGGGATGTATTTCTGCAAATGCAAAATTATTTAGTTTATATTAAACAGATCATTGCAAAATGGTGCAATGTTGCACAGTGCAACCAATAAATATTGATGGGGGGAAAAGCAGAGAACAGGAAAATAAAACTAAGTTGTTTTGCTCTTGTGGGAGCCATTTGTGACGATCCCTGCTTCATGCAGCTGTATTAATCGTCCACTGATGCAATTTAACTTCTTAGGTAGCTGCTGATGCTTTCAGTTCCTAGGCAACCAGAAGACGGCTGACTGCAGCTTAAAGCGACAGAGACATGGGATGTTGCACAAAGAAAGTCAATGGAGGAATAAAAATCTAATTCTCTGTGTATTGCAGCGGGGCTGTTATTTCCTGTTAAAACGGCACATTTATTTCCTCACTAAATATATATGATGGTTTAAACAGCTGAAAACAAATATCAAAAATCGTTAAACCCAACTAATGTGTTTTTAGTGATACGCTTCATTTTAAATAACATGTACTTCTATGCCCCATAAAACAAAGAATCATAATTGCCAGAGAAACACTGTATTAATCAATGAAAATTATAGTTTTATTTTGGTGAAAAGAGTCCAGGATATTTTTGTAGGGAAAGTGACTCATTTTAAAGGGTAAAAATAGAAGATTTAAGTGAATATGACGCATGAAAGTTCTTTAAAACTTGATGAATGAGATGTTAAAAATTGATTTCCTTATTAACCCAGGCCAGTGAGCCACCTGAGGCCAGACACCTTAAGAAATATTGCTGCTCTTCACTTCCATGATTTTTGGCCTTTATTAGACATGCCCTTAAGTATCATGAGAAATGATGTCTGCCAGGATTGTGCATTAAGTTCAAGAGGCTGAATCAGTTGTGGACTGGACACGGTCTGTTCTGACACATGAGACATCCTGGTACCAATTTAGGACATCTATTCTTTGCAGCAATTCATTCAAGATTTCTATTATTCATGAGAGCCGGAATTAAAACTGGCATTCCCTGCACTGTAAGGGAAAAGATAAGAATTAATTATACTGACATAAAAGAATTTAACAGCTTCTTCCACTTTACAGTTCCTGGAGTGAAAACATTCGAAACTCTATGCAAATGTGAAGTCTTATCAAATAATTATTACAAAATATGCCAAGTTCATTCATATTATCTTAGAGTACTTGTTTTGAAGTGGTATAAAATGGTTAGCACATTTTAAAATATTAAATAAACATTTTTTACACTTTTTTTTTTTTTTTTTTTTTAAGGTTAAAATACCTTGGAGGAATCTTGGATCTGATTGGTCGATCAGAGCACATTATATTTGCATAATGATCACCAAAACTAGATTTTTCACCACTGCAGTTAAGATGTTCATAAATTGTTTACTGTATTGTAGTGGACTATTATGGTGAACTATTATTAGTGGAATATTTGATCTAATTTAGAGGTGAATTAAAACAAATCAATAGCCTATGTTATGTTTTTATCAATACTATGGTCAATATTGCAAAAGAAACCCGTGGTTTATTAGGCTACATTACACTTCACATACATTATCCATTACTTAATTTAATCTAGTAGCCGAATTAAACAGTTTTTAATAATGAGTTTGGAGCTACAATACAAAAGTATTGCTTAGCCAGTTAAACCTGTATTGTAAACCAGCAACAACGACCATACTGGTCCTCCTATATTATACAGATATGAATTTGACTCAATCCCCTCACATAAAATACAAAGTTAAGTCACTGAAATGAATGTGTAACAGCTTGAAAAAAATAGGTTACTGCTGATTTCCACCTAGGAAAGTTTTTTTTAAGTCCCTACATGCGATAAAAAGAAAATAAGCCGAGAGCAAAACACAACTGAAGCACATAACGTGCAGAGATATCAATGAAACCGATCATTTCTAATCAATCAAATCATAAAGTAGCGTTTTTTTTTTCTTACAGTCGCGTTATAAATAAACCTCGCGTGCTCTGAGCGCTCAGCCCCTCAAGTATATGTCAATGGAAATTCGGTGTCAACTCGTTTTTGTTTACATTGCAAACGACTAGGAGTATATTCGACACTAAAAACGTATTCGCCCAAGCGGTTATTTAGCCATTTACAGAAGATAGAATCTACTGTTCACCGCAGAAACCAATGAATACAAATCACTGTCTCGCAAAGCCATAGTAAGTTATAGGAAGGAAACCCTTCAGCTCTACAGGTGAAACGGGTTTGAATGTGAGTCTGTAAGAGATATCATACCTGGAGAATCATAACTGTTCACTGTATTCACTGTAACCATCTGAAACTTCTATATTATTGCACTTAATTCGGATGCACATTGCAACACCAAAACATGCAAGATAATAGTGCAAGCATGTTTTCAGCATTCAAGAGAATATATACATGAATTATACTTACTTCTCTTTTGACGTTCCATAGTAATTTCTCTTTAAATTCTTCATCTGTAGTCGAACCCATTGTCCCTGACTGTTAAACAACCCAAGTGCAGCATAAACTGGCTGGAGACATAAATCTGAACGGCTCGCCTGCCTTCCCCCCCAATATTTTTTTTACCCTTCCTTCCTTTTCATATAAATGTGTGTACTGACAGCTGAGCGTTGACGCATCTAAGCACTGCTGTAGCGCATCGTGAAGCCATCTTCGGTTCCTTTATGACGCAACCACCGCTGGCCCCGCCCCCTCCTCATTGTTGATCAATGGGATAAATCTCTTCACGCGCCGTACGCTGTTCAGGCAGTGACGGCGATTTATTTTTAGCTCCCCTCCACACTTGACAGCTCAGATGGAGGCGCTTGTGCTTGTTCAACTGATCAGGCATTGTCATTAGGCATTCACTGAGACATGATGTTCATATGACCTATTGGATGAAAAGATACGTGATGCATGATGGTTATAGTCTCATATCCTATTATGGAAGGCACAGTTACCTATTACCTATAAATGGCACAGGTGCATCCAAATGAAAAAAAAAAAAGAAAAGAAAATTACTGAGTTGATACTGAATATTTAGAAGCTGTTTAAAAGGTTAGTTCACCCAAAAATGAAAATTATGTCATTAATTACTCACCCTCATGTCGTTCCACACCCTTAAGACCTTCGTTCATCTTCAGAACTCAAATTAAGATATTTTGGATAAAATCCGATGGCTCAGTAAGGCCTGCATCTCCAGAAATAACACTCCCTTTTTCAATGTCCAGAAAGGTACTAAAAACATATTTAAAACAGTTCATGTTCAACCTTAATATTATGAAGCGACGAGAATACTTTTTGTGCGCCAAAAATAACAAAATAGTGACTTTATTCCACAATATCTAGTGATGGGCGATTTCAAAACACTGCTTCATGAAGCTTTACGAATCATTTGTTTCGAATCAGTGGTTCAGAGCGCCAAAATCACATGATTTCAGTAAACGAGGCTTCATTACGTCATATGTGTTTTGAAATTTCAATAGTTCACGTGACTTTGGCAGTTTGATACACGCTCCGAACCACTGATTCAAAACAAAAGATTTGTTAAGCTTCATAAAGCAGTGTTTTGAAATCGCCAATCACTAGATATTGTGGGGGGAAAAGTCGCTGTTTTGTTATTTTTGGCGCACAAAACGTATTCTCGTCGTTTTATAATATTAAAGTTAAACCACTGTAGTCAACTGTTTTAAATATGTTTTTAGTAGCTTTCTGGGCATTGAAAAAGGGAGTGTTATTGCTGGCGATGCAGGCCTTACTGAGCCATCGGATTTTATCAAAAATATCTTAATTTGTGTTCCGAAGATGAACGAAGGACTTATGGGTGTGAAACGACATGAGGGTGAGAATTTTCATTTTTGGGTGAACTAACCCTTTAAGGGCTTTGAGGTACAATTTATAATTTGCCTTTAATATCTACTGTTAAAGTTACTAGAATAATAGAACGTACCAAACCTGTAACAAAAATAAAAGATATTTTGATATTTTTGTCCATACACTGACAGTCAAAGAAGCTGAGTGTTGTTTTGGACCCCATTGATTTTCATTGTATGGGCAAAAAAAAGTTGAAACATTCTCATTTTTGTATGAACTATCCCTTTAAGTTAATACTGAAATTTTTTCGTGAGTGTTAAATAATTAGAGCAGGAAACTTCTAGGGCACATTCATTCATTCAAAAGCACATTTCTTATCACACTAGACAAAAAAAATTCAAACACTACAACCTCATTTTCCCAAATGCAACACCCCAAGTCCATATACATAATTTCTTTCAAATCTATTTCCTATATTAATCATCTTAAATCAAAGTACGGATGATTAACGTAGGCATAAGGCAGGATTATAACAGAGTATATGATCCTGCTCGATTAGCAGAAACAGAGTGATGTACTTGGCAGATTTATCTTGGCAAGATATTATCAAAACATTCTATGATTAGGTTAGTAATTACTATTTAAAAACATAGTGTTTACCTAAAAAAATAACACAATAAATTAAAATATAGGAATTAATGCTAATTCAAAATCTTTTTGTGTTGTGTTCACATTAATGTTCAAGCAGGATTTCATTCAAAACACTGATTGTCAAACCCCCAGCAAAACAAAACAAAAAAAGAAAGCAGCAATCTGTACCGGCAGCAAATTACAAAGTGGTTAAACGGTGCTGGTAGTTTAGTGTTCTTCACGGACAATGTGAAAACTGAGGCACTAGTTGAAAGGATATATATTTATATAGTGTCTTGGAAGCCTCAAATCACAGTTAGGCTAATGTCCAAGCGGTCTGTCGTCATAAGTGCTGTATCTTTTAATGTGGATGCGACGCACACGCTCCCTCAGCTCCACGGCCTCCTCCTCTTCACTGTGTGAACAACAATTGTGCCGTCTGCGGGTGGCCTCCAACAGGGAGTTATCTGGGACTGGGAGAGTCTCATAAAGCAGGGCATTTAGCGTCTCCTCGTAGATCCGCGCTTCTGGAAACTCAACCTGAGAGCATTACGAGAGTTCTCCTTTGATACATTTGAACAGGCTATGAAAGAGTCTCTAGAAATACCTTTTCAAACAGGACTTTACCTTTGTCTGCTTCTTCTCAGTAGCATAAACAATGGATGTGCAGCAGACTTCTGCTAGTTTACGGCTCTGTCCGTAAAAGGACCAGCAGCAGATCTCGTCTCCAATGACATCTTTAATGAAGAGTACACGACCACTGTAGCTCAGGGACAGCTTCTCAAACAACTCGATATTCTTGAGTAGGTTGTCATCCGAGTTGCTTTTGAGGAAGATAAAACCAATCAAAAAGATAAGTATTGACTGTAGAAGCTACTTGAATCTCTCAAAAAGTTAAATCCTTGAATGTTAAAGAATGATAAAACACTTGTGTTTACCTTGTATAGGAATATTTGTTGTTACCTCGGTTGTAAAGCAGTTTCACAACAGGCTGTAAGAGGGAAAATTTTAATGCCAGGAGACATTTAGAGTTGTAGATTGTCTCATTTTTATGTGAACAATGAACATATCTTTGCATTGCGGGATAGACTCACCCTTACACAGCCTTGTATCAGTCTCTCCTCCTCTTTAGGAGATGTTATGAATGGGATTACACACAGAGCCTTTTCTTCATTATCCTACAAACAAAACAAACAAGCAAAAAAATAAGAATATATAAATGAAATAAAAATAGATCAACAAACAAACAAATAAATCTCAAAAAGCCTGTCAAAAATATCTGGGTCACATTTCAACCAATAAATAAGTAGTATATATACATATATATACACATGTATATACATATATATACATATATATATATTAACCATTCCGAGGAAGTACCAAGCAAGTGTTTACAAAGCGAACTTGCAAAGAATAAGTCAAACAGCCTTTACAAAAAAAGGTAAAGCAACGATGTCGGACGATTTTGAAGTTGGAGGAGAAAACTAGATGGAGTTTTTTCTCCTACCGTGGTACTTCCGCCTACGTCACGCGTGACCTTTCCAACATGATTACGTAATGCGTGGCACATCGCAGAGCAGTGCACGATGAGCATTTGTGGTTAAAAAGTATATAAATTTTTATTTTTTTTAGAAAAATAAAAAAGTTTCATTAGATAAGACCCTTATTCCTTGTCTGGGATCATATAGAGCCCTTTGAAGCTGCACTGAAACTGCAATTTGGACCTTCAACCTGTTGGTAGCTGTTGAAATCCACTATATGGAGAAAAATCCTGGAATGTTTTCCTCAAAAAAAAATAAAAATAAAAAAATAAAAAAATATTTTCGACTAAAGAAAGAAAGACATAAACATCTTGGATGACATGGGGGTGAGTAAATTATCAGGACATTTTAATTCTGAAGAGAACTAATCCTTTAATTTACATGTCCCAATTTAAAAAAAAAAAATAATAATCTTTTTACAGTTTTCATGACAATCACACAAAGGCAAGAACACACATAATCAAGTGAGTGCACAACTTATTTTAAAGTCTATTCCCTTCATAAGTCTTAACCAACCTGCAGGGCCCTCTGGCACAAATCTATCAAGCCCTGGATCAGGTAATACTTGGCTTCTGCTAGGAGCTCCATGATCCCCTGTCTGCTCTTGGGCAAGGTCACAAATCCATCACGGAGATAGCTGAGAATCGAACCGAAGTGTTTCCCACAGCGATCTATTAGGATCCAACCTAAAGAAAAAATAACAAAGAATTCACTTTAACAACATCAGCACTATGAGTCAAGACTAAAGAGATCTTATCTCGGCAATGTCTAAATAACTCACCTTCCTTATCGGTGAGCACCTCCATTTTGCCGCTAAACATGGATCTCAGCAGGGTGTCCTGTCGGGTGAGCACGTGCAGTGTGGAATAGTAAAGATTTCCTCCAACATTGAGCTGCACATACTTGTTGCCGGTGACACCACGGTAGGTGCAAGTGTTAGTCTTGGGGCAGGCCACTGAAGAGACTGACACAATGGGCCCGGTTTGCGGTTGAAGCTGGTGCAGGCAGCTCTCTCCTGACATGTCCCGCTGTAGGTAGATAACCACCCTGCACACGATGGGTCTGATTTCCCCCGCCGTGGTGAATGCTGCTGGGCAGGCTGCTTGTGATGCTAAACCTACATGCTACACATCACCTAAAACAACATATATACATGTATAGCATATCATATCATACACTATCATATCATTCACTAACTGTTTTTGTTTTATATAAAGTTTATAATTATGGTAAAACGACTAAGTTAGCCCTGCTAGCATATTTAAGGCATGACGACAGCAAGTAAGAACTTGCACTATAAACAAAAGATATATAAAATTATATATATATATATATACACACACACACACACACAGTATATGTATAATACAATAATACATATACTAGCAAAGCCTCATATACTTGTGTTTACAAACTGGCAACAAAAAGTGTCTGCTTCGTTTAATCTAACGACGTACACCTTTTCTAGACTTTAGTTAAGTTTAATGCTAAGCTAAAAGTAGTTTAGTTAGTTTAATTCAAAACACTGAAATGTTAAGGCAAGTTTGCCATCATGAAACTTTTCCGAACCAGAAAACTCACCCACTCTCCTGCAGTAACTCGTGGGCGTTAAACTGAACCCGTAGACTCAGTTAGTTCGACAGTTTTACTTCGACCATATTTTATAAGAAAAAAAGCAAACCGGTCTATCTTATGATGTAGAAAAGGAAAACACTTTTTACTTCAACCTTCAGTGGTAATACAACGGTGTTTCTTTTTCTTCTTCTTTGAAAGAACAACAGCAACAAGTTAAACCGTGATAAGGATCTACTGCCACCCATTGGCTAGTGCAGGGATTGTCAACCTTTCTCGGTAATTTTAATTTTACAATCTTATCTTTCATAATAAATAACATTTACTAGCAATATGATGTTAAACCGCGTTTTTCCGTCAACTAGCCTACCTTTATATCCCTTTCCATGACCTGAAATCATGTTTAATTATCTATAGCAGTGGTTTTAACCTTTACAAACGCTGCCAAACCACTTTATAATAACTTTAATTTAAAACATTAACTAACATTGTGTTACTTAATAATTGTTTTTTCAGTTAATATCTTTAATATCGTATTTTATTCCTATATTCACAAGTTGTGTAATGAAGTACTTTTATTTTGAAATGTATACCCATTTCACTGTGAATGTTGTAAATTTGTGGAAACATAAAAAATGTAAATCTCCATTATTCTAAGACTTCTACCTGTTAGCCATTGTGCAGTATCTATTGTATTAATAAATTAGGCATTGCATTTAACTATGCTCTTTGTAGTTTGTGGGAACTTTTAGCCGCTTTTGAGGGTGACAGTGACGACATTCTAAGAACCGCCTTCGCGGCGCAGTTCATAGGTTCGATTGGCTCTCTCTGCCTGCCAATCACAACAGACATAACCAATCAAAATCGTTTGTCCTTTCCACTCGCGCTCCGGGTACTAGCTGCATCATATTCAAGATGTCGGCGGTGTGTATGTATCCCATGTGTGTCCGGGCTAGCCGGGGCCTCCTCCGACTGAGGCAGGGGGCCAACAGCTCCATAGCCCCTGCGGTGCTGGATGTTGTCCGGTCACTCTCCGCTGACACATCTAGTAGTAGTGCCACAGGTGGACTGGCCCAAGCAATACTGCAAGAAAGGCTTCAGCAGCAGCAGAAAAGCCAGGTGAGCGCTATGACCGCCTGACATTCCTACATAGACAGCCAATTATTGATTTTTGGGGAAATATTTACATTCTTACATGTAAGTACTGAGGTGTTGAGTATGTCGATGCTTAAACGACCATAAATTGTCAAATACTTCGGTCTGGTAAGTAAAGGTTGACAGGTGGTGGTATGAATGAAGTCAGACACAGCAGTCAGTGTTATGTACAGTATGATAGAGCAATGACATTGGTTACATGATCACATCATTAGTAGAAAATAAAAATCAATGCATGTTATAACCTTTAGTCTTAAATATGTAGCATTATAAATGGCTATAAAGGGATATAAAAATAGCTAGATTACACACACTAATTATATGTAGATACTGAGTTTCTGTAAAGACTGACAGGTTAAATAAGAAGAATTTAAATGGAACAATTATAAAGTATAATCTTAAAATTGTTTTATGTTTTGTCATACTTGATGCATCATAATTTTATGGCTCATATAAAGACCTATTTTATTTTGAGACTCAAAAAAGATGAATTCTGATAGCTTGTAACGTAAATCAATGAGATTTGCAACGGTATAGCAGACTAATTTCATAAAGTGTTTAATAAATATTATTTGTATCTACCAATAATATGTCTCAGTAACATGATATTTATATGCTTAGTTTTATAGTTTTTGTTGTGGGGGGCAAAACATAATGCAATGCAATACAATGATGAAAGTTATTCTTATATTTACTAAAGATTTCACAGCAAGAAGGCACGAAGACATGTAGAATATTGTGTGCAACATGTTTTTGAGCAAAGTTTTGATCATTTTAATAGTGTCATTATCATGTACCAAATATGATAAAGGTTAAACCTAGTTTTTTCATTATGCAAAATGTTATATGTTCAAATTACCATTGAGTGTAGTTTAAAATGACATTTGAATGACTTTCACATTGGAGCGGTATCATGCAAGGTCAGGAATCCTCTTTTGACTGTTGAATACAGATAAGGGCTGAGGGCTGAATGTCTGTCAAAGGACAATGGGTTTCATTGAGCGACAGCTCCTGAGAATGTTCAGAAAAATATAATTGGTGTGTATATTACAGGAATTATTAAAACTGGCTGCTGTGTGTAATGTTCCAGGTTTAAGACATGCCATTCTTGTTGAGAAATTGACTTGAATCACATGGTTTGTAATTTACGCAGTTGTAAAGTGGGATGCTTTTGACACATCATTTACAGGACCAGCCTCCTCCAGAGGGTGATGACTCTGCTCACAAGAAAGATGAACAGGGTGAGGACAAGAAACAGAAAGAGAACACTGCATACGCTAAGAAGATGGTCCTTCGGTTAGCAGGAATTATGGGACTTGGAAGCACAGTCGGCATCGTATACATATTCGGTGAGTTTGCCTGTTGCTTTCTTATGCTAAGGGTGGGCACCAGAGGATTGGAATGTTATAAGCTTGAAGATTGTTGGATTATTCAAAACTTTTTGTGACTGGCATTTAAATGGCATGCTTGGATTATTGAATTGTGTGGATTATTCTGGATCATCATGAAGACTTTGGGATGACATTGTTCCTGTATTTTGAATGAAAAATCATCACATATATGTGATCAACATATATGAGCTACTGTTGTGATTATTTTTTTAATACTTTTTGTATTGTGGCAATGGCAAAAATTTGTTTAACTATACATATTTATACTTGGTTATTACCATTTAACATGTTTTTTTGCATGTAAGTTCAGTAATAATGCATTGTCTTTTTTTAGATAAAAGAATGAATTCATAAGTGGATAAAAGTAAAATATTAGACATTTTATTTATGTAAATTATGAGTTTCGATATTTTCAACAACAACAAAAAAAGACTAATATGTGTCATAAAAGGCTAAGATACATTTCTAATATCTATGAGATATTGAATATTTTATTTAATTTTGTTTTACATAAACTTGCAAAAGTTTGAAATCATGTGACTAAAATTGTGTTTCTGGTCTCTAGGTAGCAATTCTGTGGATGAACAAGGAAATAAGGTAAGCATGAACTTTAACAAAACCAGGTTTTAGAGTTAATTGTTAATTTTGGCCCTTGTTAGTATTAAGGAGTTTGGCAAGGAATCAGTAAGTAGTGTTTCAACATTTGTTGTGACATCACCTATACGTTTTCTATACATGTTCTAATGAGCTATGAATTTCACCACCTCCTCGGGAAAGAGAAAAAAGTTAATATCAGATTAGTTGAATAGATTTAGTTAGCAGTCTAAAAGTATGTTAATGGTGATAGTTAATGACATGACATTTCCTAGCTGTCCATCTTTTCCCTCCAATGTGGTAATTTTAACAAGCTCTAAAGCTGCACTATTTCCCATGGCACACTTTCTCACCTGCACACCCCCCACCAGTCTCTTTCTTTTGAAACTACAAACGCTTCTGGCTCTCAGACAGTTCATTCAGGTATCGGTGTGAAGATTTTCGCTCTATAGGGCACACTTCTCATAGCGCTGTAAATTTCCTTTATTCAGCGAGCAGACTTCTAGCACCTCTCGAGGTGGCCCGCTTCAAACGACTCGCTTTACAAAGCCAGTCTCGAAGAAGACTCTGTGAAATGTGTTTTGCTTGTTTGTACCTCTCTCCCCTGTGCTACTGTCTGTAATTGGAGCCTGACTTTGATGTTGTGACGAGGACAATATTTTGTATTTTTGATGCACCTTTTGCATTTAGCATGTAATTGAGATTCTTTCAATAATTTCAGTGTCATATTTCCAATGTTATAGTGAATAATCGCAGTGTCTTCACCCAAAAATGAAAATTCTCTTATCATTAACTTACCTTCATGTTGTTTCAAACTTGTATGATTTTATTTTTTCCATGGAAAAAACACAAAGAGATTTTGAGTGAACTATCTTTTTTAAAGGCCTGTTTGCCTTCTAAAAGATCAAATTAGCAAGGTTACTTCAATGTTTCTGGAAGCCACCCACTGTTTCTCACTTTCAAAGGGGCACACTTCACAAGTAGATGTCAAATGCACCTAGTCTGGAGGCATGTGCCAGAGGTGTGTGGTGTGGATTAAGGAAGGTGGTCACTTTAAAGAGCACACCTCCACCTTTGTTAGACATCCTGTTTTGTTACCTGCTTAATTAGAGCCCGCTTGTAAGGGCACACTTCACAGGTCAGTGTGACCTCACAGGAGTTCAGAGGGCCGTCGGTGCCTGATCGCACACCTCATCCGTTAGATTGGATGGGTTTTACTGTTCTCAGCTCTTGTGATCTTATTGTGAGCACGAGACCTTCGTCCTGTTCCCGTACTCTAAATTTTTCTCTGTCTCAGGGACTGGCTTTATGATCGGTCTCACACGCTGCTTCTGTCTTCTTGCCCTTATTGTAAATCAGCAGAAGAACAATAATAATAAATGTGTATAGCAGAAACAATTGTACATTTATATACGCCAAAATGTTGGGTCCTGTTCTCACCCAGGCTGCATTTATTTGATCAAAAATACTAGGGGTGGGCGATATGACCAAAATTTTATTTCACTAAAGTTTAATTTAATTAAAATCAAAGTTTTATTTGTATTATTGTTATTAGGTACAGTAGTTTTATTTAACATGTAGTAAGAAATACTACTAAACAAACTGCCCAGCCCTAAAATATACAGTAAAAACTGTAATATTGTAAAATATTATTACTATTTAAAATAACTTTTCTATTTTCCGTTTTATTTTTATATGCTGATTTAGTGCTCAGTAAATATTTCTTATCAATGTTGAAAACAGTTGTGCTGCTTTATATTTTTTTTGGAAACCATGATGCTTTTTTTTTTTTTCAGGATTCTTTGATGAATGGAAAGTTCAAAAGAACAGCATTTAGTTAAAAAAAATATTTTTTTGTAATACTATAAAAGTCTTTACTGTCACCTTAATATATTGTTGCATAATAAAAGTATTAATTTTGTTTAAATTATTTCCGACCCCAAACATTTAAACTGTTGTGTATGTGCTTTATATAAAATTATTTGCCTTAGTTTGATCATTATTCCTGATAAGACTTAAAACAAATTATGGTTTACACAAAATGGACTATAAAATTGTTTTGCATAGATGAATTATCAGCAACATTACCGTAACCTAAATTTAGTGCTGATATTAGTAAAACTTTAAATAAGATTGAATTTGTTAACATTGGTTAATGCGTTATCATGAACTAATAATGAACAGTTTTTTTCACAGCATTTATTAATCTAATTTAATTTCAGTTTATATACTTTTGTTCATGTTTATATTTTAACATTTTAAAATGTAATAGTATATGCAGTTTAACATTTATTAATATATGTTAATGTTAATTAATGCTGTGAAAGTAGTGTTCACTGTTAGTTTGTGATATTCAAAGCATTAATAAACAAGTTATCAAAGAGGAAGTCAAAAATAAACACTTCATTGTTGATAATTTAAAGAGGAAAAAAGACCAAAATGTCAGCCTGTTTTTTAACTCATATAAGGTACTTAACTGTGTAGTAGTGGTAAAATAAAACATTGAGTTGGCAAATATACTCTCCTATAAAATATAAATGCAATAAATGCTTATTTAATTTAAGCAAATGAAAAAAAAAATGTCTCTCTTTGGTGAACTAAAAGTATGATTAAAATTGATTGTCACATAAGGACTATAATTTTGCACCAAATCTAGTTGAGACTACTGTGATCTTTAAAATCTTGGCCTTGTACCAACATTCAGTTACAGTGACCCCTCATTTTTGGAAAATTAAGCTATACCTAGAAATGTATGAATGCCACTTCATTAGGTACAAAATAGCAAACCTAGTGGCGTTTGTTTAGAAGAAAATTATAGTCCAAGCCATGGTAGTATATGTTTTCAAATCTAGTTTGCTTACTGTAAAGTAGATTGGTTGAAGGATCAAATTATATTAAAGGTAATTACTTCTATTATTTAAAGTACATTTGTAGACACCTTATTTGTCATATTGTAAAAATTAGATTTCAGAGGGATTGCCAGCTCTCCTAACTGTAGGATTTGGACACCAAATGTTTAGGTGTTCATTTTCAGACCTCTTTAGTTTAGTGTCCGCTGCACAGACACACTTCTCACAGGTGTCACCTCGTTGCTTCTGTGCTCTATAAACCACACACTTTTCAAGCTCTCTTTAAACTTTGGCATGTGCTGGGCTAAGGTGTGTGCATGGGAAAATCTTGTTCACTGGTGCCACCTCTCCCGGTCTGCTTCCTTCACTTTTTTTCAAAGGGCACACTTTAACATATGTTTGTAACCATACAGGAGACAAATGTGAAGTGTGCCAGATCTTTTTTTTGTAAAGACTGTCACCTCTGCCCACTCCAATTGGATGTCAGTTAGGTGACAGTGTGGGACTGAGAACCTGGCGCTCTTCCCATGGACAGGCTTTTTTTTTGTATTTATTTATGTATTCTTTGAGAGGTTGTCACTGTTTTGGTCAAAATCCATTTTGGCCAAAACTGAAAGTAGTTGTTTGAAATTCCACCAGTCCTGTTCATATGATTCTGACGTCAGCTGTCATCTGAATTTAGTACGGTAGTTTCCAGCCTTGTATACATTTTTAGATAATCTGTCCGTTTAAAGGGATAGTTCACCCAAAAATGAAAATTTCCCCATGATTTACTCACACTCAAGCCATCCTACGTGTATATGACTGTCTTCTTTCAAACTAACGCAATCGGAGTTATATTAAACAATTATACTAAATGATATTCTCGCCATATAATATCCATAATTTAAAACTTTATAACATATAATAACTAGCTTCCAGCAGACGATCGTACGCATCGATTTACGGCAAAAGAGTAGGAGTAAGTTTTAAATATTAAATATATTTTTTTTCTTTCAAAAACCCACTGCTTCACTTCAGAACGCCTTTATTATCCCCCTGGATTACTTTTATGATGGATAGATGTGCTTTTTTGGACTTCAAAATCCCACACCCCCTTCACTTCCATTATAAAGCTTGAAAGAGCCAGAATATATTTTAATATAACTCTGATTGTGTTTGTCTGACAGAAGATAGTCATTTACATCTAGGATGGCTTGAGGGTGAGTAAATGATGGGAAAATTTTCATTTCTGGGTGAACTATCCCTTTAAGAGGTTAACCTTCACATCAGGGAAAGTTTCCATCCTATTGGAATTGGGTCTGATACAGCGCTCATGTACTCATGCTCCGATACCAAAAACCAATACTGTACAGTGTTTGTGTCCAAATAAATATGACATCAGAACAAACAGAGATATAGAGACATCAGAAATTAAAGAAGTCTATGAAGTAAATATATCTAACTATAGAATATTAAACATAAATTCAATATTTATGCCTATATAGCTACTGTGCACTAGCTGAAAAGTGAACACATCCTTTCTCTCAGACATCGCTGAAAAGTTAGTTAGGTCATTCAGTCATCATTTACTTGATGCTAAGGAGAGAGCGCACTTCTCAATACATTTAATACATTTTAACAGGCAATTATACATAAAAATAATCTATCTGCTAAATGAGTGAAGTCAAATAATATGATTCATATTCTTTTGGTTTTTCTTATGGTTTCTGGTCGGTTACAATTATAATCACTCAGTAATCTGCGAGTAACAAAAATAAAATTATTGGTATAGTACTCATTCTGGAAAAAGTTATATCAGTGTATCCCTAGTAAAAAAGCTTGAGGTGTTTCTTCGGGAAGATTGCTACCTCAAAGCTTGAGTTCCTGTAGGCTGTGGATCACTTTGAATGGGCACACTTTGCAGGCAGTTGAGATGTCATAAGAGTTGTGAATGGAGTGTGCCAGGCCATTCAAAGATGAGTCACGTGTCTCATGCGCAAGACACCGGCGAGACTTCACTCATTAGCCTTCTCGACAGAAGGTCTTGTCACCCTGCCAGAGTGTTTTCACACCTCAGTCATTTTAGTTGTTGAAAGGTCTCAAAAGAACATTAAACCAGTTTAACCTGTAACAGTAAAGTGGTTGGGAAATGCCCACCGTAAGTTGCGTTGTTTGTCATCACCCACTTTTTCACATTTGACATTATCACACATTTTACTTGATTTATATGTTTACAAAATAAGTGCTTGGCAAGCATGAACAAATTTGACGCTACAGTTTAGCTCAAGGACTATTTTGAAAGGAGGAACCTTCACCAAAGCCATAACCTTCAAACAGACTGTTTATCCAGCATTTGTCATGTGAATTAAACCTTTGAATAATGTCCCACAGAAACAGGAATGACACACTTAGCACGATGTGGTAATGTTTGTTGCTTACACTTCCTTGGTATAATGACCCTTTTAGCTCTCTTGCCTTTTGGACAGGGCACACTTCACATGTTGTTAAGGCCTTTTTGGAGATATATGTGGAGTGTGCCAGGCTTGTGGGTGCCATTTTTCACAACCCAAGGTCTTAATTGAAGGGCACTTAAGGGAAGTGACAGCGTGAGACCAAAGGCTGAATCCTCTTCTCATAGAACAAAACCGAATCTTTATTGGTTCATATAATGGCTACAATGGCTGTTGGAGTTTGTTTTTGTGTTTTAGCATGTGCAGCATTAGCACATTTCCTGCAAGAATCAGAAAAGAAATATTAACAATTAACATACTTTACTGTTCACAAGTTTGGGGTCTGTAGGATTTATTTTTTTATTTTTTTTTGGGGGGGGGGGGGGGGGACGACTCTATGCTCAACAACTTGTGATATTGTGAAATATTATTACAATTTAAAGTAACTTTTCTATTTGAATATGTTTTAAAATTGTAATTTATTCCTGTGATGACAAAGCTGAATTTTCAGCATCATTACTACAGTCTTCAGTATCACATGATCCTTCAGAAATCATTCTGATAATGCTGATTTGCTGCTCAAGAAATATTTCTTATTATCAATGTTGAAAACAGTTGTGCTGCTTCATATGTTTATGGAAACCGTGATACATTTTTTCAGGATTCTGTTCAAAAGAACAGCATTTATTTTACATTTATTTTAAAACAGTCATTTTTTCTTACTTTAATGTGTCCTTGCTGAATAAACATGTTAATTTCTTAAAAAAGAAAGAAAAAAACTTGTTGACCCTATTTTGAACAGTAGTGTATATCCATCTGGAATACTAATTTATGTTGAACAGCAGTGTGTTTGTGGGGAGATAAGAATACAGTGTAGTTACCATCTTGAGTGGTTGTGGTTTGTTTTATGATATATATTTATAGCTCAGTCATAGCGAATAGATACAATCTGGTCTGTTTTTGCTTGCATACTTATTAGGCATTGGCAACACTTGCATATGCTGCCCAGAGGCCCATGTATTATTTCCATAACTGTAGTTTATCCAGTGCTTTTTTTTAAACAATATGGCTATATTAATATAAATGGCAATCTCTCTCTCATTTTATTATCTGGCTGCTTTATTTCTTTGCAATCAGTGGCTGAAACAAGGGATAATTCAGCCAAAAGTGAAAATTCCTTTACTCTCCATCTCCTTGCAAAACTGTATGACTTCCTTTCTTCTGTGGAACACAAAAGAAGATATTTTGAAGCATGTTGAAAAGAGAAAAATGAAAGTCATACAGGTTTGGAATAACATGGTGAGCAAATGATAACAGAATTTTCATTTTTGGGTGAACTATCCCTTTAACAAATCAGCTAAATCAAGTGGTGTTCCTTATTTTCTGCAAATCTAATAGCGTGCAAAAATATAATTCACCAGCAGGAGGCAGAGTATGTTCTTCATTCTCAACAAGGTGTTGATGCTTTACTTAAAGGGATAGTTCACCCAAAAGTGAAAATTCTGTCATCATTTACTCACCCTCAGGTTGTTCCAAACCTGTATAAATGTTTTTTTTTTTTTTCCTATGGAAGTCAATGGTGCCCCAAAGTGGCCTGATTACAAACTGAAGGTGAGTAAATGATGACAGAATTTTCATTTTTGGGTGAACTATCCCTTTAACTATCCATTTATTTTATACTGTCTGTTTTCACTTAACATTTATAATTGAGTCACTTTTGTCAGTGATAAACCAGAAAATTGGAGCTTGAGTCTTCAGGTTTCTCCTTCAGCCCTTTTGTTTCTGCACACTGTCTGTGTGCTGTTTTGTCCAGTGGAGGGCGCCAGAGTGGTTCTAGTACAATGATTGCAGTAGAATGACAGTGGTTATAAACAGGCCCTCTGCCCCCTGTTGTGCTGCAAGGGGATCCCACCAAGCAGCATGTGGTGATCCTGGATCCCAAGTGGAGCTGAACATGCTGACAGATGCAGCTGAATATTCATTGGTTTGGTGCTTATTGGTGGACTGGTGTATTGTTATTTAAAGACCAAAAACTATATATAGATATATTTTTTTACAAAAATGTCTAAGAGTACTATGCCAATAGGTGTTTTAGCAGTGTCTGATGTTCTAAATGATCTGCCTTGTTAAATATTAGATCTTCTACCTGGAATAGGATGCTGTGGTCAACACAATATGACAACCCTAAACTCTTCGTATCTGTGTCATTAAATGCTTGGGTCCTGAATATTTTTATTTTTATGATGAATTAACAGAGTTAAGGCCCATTCACACCAAGAACGGTAACTATAAAGATAACTATATTAGTGTCCACACCAATGCACAATATCATTCTCTTTATTCTAAGTACGCAACTATGTCATCTGCCACTTTAGTGCTCAAGCTCTTTAAAACAGGATGGATTCTGATTGGCTGTCAAAGGTTTTATTGTTCATCAGCTGGGAAAAAATATTTTTGAAAGTGATTCCAACAATATCCTTCCTCTGTGCTGTTACTATCTTTATTGTTATTGCTAGGAAAAGTATAAGGAAATGTTTTTTGACATATAAAAAAAAATTCCTTATGGTTTTTTGGAATTCAGGAAACGTAAAAAAGAATTACATAATTTTTTTTAATTGGTGCCTGGAGGCTTCCATTCATTTAACCTTGTCAGTAGAAAAGCAGTTTTGGTAACACTATACAATAAGGTTCATTAGTTAACATTAGATAACTACAATAGTTAACATGAACTAATAATGAACTGCACTTATACAGCATTTTTTTAATCTTTGTTAATGTATTTTCAAAATCTTGTTAACATTAGTTAATGCACTGTGAACAAACAATGAACAACTGTATTTTCATTAACTAACATTAACGAAGATTAGTAAAAATATAGTAATAAATGTATTGTTCATAGTTAGTTCATGTTAGTAAATGCATTAACTATTGTTTAACTAATGAACCTTATTGTAAAGTGTTACTGCAGTTTTTTTAACCTTTTAACCTGTTGCTTTGTTGTGGGCGTCATGCTATTGTCTCTTTCTAGTTTGCATAAAGGCACTTGATTGAACTCTCCTCATACCCACATGCAGTAACTTGATATACCAGTCTACATGAAAAACATGTCTACTTGTATGTTAACTCTCTCTGTTTTTTTTTTTTTTCTCCCCCAGATTCCAGATGAGTTTGATAACGGTAAGTCCTCCCTCTGTTTTTCTTATCAGAACACATGTAAGGCACTTAGTTTTTGAAATGGTTTAGACATGTTCTTACAGAGGCTTTTTTTTTTTTAAATAATAATTGTAAATTATCTATATAATAGCCTAAGCTGGGGCCTGTTGTGGTGGGCATTTTATTCCTACATACAGTAATCTAATGTCTTTCTTACAGATGTTCACCTGACTGATAAGACAGTTTAGTTTCACTTTGTGTTTAAAGGCAGTGAAGGAGGAAGTTAACATGACAGAAAAGTAGAGAACTCAATTATTTGTAGACCTTCCGTCTACAAGCGTGAAATGCTGTTATTCCCCATCCATTCGTAGTATTGTTCGCTGACTTCGTTCCCTTGTGCGGTCCTTTTTTAGCAGATGAGGACCCTTCTGGCCTGCTTGTTGTGTGTTTGTTCACCTGTCAGGTTAGCAAGGCGCATGATGGATTTCTGGTGCCATGTAGCACTCTTTACCCAGTGCCAGCGGGTGTCAACCCACTTCACTGCCAAATGTTTCATGAGACCGAACCTCTGCACATGACCCCTGCAAGCATCAATCTCTCACATACCCTGATTGGCCCTTAACCAGTGGCATGTGGTACATGTGCCAGTTCACATTGCCAATTGTTTCGTTGCTTTCATTCATGCTGCACTGACTCTTAATTGTGGGTTGTTGAATTATGAGGCTTGGTGCCTCTTTTTTTGTCAGATTTAAAGGGGTAGTTTACAGAAAAATGGTAAATCATTCACCATTTTGTAACCTTTGTCGTTACAAACCTATATGACTTTCTTTCATCTATGAAACACACTGAATTTTTTTAAAGAATATCATTTTTTTTAACATAAAATTAACATTTGACATTTTTTGTCATTTTGTAGCTTGAAACCTTGTTCAAAAATTTGGGTTTGGTGAGATTTATGTAATGTTTTTGAAAAGTCTCACCAAGGCTGCATCAAAAATACAGTAAAAACAGTAAAATTGTGAAATATTATTACAGTTTATAAAACTGTTAGTTCCTGTCCTTGATTCTGATTGGTCAATAGCTGTGTTTTATTCACGATAAAACACGGCTGTGACCGCTTTACCCAACAGTTCTGTGTGTCACTACACAACACCCTTAGCAACCACTCTTAGCAACGTAAACTGTTCTCAATTGATATTGTTTATTGAAGCTTACTGTATTATGTAGAAGAGTATTGTGAGAAAGAGATCAAGTGAGCGAGTTTATTACCTGCATTCAGATTTAGCATTTTCCTTCAGTTCATAATAAAGAATCAGTTTAAATGTCCGATGTATTATCTTGTCCTTTTAACAGTTAAGGGGTTTTCCCGTGACTGACAGCGCTAGTCAAAGCATTTGTCAGTTGCGTCTTGTTCCGTGTTCACAACAATTCAGTCTTTTCAATATAAAAGTCTTCGCTACTGACTGACACAATCATAAAGACAGTCGTTGCCGCCATCTAATGGCGTAATAATGTAACTTCTGTTGCTGTTCATGGTCAGGGACTATTTTTTTCCAGTGGAAGGAAGGCTTTTAGTGAAAGTTTACTTCATGAAAGTTGCATTGATGCATATTTTTGGCTTTAATATTTGTATTGTGGCTAGTGCTGTATCGTGATTAAGGGGTTGCAACGCCCTTCAGCCGTGACTTATTCATGATACAGCACTAGCCTCGAGTACCTTATTGCTTACTTACAAAAAATAACTGTTCTCTGTTTGATTATATTTTAAAATGTAATTTTAAAAAATCTAATCTTTAAAGCAGCCATTTAAAGTAAGAATGTAAATTAAATACATTCCTGCTCAATAAAAAAAAAAAAAAAACCTTTGAATGCTAGTGTACATGCTTTAGAATTTTTCATTATTAATGATGACAGAATTTTATTTTTATTTTTTCATAGGTAGGCTATACTTTCTTTAAGTTTGGCTTCCTGTCAATGAAATGGCTTGGTTTTTATGGTAATTTTGTGTGGTTATTATTGGACTGATGTATTTATAGCACCATCAACTACAGATATGCTGTCTTCAGAGCAGGCATTAGCATGATCATTAATAGAGCAAAGGTAGAGACGCCACGTAACAGTGGTAAAAGCTGTGCACCTGCGCTTTTCATTCACTGCTGATGTCAATTGAGATAACAGGCTGCTTTCGCTTGTTCTCTGCAATCGCTCGGTCTCATCATAATTACGTAATTAATTCCACACATTCCCTGAAGTGTCCTTCTCTCCCCCCTACCTCGATTTATTACCTCCGAGCCCAGAGCACTGCTGTCCAACACTAATGCTCTTATAGCTTTTAATGCCATAACGAAGGGCCATGATTACTTTAGGGACCGAGGTGAAACGCCTACTCCCTCAAGGGAGTGGAGAAGCAGGTTTTCTGCCTCCTGGGCCCATGATCACCCTCCCTAAAATAGCAGAAGGCCAGCGTGGGGACGAAGAGTGGACCCTTGATAAGAGACACAACTCAAAAAAACAAAAAAAACAAACCCTTTCTGCCGTGCCAAGTGACGGCATTCAATGGAAGACGCATGTATATGCAAGTCTTTCGCCAGTCTTTCCGCCTCCTCATCAAAAGCTGCATCACTTTTGTACTGGATGGCAACTGGCCAGTGCCGTAACTTAAGGAGTGACATGAAATTGTTTGTTATGAGATCACCGAGACTAAATGTAAATCTTCTGTTTAAAACCATGGAAACCGTATGGTTTCATACTTTATAATGTTTGGAGTGGAATTTAACGACAGATTCACCCATCACCTGGGTCTGATATCTGAAATGACAAGTGTAGTCTTGTTTGAGGTGGCACAATGTGAATTCAACTGTGTCAGGAGGAGGAGTTGTTTTGCTTGAGCTTAAAAACACAAAGATTTAATCTCCAACCGATAGCAATAACAGTAAGCTGGAAATAATTTTTTTTTTAAAAAAGTTTTTTTTTTATTCTGTTCTCCCTTTTTTTTTTAGTCTGCAACCCAGAAACTTTAGCTTGAGTAAAAACCCAAATAACCCAAAAATGACTCAACAGCATCATCCCAGTGTTTGGGTAAATAAATAAATAAATAAAACATTTTATATCTGTGGTAAGTTAGATATGGCAAGGCAGTGGGGGTGGGGTTCCTTTCTGAAGCTGATTTCTTACCAGAACATGCGCACAAAGTAGCTAATCACCATACAAGCAAAAACTTCTGAACAATTTGTTGTAATGAGTCTTTTTGGAAATGCAGTACATTATGCAGCATATAAATGCATATTTAATTTCCATACTAATAATAATAATAAGTGGTGGGCTGTAACAAAGTAATACAAAGTAGTTGTAATTTTACTCAAGTAATTTTGAATTGAATCATGAAATGAATAATATTCTGTTCGTTAGTAGTTACTTCATAGTTATATTTCTTGAACATTAATTAGTATATAATTAATAGTAGTTCTTCAGGAGGTATGACAGAATTCATTAGTTATTGATTAGCAAACTGTTACTTAACATAATCAGAAAATTCTATTACATACTGATTAGTTAACACATCTTCCTTATTAGTTAACAGTAGTGACTTAAAAGTTAATGAAGAATTACCTATTAGTTAATTCCTTATTAGTTATGCAGTAAGTAAGAAACAGTATTCTAAAGTGTTACCAAAAGCACTTTATAAAAAATTATGAAGTGAACGTTTAAAATGTTTCTCTTCATGTTTAAATATCTAGTCTAATACACACAGTATATATGGGTCTTTATGCATGAACACACACACACATGAACACTGCCCGGCCAAAAAAAAAAAAAAAAAAAGTCGCTGTTTGGATTTTAATGGGCAAATACTTAAGAATCTATGAATGGATCATTATTACAGTGATTATTATGTTTCTAGCATGTTATATGTTTGGGAACGGTTCTTTTAACCCTAAAAGATGGAGTGTGTAGCTTTTCATTTCTTAAACAACCATGTAGGAAGACAAATCATGGCCATATTCCAGGATGACAATGTCAAGATTCACCAGGGTTAAAATTGTGAAAGAATGGTTCATAGAGCATGAAGAATCATTTTCACACATGAATTGGCACCTCTGAGTCCAGACCTTAATTTCATTGAAAGTCTTTGGGATGTGCTGGAGGAGACTTTACAGAGTGCTCACCTCTTGCACTGTCAAAACAAGATCTTGAACAAAAATTGATGCACCTCTTGATGGAAATAACATCACAACACAGCGACGACTTTTTTTTTTTTTTTTGGCCGGGCAGTGTGTCTATATATATCCAGGAAAACATTAGCACAGGCCTGGTACTCTATCCACAGAGCAGTTAGGTCCCCATATGACAGCAACAGAGAGGGGCCGCACCTAAAGACCACTTTTCACAGCTGCAGAAAGGAGCGATTGACAGGGAAGAAAAAAGCAAGAGGCTCCCAAAGAAAGGGGTGGAAGAAAGGCAATTGAGTAATGGCCTTTGGCAAACTAGCGAAGCATATGCTAACCCAGTGCAGGATTAAAGGAGGCCTTTGTTGTGTCCAGAGGCCTAGCCATCGATCTTCTTCTCCCTCCCTCCTCGCCTGAGACTCAATGGACTTCCCTCCAGAGAGCCACAGGCCCTCTGTGAAGCAACAATGGGACTCCTCGCCATTTACACTGACAAACAAGGTTAGCGCAAGAGACTCTTCAAAGCGCACCCAGTTGTTTCCCGCTTCTCCGGTGTCGTCTTGGATCAGTCTTGGTAACGGTTCTTGCAACCGCTCACCCTTTCTATTGATCTTGGCCTTGTGGAGAAGGAAGGGCTTATGCCAGGACAGATGTGTGCCAGTTTGGATGGAGTTAAACAGACGACTGAGGTCGATGTGAAGAGGATAAACTTTCTCTAAACACTCCTTTAGAAAACACTAAAAGGAATAGTTCACTGACACAACCATTCAAAGGTTTGGGGTCAGTACGTTTTTTTGGAAAGAAATTAGTACTTTTATTCAGAACCTTCTGTCATTATTAACTCAAAATCATGTTATTCCAAAAACATGCTGTTAGTTTTTTCTGTGGAACACAAAAAGAGGCAAAAATAATTTCCAGCTCCCTATTTTGGTTTTACTTTGTGTACCACAAAGTCAGAAAAGCACCATAAAAGTAGTCCTATAAATAATATATTTATATATAAAGTCTCCTAAAGATATACGGTTGCTTTGTATGTTTACATTACACATTATTCACTCCCAAATCAAGTGATTCATACATCTCAGGTGCCATATTTGATTTGAGAGCTGCATAATGACATGTTTGTGGTGTTGTCATTAAACAAATCTATCGCATGGCTTCAGAAGACTTGAGGTATTGTGTATGGACCACAACTATTCCTTGTTCAACAGGTGTTTTGTGTAACACAGCTACGTTTTCTTCAGTAATCCAGAACTTTTCAGAAACAAAGCTGTGATGCTGATATCATGTATATGGGACTTACTAACACCATCACTGTCTCACTTCAACATAAGTATGATGAGGAGACGTCCATCTCGACTCGCTCATTAGCCTCAAGGGAAAGCTTATTCCATTGGAGGCTGCCAACAGGCACATGGTCCCTCAAAGTGCGCAAACACTCCCCCTCCAAACTAATCCAACAGGAGAAAAGGAGGGATAGGGCTCGAGCGGCCAGAGGAGAGGGTGTTTAAGCAGTTTGTATCGTCCCTCCCCCAATCAGCCTCCTTCCTCGTGCCCTGATGTTGTTGATGGGGCCCCTTGGCGGGCTGGCTGCCTTAACAGACGCACAGCGAGCCAGGCAGGAGGCGCATGGAACCTGTGTGCTGCCACTTTATATGTCCTTTCTGCCGCTTGAGGTGGCATATGGCATGTGGCGATTGAGGAGAGCTAAAGCCATGACAATTGGGCTAATCACTTTAGTTTGAATGATGTGGGGATATCGTATAGTGCCTTGAAGCGACCATTATTATTTGATGTGGTGACATGACTGTTATCAATAAGCCCCAAACCATTTAAAATGACTTTAGTTTTCACCCAAATGACTTCAGAGTTCACCCAAAAATGAAAATTATCCCATGATTTACTCACCCTTAAGCCATCCTAGATGTATATGGCTATCTTCTTTCAGACGAACACAATCTAAGATATATTAAATAATATCCTGGCTCATCCCAGCTTTTTAATGGTAGTGGTAAATATGGATATTTTCCTTACAAAAAACACATCCCTTCACTTCAGAAGGCACTTATTAACCCCCTGGAGCCATTTGGATTACTTTCATGATGGATGGATGCACTTTTTTGGACTTCAAAGACAGGAGCACCAAGTACTACCATTATAAAGCTTGGAAGAGCCAGGATATTTTTTTTAATGTAACTCTTGATTGTGTTCGTCTGAAAGAAGATATTCATATACACCTAGGATGGTGAGTAAATCATGAGATAATTTTCATTTTTGGGTGAACCATCCCTTTAACATTTAATATTTGCATTTTATACAGTAAGTTGAAGATATATGAGGGGCTTAAAGCAAAATTATGCTTTTTACTGTTAAACATGAGTAATATTTTATCAGACTGGTGTAGACAGATTATATTTTCCTCTGTCCTCTAGATGTTCCCGTCATCCAGCAGCTCAGAAGAACCTTCAAATATTTCAAAGATTACCGACAGGTTAGAGGATACAGAAAATATTCCCCATTTATATCCTCATAAGAAAGAATCTGAGGTACGAAATGTTTCTCTTTCTGCTTCTCTGTAGATGATCATCGAGCCCACAAGCCCAAAGCTTCTCCCAGACCCACTGCGAGAACCGTATTACCAGCCTCCATACACCCTAGTGCTGGAGCTCACCGATGTCCTCCTCCATCCAGAGTGGTCGGTAGGTGTCACAGCTCAATTAAAGTAACCAAGAGAGCATCTGCATTTGAGGATCAAGAAAGGACCAATGTACACTACTGTTAAAATGTTTGGGGTCAGGTTCAAAAGTGACAGTGAAGACATTTGTAATGTTATAAACTTTCTACTCATCAAAGAATCCTGAAAAGAAATCTATCATGGTTTTCCACAAAAATATTAAGCAGCCTAACTGTTTTCAACATTGATAATAAGAAATGTTTCTTAAGCAGCAAATCAGCATATTAGAATGATTTCTGAAGGATCATGTGAAACTGAAGACCTGAGTAATGATGCTGAAAATAAAGCTTTGTCATTACAGATATTCTTCAAAATATTAAAATAGAAAATAGGAACTAACAATTTTTTTCAGTCGATTAATCTGTTGATTATTTTTCCCAGTTAATCAAACTCGAACTATTATTAAATGAGCCACTTTGAGCTCTTGCGTTCTCAGATTTCTATTTAACATGTTTCAGTTGGTAAAATCTACATTTCTCTTGGGTGTTTTGCTCCTAATTGCAGGCCCAGTGCTGTTCAAATCTAAACACAGCTGCGCCTGCTCTAGTGTAGTTTATACGTAGACTCTCTATGTGCTGTGCTGTGCTGTATAGTGTGTACATTTGTGCACTCATATCCCATCTGCAATAAAGTGTCTCAATTTGATTTACTGTTAAACGACCCACTTATCAGTTTATCACAAACTATCCTTATCAATTCCTGTTAATCACATGAGGCCATCTGGAACGCTGTTTTGGGCCAACCACCTGTCGCTTCCTTTACCTGCTCCCTCCTCTCCTCTGTTCTCTCTACCTGGCCAGCTGTGAGGGAAGGGCCACACACAGGTGACAGGTGGAGCATAGCCAACCTGTAATCTGACACACCTCAGCAGGCGGCACAGTGATTTTTGTTCAACCTCAAGTGAAGCTTTGTCTGTGACTGTACTCTTACTTTTTGGCTTTGTTTGACTTGTATACTATAGTGTAAATAAGTATATGTGTTCGGTGCCAGATAAAAGCACAAAATAACGGATCGGTTACTCTAAACGATACGAAAGAAAGAATCCTATCTCACAATACAGAAGAATTAGTTGAATTTGATGGTAAAATGCAACTTCCATGACTGAAGGCATATATTTAACACAATCAATTGGCGTGAAATGCTGCTTCTTTTTTCAGCCTGATGATCAGTATAGTCAGGCTTTCATTTCCAGTAAATGACTGAGAAAGACTAACGGCATGTTTATTTATAAATGTATTCCAGATGGGATGTCTAAATATGTTCTAATAGCAAATCTCAAGAAATCTGAAACATCACCTATGACCAAACGCGTCATAAATGGCATAAGGCGGCCAGCAGTGGGTTGCTTTAGCAGGCTGGCGGCAAAAATCTGTTACATATTATTTCCTCTTTTTTTATTTTTTTTTCTTTACTTCAGCAAGGAATTAAAACAAATGCACTGTATTTAGAAAGGAAAATATATGAACTTTTGTTCAAAAGTTTAGGGTTGTTGTTGTTTTTTGTTTTTTTTTATTGTTTTCAAAGAAATATTACAAATACAAATGATTTTTGTAATAATAATTTATTCCTGTGGTGCAAAGCTGAATTTTCAGCATCATTACTCCAGTCTTCAGAGTCACATGATCCTTCAGAAATCGTTCTAATATGCTGATTTGCCGCTCAAGAAACATTTCTTATTAATATCAATGCTGAAAACAGTTGTGCTGTTTAATATTTTTGTAGAAACTGATAAAAAAAATTTCAGGATTCTTTGATGAAAAGATTTATTTGAAATAGAAAAAAATGTTGTCACTTTTAATCAGTTTAATGCATCCTTGCTGAATAAAAGTATTAATTTCTTTAAAAGAAAAATTGTACTGACCCTAAACTTTTGAATGGTTATGTATATTTGGATGCAAATGGTCGTTTAAAAAAAAGATTAATTGTAATTAACTATTAACAAATGTCATTGTTATATAAATTTTTTCTAAACCCTATTGTTAGGCCTATGTAAAAACATTTTACCTTTTTATTTGTGGTTTAATGTTTTATGGATCTCCTCTGCCGCCCCTAGTTGGCCACAGGCTGGCGTTTTAAGAAGAGGCCTGGCATAGACTATCTGTTCCAGCAACTGGCCCCGCTCTATGAGATAGTCATCTTCACATCAGAGACGGGCATGGTGAGTCTCAGCGGCGATGAGGACCGACTATTACCACAATAATGCCATTACGATTGGCTTGTTATGTTTTTGCATACACTGTTTCAATTGCAGTTGAAAGGAAAAGTTTCTTGAACCATGCTTAGCATTGAACCCACTTACAAAAGATGATATTTTGGATACAGTGGCACACCTACGTGTTTGTTGATTCTACAAACACGTCGTTTTGTGCTCAAATATAACGTTTCCTAAATGATGCCATTAGTGAGACCTTTATGCTAAGCTGCAGTCGGCTAGTGTTTGTGTGTGTCTGTTGTTTTGTTGGTGTGGCACACTTGTAAAGTCATGCAAATGAGCCTTGTTTTGATTGAACAGCCTTTTGCTGCTGCTGTTTTGTTTTATTCTAATGCATGCGAAAGTCAATTCAGCTTTTCAGCAGTGTAAAAAAACAGCCCATCCAACGTCTTGATGTTTCACCAATTTTAGAGCAACTAGCATTTGTAATTTGCACTTTTAATGGGTAAATATGGTGTTAGGATTAATTTTAGATGTCTTGATTTCCCCTGCATGATATTTAAAAGGGATAATTCACCCCAAAATGAAAATTCTGTCATCATTTACTCACCCACAAGTTGTTCAAAACCTGTATGAATTTCTTTCTTCTGCTGAACACAAATGAAGTTATTTTGAAGAATATGGGTAACCAAACAGTTGATGTGCCCCATTGACTTCCACACTACAAAATATCTTCTTTTGTGTTCAGCAGAAGAAAGAAACTCATACAGGTTTGGAACAACGTGAGGGTGAGTAAATGATGACAGAATTTTCATTTTTGGGTGAACTATCCCTTTAACTTCACTTAGGGGAAATCTCTCATTGTAAAACATGTCAATGTGCATAAAAATTATTTCTGAATCCAACATTGCGTGTTTGTGTGTGGGCAGACGGCGTTCCCCTTGATTGACAGTATAGATCCTCAAGGATTTGTGATGTACCGGCTTTTTCGGGATGCTACACGCTACATGGAGGGCCACCATGTTAAGGTAAACTTCAGTCTGCTTGCCTATAGATCTGTTTCTCAGTATCATGCTTTGTTGGTGACGTACACAAACTTACTCTCAGTATTTAGGACACTTCTCTGTTCTTGTAAACAGCATCCGGCACTTACCGTAATATTCATCTGTCTGGTATTTCACCCCTACATAGCCACAAGTTGTTTTAGTCACATCAAAATCATTTGAGATGAGCCATATGTCGTAAAATGCTGAAATACTTTTCTGCTTTCTGACCATATGCTACGTTTTCTTGTACAGATGTTAATAGTTTGGTCTTAACAAAGGCCACAAGTACTGGGGGAAACCCATTCGTAGTTTCAAAATGTGTTCACTATTATACTGCAATTCAAATTTACTGACAGAACCATTTGTAATAAGGAAGTTAGCAAATGATTCTGAGTAAAGCTCCTCCATGTGAATGAATACAGTATGATCTGATCTTATTGCTCAAGATCTCCGCCTCATAGGCCCCCTCTCCTGAGTGACCCGGGCAACATTATGGCGCGATGCCCCCCGTGTCTCTGCTGCATGCCGTCCTTCTGTTCACCCATTGATTTCCCCACTGCTATGTCCTTATTCTTTTTTTCTTTTCTCAACAGCCCAAGACAATAGCAGTTTCTTCCCCTCCTTCTCTCCTCCTCCTCCCTTCTCTCTTCTCAGGCCTCATTAACCTTCTGCCCCCTCCTTTTTCCTTCGTTAGGCCGTCCGTCGTTACCTAAGCTTTCTCCTCATTAGGCTTACGAATGGTGCACATCTAACGCTTAAGATCAAATTTACAATTGCATTATAGCATAAATTAAATCAGTTTTTAGCATTTTTTAGCATTTTAGCAAAAGAAATGAATATTTTTATTCAGCAAGAATGCATTAAATTGTTCGAAATATACAGTAAAGACATTTATAAAGTAACAAAAGATTTCTATTTCAGATAAATACTGTTCTTTTGAACTTTCTATTCATTAAATAATTAAAAAAAAAAAAAAAAAAAAAGTTTCTTGAGCAGCAAATCAGCATATTCTAATGATTTCTGAAGGATCATGTGGCACTGAAGACTGGAGTAATGATGCTGAAAATTCAGCTTTGCCACCACAGGAATATATTACATTTTAAAATATATTAAAATAGAAAACACACCGACCTCGAACTTTTAAACAGTAGTGTATAAAACATTCTAAATTTATTTATTTAACTCTGTGTCCTTGATTGCATACTGTTAAAATACTATTATTAATCTCAAGATATTACATTTAAACCTGTAGAACGAGTGGATTAAAACAAATTAGAGCAAACATCTTTTCTAATTAAAATTTTCTAAAAATTAGAATTATTTTTGTAACACCAAACCATTTTATCATTTTGCGGCGGATAACTGACAAATTTAAATAAAAAAAAAATATAAATAAATAAATAAATCACTCATTAAAGTGAATTTAAGCATCTCGATATAGTAATGTACAGTATGAAAAATAGATAATCCTTTTGAGATTTGCTAAAGATTACATTGAAAAGTGTTTTTAAATGAGTTTTTAAATAATTTTAAGTGAATGGCAAAGGTATCCAGCCTTAATTATTGTTAATGTGCCGAATTGAAACCATTTTCTATTCTTACAGTCACGCTACTTGGTAGCCGCTTAGTGCTCATACAGAAGTAGATATGTGTGTATGCATGCGTATTTGTGCAATAGGTCTTCGCTCCGGTCACATTTCACCACTGCCTGTCTGGCCTTGTCCACCAGACCCCCATCAGCACTCTCTCTCCATCCACCTTCTGCCAACCCACATTTATTTCACTCTGCTTCACCCTTTTCTCCTCTCCTCTCTCTCCCCTCCCTCACCTCCCATCTGGCCCTCAAAAGCGGGAGGGGGAAGGTGAAAACAAATGCAGTAGAAGGGGTTTCCTTTTGAAGAGTTAAGAAGGAAAAACTTTAAAAGCTGCAGATGAAGCAAGAATAAATGACTAATACAGTTAGTGACATGACAGGAATGACACAGAAAGCAAATTCTACAGCACCATGATGTATTTTGGGCCAGCATGAACTTGATCGCTTTGAGTGATGCATGAAGGAAGAGTTTCCTGGTATTTATATGAAACTCAAGAATGTGATCAGTTGCCCAGAATGGCCTTTCTGTAGGGCCCTATGACTTATGCAAAACAGAAAATGCAGATTGAATCACGGAATACATTCATAAAAATGGAACTTAGAGTATTACACAGAATTTGGCAAATTTTGGATGAGTAAATCCAAAGTAGGGCTGTAAACTTAATCAAATTGCGATATGGACTAGTGTGTGCCAATGTTAAAGCACAAAAGACTTCTATTTAAATATAAAGTCTGCATGTTCTGCTTGTCTGTGTGAATGAGAGGTGCAGTTTTGTCAACTACACATACAGTACTATAAGCATACAAAATAGAGTATGCATACACGGACACAAATACAAGTGAAAAACAAATCCGTTCTAGCATAGGTGCCACTAGTGTAACAGAAACTACATACTTCACCTTTAATGAAATGAAGAAGACTAAACAAGCTAATTGTGGACACAAATCTCGTTGGCCTGAGCTGGAGGAGAAAGCTTGCAGAACTGTTTTTGTGACGCGCTCAAGTTCACTTGAGACCGAGACGGCAGAACACGCATCCAGTTTGTTTTCATTACTTTACAAAAGCACAACATTTTGTTGTTATTGTGAGTTTACAGAAATAAAAGCAAGTTTCGAATGTTGGATTATTCTTATGACCAAAAATGGAGTATTTTAAGTTAAATACATGTGATCGCACTGGCGCCTCCATGTAATGAAATTTTTCTTTTTCTGCAACTAACCGACTGATACCAATTTAGGTCAACTAAGCCTCTTCTCGTCGACTAACGGTTAGTCGACTATTAAATAAATAATAATAAATAAATAACACCAGTAAGTTAGGTTATGCACTACAATTTTGCATTATTTCTCAATGTAATAAAATGCGACTTATCTGTTTTATTTTGTTTTTTCCCCTCAACAACACAATTTTGCAATTTGGTGTTTTTTATGAATTAACTTTTGGCCCACTAGCAGTTAAAACCAAAACTGCATGCATTTTGCGGAAGAACATTGTTTTGGTTGTGCTTCGTCTCTGCATGACTGTGTGGATAAATATGGTTATCCTTCTGCTCATAAAACATTCACTACTAGGCTTAAGAGTGGAGTTTTGATTAAAGCTCAAGTTTTGATGAAAAGGATCTCAAACTGACTAGCTGAAGACATTATTGTAGCTATACCCAGTTATGCCCTCAGTTCTCTGAAAAGCCATTGTTGATTCTTGTTTTATTACAAGCTTGCGTTATTTTTTTCTTTCTTTTTTTCTTAAAAACAGGTGATTTCCTGGAGGTTCGAGATTTAGCGTTCTTCATATCAACCTTTCTCACTCATTGTGACAACTAATCTATGCCACTCCCACACCATACACACATCAAAGTCACAAGAGCGCATGTACGCAATTTCCCACAAAAAACATCCTGCCCAGTTTAAAATATGAAGCGTTATAATAGGCTTACCATGGTGAATCAGGGTAAGACAAAAACATGTTTTGGAAGAAGGATTGATGATGT